>NC_134551.1:37576206-37920571 GCF_025594145.1 Primulina tabacum | reverse complement strand
AAATATCATCTATGAAGACTACAACAAATTGATCCAGATACGGCTGAAATAAGTGATTCATGAGATCCATGAAGATCGCTGGTGCATTGGTCAACCCAAATGGCATGACCATAAACTCGTAGTGCCCATAACGAGTCCTAAAAGCAGTCTTATGAACATCAGACTCCTTCGCTTTCAATTGATGATATCCCGAACGAAGATCTATCTTTGAAATATCGATGCTCCTTGTAATTGATCAAATAAGTCTTCAATTCTTGGTATAGGATATTTATTCTTGATAGTGACTCTTGTTGGAACATTTCATGTTCACAATCTTGATTTTGATGTTAAAAAACTTGTTATTGTATTTCTAACATATTTACTCATGTGTGAAGTTGCAAACACAAGAAGCAAACTGAAACCGAATTTTGCACAAACTGAATTTTTGGCAAGCTTTGGTGTTTTGATGATATCTCTCAACTGGATGATCCAAATGACAATCCACCAACTTTACCAATCATAAAACTCAATTTGAAACAAGTTGTATTTCACGTTAGTTGGGCAAAATCGGAAGTTATCTAGGTCAAACTGATCATAACTGATCGCACGAAGACAACAATCAGTTGGGTTTGAGCAGATGCGGTATTTCGGTAATATCTCTGAGCTCGGTTATCGAAATTAAGTGATTCAGTATGCGTTGAAAATATAAGACAATGATCTACAAATCATCTTCAGAAGTTGAAGTCTGAATCGAAGTTTAAGATGCTGATAAATGACGATGAAGCTACTGGTTCTGCACAAACTAAAATAAGCTAGGATGATTTCAGCACACAAGCTGAACTGAACTGAACCAGCTGCTGCTGATCAACTGAAACTTAACCAGACCAGCTGAAACTGAACCGAACAAGTTAAACAGAACCAGACCAGTTGAACTGAATCAGCTGACCAACTGAACTGAACCGAACCATCAGCTGACTAACTGAACTGAATTGAACTGAACCAGCTGCTGACCAGTTGAACTGAACGACCAGTTGAGTTGACCAGTCGGGAAAATGTCCAGCAAGGCGAATTTGACCGTTGCAATCTCAGAAATAGTACAAAAACTTTCCAAACGGTCATATTCTTGTGTCTAACATATATCATTGTTGGAGCTTATAAATACAACATCTAGAAGATCAAACAAGAGCTTTTGAAGAGGATTCAAAGCATGGGCAGTTAGCATGAAGAAATCAGCTAGTTGAGAGTACAAGCCCTTGTGTGAGGATACATTTGAGATGTACACTGTTAAGGATAAATTCCTCACACAGAATCACTCACACATATACAAGAGAGTTGAATTTCAAATATTAGTTGAGTGACTCTTTACACAAAGACGTAAAACATTGTGTTTGTAGTCTTTGCATATGAGACAATAAACAATATGCTGATTGTGAGGTGCTGCCTACAATCTTGAGTGCTAGGAGTTCAGTTTAGGCAGTAGTGTAAGTCCTAGCTGAATGGGTTTGTACAAGTTGTTGTATAAATCAAAGTCTTCTAGTGAATTCTTCCTAATGGGAAGAAGAGGTGACGTAAGAGCATTTGAAGTCTCCGAACATCCATAAACAAATTCGTGTGTATTAGTTTATTGCATTTACTTATCATTTTCATAGTTTTAAAGATGCATTGTTGAAGTATTTTATGTGTTCTTCAAATATTAAAATATTGCATAACAAGTGTTTGATAAAATGCTTCCACCAAAATATTTTTACACATTCAACTTGCATAATTTTTAAATGCTTTACAAAATATTTAATCGGTTTCTACGAAGGATTATTTCGATTATCTTCCGCTTGGTTTGAACACAAAACTCGATTTAATTCATCGGTGTTCAATATTTCAAGAACCGAGCTATTGTAGCTCAACGATGATCCCCCCAATCGATCCTATCAACACTATTCAGCTCTCGATAATCAATACAGAGTCGCCTAGTACCATCCTTCTTCTTCACGAATAATACCGATGCGTCCCACGGATAACACTAGGGCGAATAAAACCCTTGTCCAGAAAATCTTGAATTTGGTCTTTTAGTTCTTTCATTTCGGCAGGTGCTAGACGATAAGGTGCTTTAGAAATGGGTACAGTGTCCGACATCAACTCTATAGAAAATTCCACCTCACGATCAAGTGGAATGCTAGAAACGTCCTCAGGAAAGACACTACGAAGTTTTTGACGATAACAACATCCTCTAGCTTCTGCTTAATAGGGGCATGTGCTGTAGTGACATATGCTAGAAAAGCTTGGCATTATTGTCTCATAAGTTTCCTCGCGCACATAAAAGAGATAATGTTCGCATTTGCTTGTTCCTTGCCGCCTAAAAGACAAAAGATTTCTCACTAGACGGTCGAATAGACACTGTTCTCTGCCGAAAATCTATTGAAACTCCATTCACTAATAACCAATCCATGCCACGCATGATGTCGAATTCAGGCATAGGAGTAAGATGAGATCTGCCCGAATCATATTTTTTTGCAAATGAAGCTCTAGATTCTTTACGATGCTCGTAGTGACCATTTGATCACCGGAAGGAACAGAAACTTTGAAACCCAATCCTATGTCCTCAGGTATAATATTCTGTCGCTTGACAGAAAAGTCTCAGATATGAAAGATTGTGTAGCTCCCGAATCCAACAATGCATAGGTAGCTACACCTAGAATGAATATCCTTCCTGCGACGAAAACGCTTTTAAATCTATTCATGATGAAGTTTAAGGAATTTCTATCATGATTTCCCCAAAATTTTATGGAGATTAGTGATTGGACCCTATTATTCATAGGAAAATTTACAGTTTCCCCCTCATATTTTTGAATAATTTCATTTAAAACCTTCAATTCTTTCGATATTTGCATTTTAGTCCCCAATATTCTAAAACTATGATTTGGCCCCATAAATTTCCAAAAATTGCATTTTCGGTCCCTTTATTTTCAGAAATTACATTTCGGTCCTTAAATTTTTGGAAAATTGTGTTGTAGCCCAAAATTTTTCGGAATTACATTTTTGTCCCTTAGATTTTGGTTAATTATAATATAGTCCTTTAAGTTTTCGACTAATTGCAATTTAATCCCTAGAATTTTTGAGAATATCAAATCATGCCCAAAGTTTTGATTTTCCTAAATTTTAAGCCTTAAAACTTTCATTTGAAAATAGTTACATTCTTTACGTAATTAAGGCTCAAAATTCAAGTGCAATTCCTATGGTTTCCATAGTCATTTCTTAATTCAAACTAGGATAGATCATGCACCCTAATTTCCACTAGGTTATTCTTACTCCCATATCAATTCTAATAACCAATTTATTATTTCATTCAGTAAAGCAATGTAAAAACATTAAATAACTAGGTTACCAGTGATAAGGGTCGTGTCTGGCTCCTCCTCAGCTTCTTCAGCATGCATAACATAAGCTCTTCCCACTGTTGGTGCTCTCTTCTTCGGGAAATCAGCAGCTTTATGTCCTTCCTCCTTGCATATGAAGAATTTTATGTCCCCCACATGCACTTGCAATAGTGTAGACAATTACATTCCTTGCATAGTGGCCTATCCTGCTCTAGGTTGCGGTGGTTTTGGTGGTCCTGACTTCTTCACTTGTCCTTGAGGCTTTTGCTGCTCTTGAGGTCTAGTAGGTCCCATATATGGCTTCTTATTCGGCTGAGAATTCTGCTGGTGTTGCTGCCTTTTGCGCTGCATCTCAAAATCAATATCTTTCAAGGCTTGCTCGGATTGGAATGCATAGGCAGTTGCAGCTGCATAATCCATAGGTCGTATCATCATCACATCATGGCGTATGGTAGGTCGTAGACCATCGAAAAAGTGCCTAAGTTTCTCAGCAGCATCCCTAGCAATAAGGGGCACAAAGTGACATCTCCTATCATACTTCCTCACAAACTCAGCCACAGTAGTATCTACCTGGCGGAGACTCATAAATTCTCTCTTCAAGCGTCTGGGACGTCAAAAGTAAAGTACTTCTCATAGAAAATATTCTTGAATTGTTCCCATGTAAGTGTGGCGAGATTAATACCATGCTCCGTTCCTTCCCACCAAAGGGAAGCATCATCTCTAAACATATAAGTAGAACACCTCACGCGGTCAGCATCTCACATATTTAGATAGCGAAAGTGCACCTCAAGAGATCGAATCCAACCCTCAGAAGCAAATGGGTTCGTGGTGCCAGAAAATTCCTTTGGACCGAGCCTCCGGAACTGATCATATACATCATGTTGTGGCCTCGGAGCATGCTGAAATTGGTGCTCAAAGAAGCGTGCCATGCCCTTCAGTGCAAGAATATCGGCATCCCCATATTCTCTTGATGATCCCCAACATTCTCAGCTTGCTTATCCATACTAGGTGCGCGCCTAGGAGGCATTATATCTGGACGTTTTCCAAATTTCTAAACGGAACCAACAAGCATTTAAATCTAAGTTTTCTAAGCATGCAGCATACACTAATCCATTTTTTTGAGCAATTTTAAGCATATATAACATTTATCCTCGTAGAGCTATTAAACAAACAACATAAACATAAATCCATGTAATCATGCAGGATTTATCATAAGAATCATATAAAGCAATTAAACTTACAGATTGAGGCTTGATGACTGAGCTTCCAGGCACTGACGGTGGCACAACCCTTTGCAGGAACATTGCTCTGATACCAACTGAAACGTCCACTACTTGTTTTATTAAAAAGTACTAATATTTTTTCCTCATACACTCGGCCTATACATATATAAATACTTAAAAATACTTTGCACCATTTTAAAAATAAAATAACCAACTATTTTAGATAATTCAAAGGAAAGAATTCAAAACATAAAATCGTCAAATGTTATTCCCATTCTAAACTTAAAATATTTTCAAATAAAGCTAACTCTAACAACCTCTCAAAAACACTTGAAAAGCATCATAAAAGAATCTTAAAAATCTTTAACAAAAACTTTAAATCATAAATGCGGAAAACTAGCGCTGGTCCTCGGGTTTATGTGCACCTTCAGTCCAGTAAGATCAACCATCAAGTCCCTCAACAATATCAATATCATGCTCACCTACATCAATCACACCTAGTGAGTCTATTGACTCAGAAAATCATAACCATAACCATAATAACAATTGATACATATACAATCACATGCAACAGTGAAAATACTTTTACTTAATATAACATTTCATGAACATGCATAAACATAAATATTTTCCTTTTATCGTAACATATTCCATTTCATATATGTATACATTTTCCTTTTCGTTGAATTCAGATCGTTATTTGTGATTTTCGTATTAGCTGAAGGTCGATGTATCTATCTACGTATGACCACAGTACTGGGCGGCGGGGAACATCGGCGACACTCTCACCCGTTAATTGAGCCTTGGCCTTACATATCATCATAATCATCGTACCATCGTATTAGTCACAATTACTTCACTTCCTTCAACATTTCATATTCATCACTTTATAAAAATTAAGCTTATAATAATCATTTTCTATTTAAACCAAGCATGCATCACATCTTTTAGTGTTAACGTTTCATCATAAAGATTTCTCACTAGACGGTCGAATAGACACTGTTTTCTGCCGAAAATCTATCGAAACTTCATTCACTAATAACCAATCCATGCCACGTATGATGTCGAATTCAGGCATAGGAGTAAGATGAGATCTGCCCGAATCACATCTTTTTGCAAATGAAGCTCTAGATTCTTTACGATGCTCGTAGTGACCATTTGATCACTGGAAGGAACAAAAACTTTGAAACCCAATCCTATGTCCTCAGGTATAATATTCTGTCGCTTGACAGAAAAGTCTCGGATATGAAAGTGTGTAGCTCCCGAATCCAATAATGCATAGGTAGCTACACCTAGAATGAATATCTTCCTGCGACGAAAACGCTTTTAAATCTATTCATGTTGAAGTTTAAGGAATTTCTATCATGATTTCCCCAAAATTTTTGGAGATTAATGATTGGACCCTATTATTCCTAGGAAAATTTACAGTTTCCCCCTCATATTTTTGAATAATTTCATTTAAAACCTTCAATTCTTTTGATATTTGCATTTTAGTCCCCAATATTCTAAAACTATGATTTGGCCCCATAAATTTCCAGAAATTGCATTTTCGGTCGCTTTATTTTCAGAAATTACATTTCGGTCCTTAAATTTTTGGAAAATTGTGTTGTAGCCCAAAATTTTTTGGAATTACATTTTTGTCCCTTAGATTTTGGTTAATTATAATATATCCCTTTAGTTTTCGACTAATTGCAATTTAATCCCTAGAATTTTTGAGAATATCAAATCATGCCCAAAGTTTTGATTTTCCTATATTTTAAGCCCTAAAACTTTCATTTGAAAATAGTTACATTCTTTACGTAATTAAGGCTCAAAATTCAAGTCCAATTCCTATGGTTTCCATTGTCATTTCTTAATTCCAACTAGGATAGATCATGCACCCTAATTTGCACTAGGTTATTCTTACTCCCATATCAATTAATAACCAATTTATTATTTCATTCAGTAAAGCAATGTAAAACATTAAATAACTAGGCTACCAGTGATAAGGGTCGTGTCTGGCTCCTCCTCAGTTTCTTCAGCATGCATAACATAAGCTCTTCCCACTGTTGGTGCTCTTTTCTTCGGGAAATCAGCAGCTTTATGTCCTTCCTCCTTGCATATGAAGAATTTTTATGTCCCCCACATGCACTTGCAATAGTGTAGACAATTACATTCCTTGCATAGTGGCCTATCTGCTCCAGGTTGCGGTGGTTTTGGTGGTCCTGGCTTCTTCACTTGTCCTTGAGGCTTTTGCTGCTCTTGAGGTCTAGTAGGTCCCATATATGGCTTCTTATTTGGCTGAGAATTCTGCTGGTGTTGATGCCTTTTGCGCTGCATCTCAAACCAATATCTTTCAAGGCTTGCTCGGATTGGAATGCATAGGCAGTTGCAGCTGCATAATCCATAGGTCGTATCATCATCACATCATGGCGTATGGTAGGTCGTAGACCATCCAAAAAGTGCCTAAGTTTCTCAGCAGCATCCTTAGCAATGAGGGGCACAAAGTGACATCTCCTATACTTCCTCACAAACTCAGCCACAGTAGTATCTACCTGGCGGAGACTCATAAATTCTCTCTTCAAGCATCTAGGACGTCAAAAGTAAAGTACTTCTCATAGAAATATTCTTGAATTGTTCCCAAGTAAGTGTGGCGAGATTAATACCATGCTCCGTTCCTTCCCACCAAAGGGAAGCATCATCTCTAAACATATAAATAGCACACCTCACGCGGTCAGCATCTCCCATATTTAGATAGCGAAAGTGCACCTCAAGTGATCGAATCCAACCCTCAGAAGCAAATGGGTCCGTGGTGCCAGAAAATTCCTTTGGACCGAGCCTCCGGAACTGATCATATACATCATGTTGTGGCCTCGGAGCATGCTGAAATTGGTGCTCAAAGAAGCGTGCCATGCCCTTCAGTGCACGAATATCAGCATCCCCATATTCTCTTGATGATCCCAACATTCTCAGCTTGCTTATCCATACTAGGTGCCGCCTAGGAGGCATTATATCTGGACGTTTTCCAAATTTCTAAACGGAACCAACAAGCATTTAAATCTAAGTTTTCTAAGCATGCAGCATACACTAATCCATTTTTTTGAGCAATTTTAAGCATATATAACATTTATCCTCATAGAGCTATTAAACAAACAACATAAACATAAAATCCATGTAATCATGCAAGATTTATCATAAGAATCATATAAAGCAATTAAACTTACAGATTGAGGCTTGATGACTGAGCTTCCAGGCACTGACGGTGGCACAACCCTTTGCAGGAACATTGCTCTGATACCAACTGAAACGTCCACTACTTGTTTTCTTAAAAAGTACTAATTTTTTTCCTCATACACTCGGCCTATACATATATAAATACTTAAAAATACTTTGCACCATTTTAAAAATAAAACAATCAACTATTTTAGATAATTCAAAGGAAAGAATTCAAAACATAAAATCGTCAAACGTTATTCCCATTCTAAACTTAGAAATATTTTCAAATAAAGCTAACTCTAACAACCTCTCAAAAACACTTAAAAAGCATCATAAAAGAATCTTAAAAATCTTTAACAAAAACTTTAAATCATAAATGCGGAAAACTAGCGCTGGTCCTCGGGTTTATATGCACCTTCAGTCCAGTAAGATCAACCATCAAGTCCCTCAACAATATCAATATCATGCTCACCTGCATCAATCACACCTAGTGAGTCTATTGACTCAGGAAACCATAACCATAACCATAATAACAATTGATACATATACAATCACATGCAACAGTGAAAATACTTTTACTTAATATAACATTTCATGAACATGCATAAACATAAATATTTTCCTTTTATCGTAACATATTCCATTTCATCATATATGTATACATTTTCTTTTCGTTGAATTCAGATCGTTATTTGTGACTTTCGTATTAGCTGAAGGTCGATGTATCTATCTAAGTATTACCACAGTACTGGGCGGCGGGGAACATCGGCGACACTCTCACCCGTTAATTGAGCCTTGGCCTTACATATCATCATAATCATCGTACCATCGTATTAGTCACAGTTACTTCACTTTCTTCAACATTTCATATATTCATCACTTTATAAAAATTAAGCTTATAATAATCATTTTCTTTTTAAACCAAGCATGCATCACATCTTTTAGTGTTAACGTTTCATCATAAAATTTCATAAATATTTAAAATAAACATATTAACATATTTTACAGCATTCAGGGCACTACCAAGATGTTTACTATTTTTCAAGTATAAAATGACCGTTTTAGCCCTAGACGTAAAATTTATCGATTTTGACTTTTTCTTACTTTCATTGACACTTGACCATTCCAAATAATTATTTAAGCTTAAATTAAATTTCTTATTTTTTTATTTAGCTTAAATTCATGGCTTTCTATTTATTTCGTAATTATTAATTTGTAGTGCGTTTTAATCTCGAATTAATTTCAAACTTCAATATTAAATTCCCAAATTTTAAACATAAACTTTTTACTACCTAATTTACCCTTGTGAACCCCGAACCACCCCCGTGGACCCACGGTTCAAGCCTTAACTTTAAACCCATTAATTCGAACCACATCAAGAAACCCTGGAACCATATCTTATTTTCTTGGAGCCGAGCCCAAGCCACCCCGAGCCAGCCCTTGCCCAACCCATCTAGGAACCCTCTTGGACCCACTGGACTAACCCTAACCCGTTTCAGCCCCCTGTGCGAAGAACACAAGCCACGCGAGTGGTCTTAACTTTGCGTCCAGGACTCCTATTGCGCTAGGACTCCGACCCTCGTGCCACCACCGAGCCCAGCCCCTCGTGAACCATCACTAGACCCTCCTAAGACACTGCCTAGCCATCCTAACAAAGACCTGGCCATCCCGCTGCAGCAGCATGGGGAAGAGTCCTAGCTTGCATGGACTTCTTCCCTTGCGCTGTACATGAGTCCTAAGCCATGCTAGGACTCTACCTCACCCCCGGCCACGTCCAACCCGAACTCTGGTCGAGCCCTGGTCAATAAGTGCGTCCCCAAGCCACCTAACCGAACCTTAATGATCAAACATGCAATATTTCGATCAAGCCTTATACCAGTTCATGTGCAGCCTCTAAACCGTGATCTAGGGATGCTTAAACATCCTTAGAATCGTCCCTTTTGGTGTTCCTATGATGGCAGCCCCTTCATGCAATAATTCTCTAAGTTTTGGATCATGAATTCATCAATTATCCATGTGTCAAGGCATAAAAACGAAAATAATCATAAGGTAAACATGTTTTTCAAGCAAACGTAATTCAAAAGAATATTATGGTGTGATAGATGAGAAAAAGATAGTTAAGGCATGCCTTTGCATATATTACGCTCGAAAATAAATCGACGGTGCGAAGAACGGTGATGTAGAACTCTTAGGCTGAAAATCCTTTGAAAACCAAGGCTTTTCCCCCTTCAACTTGCATGTGTGCATGTGTTGTTGCTGCTAGGAGACTCCGTGTGTGTTGTGAGGGGAGAGGGGCGTGTGGTTTAAGGGTTTGGGGTAGGGGTTTTAAGCTTATTTATTGTTAATTATCAAGTAAACAAGCCTAGGCCCAATAACATTGTTAAATAGGTTCATTAAGCTCATTAGTGCATATTTAAAATATTTCGTTTAGGAAAGTTCGTGAAAATATAAGTCGAGTTCTCGAAAAGTTCATATTTTAGTCGAAAATGGAATACCGTTAAAAATTACGTCTCGGCGTATAAAATCACGTCAGAACTTCTTACTTTGAAAAATATCATAAAGCATCAACCTTATTTTAAATAATTAAAAACAATTATTTAATAAAAATATTTTCCCTTTTTCAGAACTCGGTCTCCGTCCCTCGATCGCAACTCGAATAACTTTTAAAAATACAGTATTATGCATTCTTGTAAAAAGTACATCCTAACCTTATAAACATATAAAACATAACTAATTTAAGCAATTAAAATATTCATAATTAGCTATTTCTCATTTTTCCTAGATTCGTATGCAGTGAGATTACGTCGTCTTGTTTTTGGACCTTACAAAATCATTAACAAATTTTTTATAACTTTAAATATCATGCTAATGTGGAAAATAATGTCCCTGAGAATGTATTGCTGGACTCGACTACTTAAACGTCATCGCCTCCCTCAATATCATCATCACCTGCAGCGTTCAAACCTAGTGATTCTAATGACTCAACACGTTCTAAACATGAGCAGTAAATAATACATATACTAGTACGTAAATTTAAAATCACACTTTTATTTAAAATAAGCTTGTAATCATAAATAAATCGTAAATTGTCAAATCGTAAAATCGTAAAGCTGTCAATCATTTATCATTTTGGGTGAATTTTGATCCTTGAAATGACTTGCCTTTATTCTCTGGTTAACTGATTAGTTTTAGCTCACCATTGCGCATGGGGACCGGCACTAGGAACCACGTAAATTGAAATACCTCCCTCTGGGGCCTTCTCTCTCACGATATTCCCAAAAATCATATATGATATCTTTTATGTCACATTCATTTCACATTCTTCAAATATATGTCATTTTAATCATAAAATATTGTATCCTTTCTCCTTTTGGAAAAAAATACATTTCACAGCGAAAATTTCACAGCTTTAGCATAAATCATAAAATCTCATATTTTATCATAAACCTTTTAAAATATCATTTAACATACGTTATAATCTCTCGGGACACTGCAACCCTTTTTGCACTACCCAAGTGTAAAATGACCGTTTTGCCCATGGACTTAAAATTTCTCGATGTTTACTTTTTATTACTATTATTGACTTGACAATATCCCAAATAATTATTTAAACTTAAATTTGACTTCTAATATTTTTATTTAACGTACACTTGAGGATTTCTATTTAATTTCTCCATTACTAATTTGCGAAAAGTTTAATTCTCAAATTAAATCAAACTTAATTATTTTCTTCCCAAACTTTAAACATAAATTTTGTATACCTAAACTACCCTCGTGAGTCACAAACCCCACCCTGTGATTCATGGTTCGAGCCATTTTCCTTGCCTAGGTTATAACTTAACCCTAGACCCTTAGCGTAAAATCATCAAAACTTTGAAAATAATCGTCAAAACGTTAAGAAATTTGAACTCAAATATTTTTCATGCAAAAATACATATAACATGAATAATATGATTTGAATGTTGCGTCAAAGAAGTTTAGAAACGTGTCGCTACATTTTAGAACGCTCGAATATACGATCGTTGGCATGGGCCGCGAAGAAGAACGAACGGGCGATGTAGACTCCTTGTTTCTTTCTCCTCAATTTTTCGAAAACATGCGTGTGGAATGTGTGTGTGTTTCGGCTGGTAAGTGTGTCAAAAGACCCTAGGAATCCTTTTTATAGATTTTAATTTGTATGTTAATGAACATAGGTTTTGGGACTTTGAGTTTAGGAGCAATTGGGCCTACTAATCCTAGGTAAATTAGGCCCAATAACACTTATTTAGTCGAAAAATAAAATTTTATAAAATTTAGTTTTCAAAAATAATAATTTTGATCTTTTAAAAATCCCTCGTTTGCCCAAAACCAGCTTCCCGGATAAAATCGAGCTCGTCTCGTAAAATAATTTGAACTCTAATATTTTTTTTAAAAATTTAATCATATTTAATCATATTAATAAGACTTGAAACTATTTAATGAAAAATATTTATCTTGGTCGTCCCTGGTATTCTTTTCCCAGCCTATTATCGAATATTCGGGTAAAATTCTTCAACTTCATGAGATCATGTACTTTAAACATTTAAGCATGTAAAATATCATTTAAGAACTTAAAATCAATTAAATGAAATAAATATGAAATTTAAATCATTTGCATGCATGTGGTTTACGTGTACTGATTTTTCGAATGTTACACTATTTATATGAATGGATGATCATTTGATGATGCACTGAACAATCTTCCTTTGGACTGTCCAAGAAGTTATCACTTATCGACTGGAATTATCCGTGGTTATGGTTGTACATAATTAGTCCTTTGATCCGGGACAATATGAATGCTCTCCGTATTAGCATTGTACTTTGACTCATTTACCAACTTCATTGAAGGTCATCAAGTGGCAAGGTTAGATGTAGTTTCGAAATACGTAGGAGCCAATGCATTGTAGTCGGTGATTCATCGTTTGTCTATGAGTGAAGATATCTTATGTGATCTGATCATTTAATAGTGCAAGGAGTCTCTGGCCATAACAAGACATTTGGTTTAGAGAAATGTGTTTTTCTTGTTGCACATACCATGTCTGAAACGTCTACTACTTAAATTTCTACTGAAATATTTATTTTAAAAAGGTATGACAAAAAATACTCACACTCATATACATAAAAATAAGTCAACCCTCCATTTTAAAAGGTTCTTCAACCACTGAATAAAAATAAGTGCAGTTAATTAAATCTTAAAATGAAATCAATCTCCTAGTCTACTGATTTAAAAGAACTCAACATTTGTCAATATCATCAACGTATAAAGAGATGCAAAAACATTTAAAATATATTTTACACCCATGAATCATGATCATAATATGTAGAATAATGCAAGGTCCCCGGGTTAAAATGTGCACCCCCAGCTCAGCCTACCCAGTCTTCAACACCTCGAATCTCCTCATCAACAAATTGCTTATCTGTACCATTTACACCTAGTGAGTCTAAAGACTCAACACACCTGAACCATTATAACAAGTACGTATACATATCATGCAACAGTGAAAAGTACTGTAAACAAAGTAACTTTCATGATCTTTCAAAGAATGAACATAAACGTAAATATATACATATCAAATCATGTCATCATATACGTATTATTTTCTTTAATTGAATTCAGATCATTAGTTGTGACTTTCGTATCAGCTTTAAGTCGATGGATCCATCTACGTAAAACCACGGTACCTGACGGCGAGGACATCAGTGCCAGTTTACCCAACCACTGAGGCTTGGTCTTACATGTTCGTGTTCGTGTACGTATTAGTCACAACCAACTCCCCTCCTTCAAAAACATATCATCGTATTCATCACTTGTAAAGTTCATGTTCATGATAACATATACATTTAAAACATGTAATTTTTGTGATCAGGGCGCTGCCAGGACCGCTAACTCGACCCATTTTCCCCTCGAAACCTTAATTGACCATTTTACCCCTTGACCTAAAATTTTTGACCCGAAGCCAACCAAACTCATTAAACACCTCAAAAGTATTTAATCATGTCTTAGACGTAAACTCGAACCATGCAAGAACTTATATAATTCGTTTAAAACTTGGACTGGGTTCCCGGTTTTAACCTGAATCAACCCGAAACTCGACCAAACTTAAACCTAGACTTGAACCTACATGACCAGCCCTTAAACCCCCTGTTTCAGACCACCTTAGACCCTCGAGAAGACCACACAGCTGCTAGAAAATTCTGCACACTAGAGGACATAACCCTAGTTACAATAACAAGCTAAACGCTTGACTCTGCACCTAACCAGCTTGGACCAGCCTCGGACCAGACCCTCCTAGGACGTGACTGGATCCACCTGGACCGAACTAGCTTGAGGTAGCAGTCCCATGCATGAGGATCCCTCGGTTCATCAAGGAGTACGTGATCTAGCCCCAAACTTGTCTTAACTTGCCATCAAGCTTCGATCCGCACTTATCCTCACTACAACTGACCAAGGACCATTCCAAACCCTGACACGCACCCCTAATGACCTAAACCAGCACACCTGGAACGATCCATAGATAGCTCATCTTCCCTTTCACCCTGTTCTAGCCGAAACATGCATCACACGACCCAACCGATCGTCCCCCTTGTCTATGCGCGGTCCGAGGTGCTCTCAGCCCTAGTCACCATCGACCTCAACGTGTACATCCCCTAGGAGTCTAGACATACCAGCCCCTTGCACATAAGCCATGGAAAATGTGAGTACATGTCAAAACGCATGCATATTTTGAAACGACCTCTAATTTTTTTTTTTTATCTTAAATCATAAATTCTAATAAATAATTTAACATAATAATGAATCATAATAAATTAACAATTTAAATCTCAAGTGCATGAAATAAAATCCTAAATCATCGACTAACCAAAATTCCTAAATCGACATTTGAAAAGATCACCAACAATAAAAATAAAGCATAAAATATCTCTAATAAAAATCATTAATATAATACTTAAATCCTTAATCTAATAAGCTAGTGCGGAAACATAAAGGCCCTCGGGTGTGTACTGCTGCACTCGATCCACTCAATCGCCACCGCCTCCCATAAAATCATCAAATCCCGCATAATACAAACCTAGAGTCTAAAGACTCAGCACGTTCTAAATATGGATAGAAAATACTATATATACAATGACATGCATTAAAAATCATATTTTTAATGCATGTCATTGTATATATAGTATTTTCTATCCATATTAGAACGTGCTGAGTCTTTAGTCATATTTTTATTTAAAATAATCTTTTAATCATAAAATGAACCATTAAAAATCATTTAAGCATAATTAAAACATAAATCGGAAAATCATTTTAAAATAACTTTTAAGCATTAATAAATCTTTTAAAAATCATTTAAAATAGCTTTATATCATCATAAATCTTATCAAAAAATCATTTTATCATAAGCTTTCAATCATATATTTTGGGTGAAGTTTGATCCTTGAAGTGACTAGCTTTTATCCTTTGATCAACTGCAGTCTTAGCTCCACATGGTCCATGGGTGCACTAGGCTCCATCGTGGAAATACGATCGTCGGGGTTTCCTCGGGGGCCTTTTCCCATAGACAGGTTCCCTCGGGGGCCTTTTCCCAAACATGGGTTCCCTCTGGGTCTTTTCCCGTAAATGGGTCCCTGGGCCTTTTCCTTCACGTTATCCCCACAAAATCATATATCATTTATCATATCTTTTGCCACAGCCAAGTCACATCCCTCAAAATATTTTCTTTTTCTTTAAAAAATCTAAAATAAGAGCTTTCCAAAAATATTTTTAAAAGTATAAATTGCATAAATTTACCATAAATCAAAAAATACATATTATCATCAAAATCAACATTTTAAATCATATAATATCATTTAACATGCGTTATGATCCTTCGGGAGGCTGCCGAGCGCTTTTGTATTTTCTTAAGTGTAAAAGACCGTTTTACTCCTAGACGTAAAAATTCTCGAATTTATCTTTTCTCACATTTAATGACATGGGCTTATTCTAAATAATTATTTAAGCTTAAATATAATTTTTCGTAATTTTATAAAGCTTAAAACTAGGCTTCTCAATTTATTCTTTAATTAATGTTTCGTGCGGCGATTAAATCCGGGATAATTCCAAAACTCATTATTTTGATCCCAAATTTTAAAGATAAAATTTATATATTTATTCTAACCTTCCAAATCATGAGCCACACCCGTGCACCCATGGTTCTAATTTTTCTCTTATTTTTTGAACTTGACACATTAATGAACCCACCGAGCCATCTTTCAATTTACTCGAGCCACGCCCGAGCCACCTCAGCCAAACCCAAGCCAACCCACCTAGGCACCCTATTGACCAAGCCCAGCCAAAAGAACCAGCCCCTAGCTCAACCAAACTCTCCTGGACAGAGCTGCAAAATTCTGCACATGGATGAACTCACGCAGAAGAACTCCTAGTCAACCTAGGTCACCTCCAGCCGAGCCACCACTGAGCTCACCTGACCGTAACCATCCCTGGACCACGCCCAGACCCTACCCAGACCAAGGCAAAGCCTTGGACCCAAGCAGCAAACCCCTCGAATCATGACAGCATCCTACGTTCTAGCTTAGCCTCTCACGGTTTCCACTCTTGGTTCAAACCACAGCGCACCCAGCTACTCCAGCCCCTGGACCGACCCCTTCGCATCACCCTTGGACCCTGACAGACCTACTCTGAGCTACCCAGCCCCAGCAGGAAGATCCCTTGGTTGCTGTCACCTTCAACAGGTCGGGCGAGGAGTCCCAGCTCCATGGGACTCCTCTAAAGCTGCGCGCGAGGTCCGTTAGGACCCAACCTCAACCTGGTCGAGCCCCATGACCCCGCATAGTAACCGAGCCTTGAACCTTGGACAATCCAACAAACTCATGGCCCTTCTTCCCTTTTGTCCCACGGCTTTCCAGCTTGGTTTTCCTTTAACAATTGTCATGTTTTGATTATAATTATTCATATTTAATCATCTATTGGCAGCGTGTCCGTTGGGTTCATAACGATTCTTTTAAACAAGCATAAAATCGCAAAAACGTTGAAATTACGTATCATATCGTAAAATAACCGAAACCTCGTATTTTCATGCATAAACAATTAAACACACATAATATGATTTGTATGATGTTTTAAAAGAGTTTAAGAACGTGCCTTTGCGTTTATAACGCTCGAATTTTCAATCGTCGGCAAGGAAGGACGAACGGACGACGAAGAACACAAGCTTTTCTTCCTCCTATTTTTCGAAATATGATGTTGTGTGTGAGGTGTATTTAAAACTTCTTGTTTGCCCAAAACTGGCTTCCCGAGAAAAATCGAGCTCGACTCGTAAAATAATTCGAACTCCAACATTTTTATTAAAACTAAATCATTTTTAATCATATTAGGAAGCCTTGTCATTATTTAAATAAAAATACATATTCTTGTCTTGGTCGTCCACGGTCTCCTTTCCCCGGCCTATTATCGAATATTCAGGTAAAATTCTTAATTTAATGAAATCATGTCATATTATCATTTAATCATGCAATCATTTATAATCATATAATAAATACCATGCTATCATTAAAATCAATTAAATAAAGCAATTAAGCAATTAAAAATTTTTGCATGCATGTGGTTTACGTGGACTGATTTTTCGGACGTTACATATTTCATGCAAGAATTGTATAAAATCAACACATGATGATAGATCGATGGTTACTCATGCAAAAACATACAAACCAACATATATTAATGTGAATGATGAGAAAACAAGGTATAGGGTCCGTTCGAGCATGAAATAATGCTAAACGCCCTATAACATGCAATCTTAATGAACCATGTGATAAAAACACATATTCATGTCACAATCATGCATTTAATGCATTAAAATAAATAAGAAATTTGATAACTTGCATGCATGAGGTTCACGTGGACCTTCAAATTTTCGGGATGTTACAATCTATCCCCCTTAAATTGAATTTCGTCCTTGAAATTCGCTTATCCTCGATAATAAAAAATTTACTCTTAATTCTAGTATCGTAATAATCCATGTTTCCGCGCGCCACTCTGATAAAATAACTGTTAGGTTGCCCTTATGTCTCCTCAATCCTAATTAAATTTTCCTTCAAATACTCGTTTGCGAATCGCAACTTAAAACGACTTATGGTGGCTTGTTCTATTTTACTATGACCTCGAATTTTGACTTTTCTCACAATTCATAGTACTAGAAATGGACGTCCAAACTTATCGCACCTTACTTTCTTATACTATACCCAAGATGTTCATCGACCTATTATATTTCAACGTTAAAATCCCAAAAGAATCTTTTCTTAAATTTATTTAACTCAAAGTATGCTTAGGCTTTAAATCCAAATGTTAGCATTTAAGACATTCAATTTAAGAGATCTTAGCTCCGAATTTACTAATCGATTTCTATCCTGGGTAATGCACTTAAACCTCATCTCAACCCCATAATAATATTAGCCTAAGATCCTTGAATTGAATCTTTATCTTACGGCACCAAACTAATGTAACTTAACTATTTACAAGTACATTCCAATATAAAATTGTTGTAAATCTTAAATTTCGAGTAACGTTAATCCATAAAACCCAAAATATACAATATCGATCTTATAATAAAACCCCTTCTAGCATCAATAACATGCTTAAACTATTTTCTTCTCAATTAAAATTTAGTTGAGGCCTAAGACACTCGGAATTTCCTCAATAGATCGAATGTCGTATTCTGACGTATCCTTAATGTTTAATTAAAATTAGAGCATAAAACTTAATAAGTTTTCCCCTGTTAATGTTGGACTAACTCTAATAAATCGAGTTTACTTATAATCCATAGCATTCTAGAATCCACATATCGAGAATTTTGATTACTTATTCAATAAAAATCTTAATATTTGTTAATTGATAATCTATGTTGAACATAACCAATTCCTTTTGGTTTTTATTTCGCCCAAAATTTTCATATAAACACATATCTTATAAACTAGTAATTCAAGCTTACACAACCCAAATATTCTTAGATAACAAAATTACACATATCCACTTAATCCCAAGTTTCTTAATTAATTTCAAAAATTCCTCAAGACATCGTGTTTATCTCACTTCTTACATGCGTCTTTCAAGTAACCTAACCATCAATCATACCCAATTTCTAAAAAAAAATTTAACCCTTACAAAGGTATAATTTAACTCCTAAGATCATGAATAAAACTTATGATACATGTAAATCAAACCTTAAGCTACCAAAATATGTTAACTTAATGTCTAATCCTGTAACTTAACTAATTGATCAACTTTACCTTAAATTATAATCACTTTAAATTCTTAATTTGTCACCCACTAACACTTAGATTTCAGTCCAATATTGATTCATCCTATAATGCCCTTGATTACCATTCCTTTTAACATTATAACAAAGATATTTCAAGGTTCTAAATATCCCTTCAAGCCTAAATCATCGAAAATTCCTATCATTTAAACCATTCAATTCTCATTTATTGCTAAACTAGTCCCCAAATTTCTCAACCATTGCAGGATTGATTCCTAATTTCCTTGAAAATTATCCAGTTGATCCTTAATTT
Organism: Primulina tabacum; assembly: GCF_025594145.1. Classification (NCBI taxonomy): domain Eukaryota; kingdom Viridiplantae; phylum Streptophyta; class Magnoliopsida; order Lamiales; family Gesneriaceae; genus Primulina; species Primulina tabacum. The sequence continues at coordinate 37,901,226 of NC_134551.1, read as the reverse complement.
CGAAAATTTTAAAATTACCCATAAGTTCTTTGCATTTCTAATTTCATTCTATGGGTTTCCCGTAACATAAATTTCAATAATGTTACGCTTATTAAACCCAAAATCAATTCTCGTAATCAATCTTACCTTTCCATCAAAACCTAAAATTCAAATTATAAGTTTTTAACTTCTAAAGACCTTAGCAGTCTTCGAATCATTTTCCTTATACGTAATTCTCAAAAATTAACACAATTAGTAACCACAGATCATCAGTATTTTCTTAGAAATGTAAGGCCCGAGATTTTATTACTGTGATCTGAGATTAATCTGAAATGATTTATTTATTAATTGAGATGATTATAGACGAAACGGATCAGACCGGGAGAGCCGAAAGAAGATTTGACATGAGGTGCAAGAAAAGTCCCGCGCACATGCGCAACATGTATGGGCGCACATGCGCGAGGAAGACAGAACCATGCGAGCACATGCGCGGCTTGAATGCCCGCACATGCGCGGAACATCCAAAGAGTTCGGCGCACATGCGCGGCGGAAGGCCGCATATGCGCGAGTAAGTGGATGCACCAGTAGGTCTCGCGCATATGCGCGACGATGGGCGCGCATATGCGCGAGCGATTGAGACACAAGCGCCGAGATAATAAATCTCGCGCATATGCGCGGGCTTAGGCGCGCATATGCGCGAGTCATGCAGAAGGAAAGTTTGACACTTGGTCTCTATATGCGTCGTGTATGTATATACATATATATAAGACACAAGCCAACCTTCAGAAGCAAAAAAGGAAGAAGGAAATGAGAGAAGAAGCTCCAAGTCCTTTCGGGTGAGAATTTGAGTGTTACGCAAAATCCGTCTATTTGTTTTTGAATCCGGACATGGTACTGTACTCCTATCAACGCAGGCTACAATTGGACGTAAGTTTTGTTACGTTTAGACATGATTTGAAATTATGATATTGTCAGAATTGAATATGAATCAGATATAGTGTTTCTGCTACAGTAGACATTGTATAATTGAAGTCAGATTAAAGAATAACTTGTTTATGAAATTGTTATGATTTCGGAGTGGATTTGATTGATATTTGATATCAGAGTTGTGTTTTACTATTTTAAGTGTATCGATATTGAGATTATGAATTCTGGTATTATACTTGCGATGTTGAGATTGACGGGGTTATCGAGACTGTATTGTTATGGCGTCGAAATATCAGTTGATTTAGATTGACCAGATTCAGTAATGATTTCGATTGTAGCGTGATATCGTTGATATGAATTAGATTGTACATTGTTCCGATGTGGATCAGATTATGTATTGAGTATTGATCAGAACAGGTTTTGAATCGAATTATATACTGATATTGTATTTATGCGATTGTCATTGCCAGACTGTGTATGGACAGATTGGAATACAAGACTTCGTCTTCGTCAGACTGGGAAGACAAAGGTATAATACATGTTTGTTTGGGAAGACACAACTCAAATGAGATTCAATTTGAGTTTCCCACCAAAATCACATACTTGTTCTGTTTGTACTTTATATTGATTTATATATATGTACTGAGATAGGAGTGTCATTGGTAGATACGCCAATTTTCTAAACGTTCGGTGATATCGATGCTTCGGATCAGATTCACTCCGATTGTAGATTTCGATACAGACCAGACCGAAGTTTAGGAATAATGTACGCCACCCCGATTGGGAGAGTAGGTGGGAGACCTGTTACATCTTATTCACACGGGATCCCTAGACTTAGATACGAGTCAAGTTAAGAGTAAGAATCAGATTGTTTTATCTGTATTCACTAATGTGTCATAATTACTGATTATGTGTTATGATTTGTATTAAACGGCATGACATGCATGTATACATGTTTTATAATGGGATTTATTCTCACCGGAGTATCCGGCTGTTGTCTTGTTTTGTATGTGTGCATGACAACAGGTGGGACAGGATCGGGGTCAAGAAGATGATGAGAGAAGACGAGTTTAGAGTGGTGATTCCGGACTTATTGTAGACTTGGTTTAATACTTGAAATTTAGTAGTTGAACCTTAGACTAGTTTGAATAATTTTTACATTATTGTACTTATTACTGAGATGTATATTAGTTACATTCCATTACGTTCCGCACTTGTGTTTTAAAAGAAAAATTTTTAGACCCTGTCTAGTTTAATTGATAATTAAATCCCAAAGTGATTAAGAAGATGATTAGCGTCCGGGTTCCCACAACAGGTGGTATCAGAGCGATAGATCATTTAGACTGAGATAGAAGAGAATGAGCGGGGTAGATTGAGTTTTCTTTCCTTGCATGTGATTGCTAGCATGAGATTTATTTTAATGTTGATTTACATTATGTATGCTAGCATGATACTATGATTTATTGCTTTGAAATACATGTTTACCTGATTATCTGATTTGAACTTGTATTATGTATTATTGAGTATGAATCAGATTTGATTCTTGATAAGCAGTAAGATGATCCGAGAAAGAATGGAACAGGTTTGTAGTATTTGGGTTACTAATGGTTTTGGTAATCAGTATACCTCCTAGAAAAATTCCAGAGCGGGGCATTTCGGTTGAACAAATAGATATATCAGAAACTCCGATGGAAAACAGTTGAAGAAATTTCAGTCGTTTCAACCGCCGATTTTGAAGGGTACTGAGATGTCTGAAGAGTGTCAGAATTGGTTAGATGACATAGAACTATGTTTGATTTACTTAATTATTCAGATGAACAGAGAATTGAACTGTATTCCACCGTTACGAGAGGCTGCCAGAAGTTGGTGGATTACAATCAAAGGAATTAGAACAACGTGGTACTATGATCACGTGGGAAGTCTTCAAAGCTGAATTCTATCGAAGATTTTTCTCAGTTCGTACCGGGAGGATAAAGAGTAGAGTTTGAGAATTTGAGACAAGACCAACTGAATATTGAAGAATATGTTGCTAAATTCTCTACTCTACTGCGTTTGTTCCTCAGATAGCTGGGAATGATGAAGCTGTAGCTGAGCAGTTCATCAAAGGATTGAATTCAGAGATAGTTGCATTGATAAATATGCAGCGACCTTACATTTTGTTGATATTTTGAGTAGGGCAAAGAGAGCTGAGGTGAGTCTGATTCGACAACGAGAAAGGTTAGATGTGATTCAACTCTCTTAGATTTGATAAAGGCAGTGCGAGTGGAAAGCAAGATTTGCTGAAAGCTCGAAAGAAACAGTTTAAGAAGTTAGGGAGAGGACTGAGCGATTCATCTAGCTCCAGTGGTTCCAGCCCAAGTTATACTGGAGTGTATTGCAGGATTTGCGGAGGGAGACATTCCACAGAGCAATGCCAGGGAGTGACTGGTAGTTGTCGTATCTCGACAGTCGGGACACTTTGCTAGAGTTTGTCCCCAGAGAGGTTCCCGAAGATTTCAGGGGACAGAACCATCTGGTGGCAATGACCGAAGAATAGCCCCAGGAGCACTTGATGTATAGTGGCAGGTACTGTTACTCTATGATTATGTTGCATATGTATTATATACTAATGCATTCGTTATGAGTATTTTTGAATGAATTGCATTGAGATATGCTGTATCTGTTGAGTCTGTTTGTACTGTAGTAGTGATTCCTATATTTTTTTGGGAAAGAAAGATTGATATCAGGAATTCTGTGAAATATTGTATACTACAGTAAGATGAGAATGAGGTCGAGTTAGATTATGATGTACTTGTGTTTCTGATTTGACCGCATTATTGATATTAATATTTTGAACAAGTACAGAACTATTGTAGATTCCTTCCAGAAAAATATAAGATTCAAACCAGATAGGGCTGAGTAGAAATTCCACGGTAAGGATTCTAGATCTAGAATTCCTTTGATATCTGTATTGTTTATGACTCGATTGATACAGAAAGGAGTAGATGGTATCCTTATGTATTCAGTAGACATGCTGAAATCGAGCCTAGTATTGGCAGATTTGCCAAGTGATGTACGAATTTGTTGACGTCTTCCTAGATAAGATTTGGATTTGCTTTATATCAGGAAGATAGATTTCAGAATTGAATTGATACCAGGTACCGTTGGTGTTTTAGAATTCAGTACAAAATGATATTGAATGTACAGAATGTCACTGAATAAATTGAAAGAATTGAAAGATCAATAGAAGAGTACTGGCCAGGAGTTACATTTGATTTAGTGTTTTTCTTGGCATGTTTCAGTATGTTCAGAGATATTCTGATGATTTCATGCTCGTTGTATCTATGATATTTTGATATATTTGTATCATCTGATTGATTGAATCGAATATTTGAAGATTGTATTGAATACTCTGAGAACTGTGATTATTGTATACAGAAATTATTCAGATAAAATCTTGCTTGAAACAGATTGTATTCAGAATAAGCGATATATGAAGTAGTATACGATTGATTTTGACACAGTTGAGATCATGATCAGTGACTGAGAATGATACCGATATCAGAAAGATCAGAATATAAGAAATGTCAGAAATGTCAGAAATTTATTTTGGTCTGAGTTGGCAGATTATCCTATACGATTGTTGTTTTGTATCTGCTTGAGTATTGTTATTGTTCTAAAACATATTTGAGACAGCTTATATTGTTTGAGGGCATATTATATTTGCAGATGATATATAGCATTGATCAGAACGACATGAAGACGTGATTGATTAGTCAGAATTGACAATATTGCCAGAAATTGCCGTTTTATGAGTTTACTGAACTTAGATTATTCATATTATGAATCTGATTTGATAGTATGTTATTCTGAGTCAGGGGTTGATACAGATTATTTAAACCGAATCAGAGCTGAATTCGAGAATTACGGAAGTTCAGAGATTTAACCAGAATGTTCAGAACTTAAATTCGATAATCAGAGCAGAACATCGATCAGAGTGGCAGATATGTGATTTTTACTGTATGAGAATGATTATCTTGTTATATAAATGTTTCAGAATTGCACGACAGAATTTGATATCGATAGTCAGAACCGAATACCAGGTAGGTATATTTTTTTAATTTATATTATTAACTGATTTGTTTGTACCAAATAGTTCGAATTTGAAATGACAGATAGTGTCAGAAACACAATAGTGGATTCAGTTTTCATTTTGGTAACTGAGAATGGATAATATTCGACAGACAGTTTTGATATAGACAGATTAAATCAGTTATGATAGAAATTGTATTAAATGTTGGCAGAAATTGTACTGAAATGTTTGAATTGTCAATAAATGAAGACAGAAAAATAGAAATCAGAAGATTATTACAGAATTTGTATAATTCTGACTAGACATGGGGAGATATTCGATGAATTTCGTAATGTGTAAAGGGCCTAAACTCCTTTCTTGAAAATTTGCGGAAAATTAAAAATTTTCTTTTTAAAAGAACTTAAATGGCCTCATTCATAAAATCGACTGATGAATCAAGTTCAATTTAAAATAATGCAGCGGAAGAAAATAAAGTTTTGCCAACAATAACAATTTAAAAAAAAAAAATTGTTTGCGGAATAAAAAACAACTGCTGCACTGAGGTCCTCGGGTGCCACTACTGCCGACCCAAGCTGGCTCACTGGTCCCCGCCCTCGGCCCTGGCCTCATCAGTACCTACAACAATCAAGTCTAGTGAGCCTAAAGACTCAGCATGCATAAATCGCAGGTAACGAGTAAAAATGAATTAAAATATGCATGATAAAATATCTGTCCTGAGGCATACTGAAAATAATCTGTACTGAGCAATTATAATACGTGCATAACTGAACTGAAATCACTGTAAAAATTTTGCTCCTTGGAGCCTGTACTGAAATAACTGGTAAAATTTTCTGTTGAGATTATGTTTTACGCCTGTGGCCACTGCACTAAGCTGAACTGATCGGTAACTGGCTACCGGGGAGGCTGAAACTGAACTGAGCTGGCCGGTCACTGGCGACCGGGTGGTACCATACTGAACTGATCGGTCACTGGCGACCGTATAAAATAACACTCCCACATAGTGAATGAACCACAAGCCATATCGCATAAATCTCAAAAATAATCATTTTCTATTTAATGCACGTAAAATAATTAACTGGCATAATGAAAATTCCTGTAATTTTACCAACTGGATTGGATTGGATCCCCAGGCTCGCTGCAACCTAACTGTGCCATGAAAAATATGCAATAGCTTAAACTTGACCAACTATGCAATTTACGTTCAAAAGATGCGACTATGACGCCTAATGACTTCGCATTTAATCATGACTCCGAGCCAACCTGAACCGACACGAACCGACGTATAGTCATGATTAAAATACGCTGAAAAATCATAAAATAATGCTCCTAAAATGATAGGGTCGAAATCTAGGTGGAATGGAGGCCAAAACACGAAACGCTCTTTCGAGAGTCAATTTGGCACATTGCACCGTAAATTCTCGTACGACCTCAAAAATGATCCAAATGACAAACGGTCAAAAACATGACCTTCCCAACTCAATGAGGCACTGTCCAGTCCAAGGCCATGGGCTAAAAGCCAACCAAGAACTCAAACGAGCCTTCTAAACGACACAGCAACTTGCTGTAATTTCCAGCAGCTGCGCACTACAGACTTGCGTGGTTTCGAGACTATCGGCCATTGGGGCGTGAACCACCACCGAGACTCTTACCAACATCCCAAGGAATGATTTGAACCATGGCTAAGGGCCCTAGGCCAGCCACAATCCGCATCACACCAAACTAACCGAAGGGTCCAACCGAGAGCAACGTGCATGCGTGTGTAGTGTTTTGCTATGATCGATGTCTTGCGTCGTTCCAGTGGCCATTTGATTGACCATGGCACGATCTAGACATCTAGGAGCATGATATGAACCGTGGCTAAGGGCCATAGGCCAACCAAGATCCACACCAAGCAACCACAAACGAACCATAGCTGAAAAAGGAAGCCGAATGGGGAAAGGGGCTGTTTGATGTTTGATTAAAAACCGATGACCATGGACCAAGCCACCAAAAGGGACTTAGTCACGTCTTAGACATGCTAGGGAAGTGATCCAACCATGGCTAAGGCCCTTGGGGCAGCCAAGATCAGATCCAACCCCTTGACAAAAACTGAAATTTCGAATCAAGGCACAAGGGTTGCTGTCATTCTGTTTCCAGCAAGCATGGGGCTGAATGGACCAACATGGTCCTAATGCATCCTACTACATGTATATAAGCCGCCTTGGGAGCCTGGAGTCGATCCAATACCTGAAACCACAAACCAAAAGAAACGTGAAGCTTGCCAGGAAACGAAATTCTGCATGTGTTTCAAAATGTTTTGACATGGATCTCGATTTTTGCTTGAAAAACATGATCATGTACTGAAAAATAAATGATAATATGACTTGATTGAGGTTTGAAAGAATCTAGACATGCCTGGTTCGTTTGAAAAAAACGAAAAGAAGAGACGAGACGGCGCGGAGGAGACGGAGTGGCTTGCTTCTCTACCTTTCTTGGCTCTCGATTTTCTTGCCTTACTCCCTAGCTATGCTCACGACTTTTACCTCTGAAAAGGGGTCTTATTTTCGGTGGAGGTGGAGGGGGAGTGATGGTTATGAAGGTGAGGAGAAGGGTGCACAAAATAGGATCATATCAAGACCAAGTCTTCCCAATTTGAATTTGAATTTGTTTGATATCAAATGAGTTGGTGGATGCTTCTAGGAGGTAGTGGCCGAAATTTCTTGATTCTAGACTAGGATATGTCCATATTATTAATTAAATTGGCTCCCAAAAATATTACATCTAATACATGCAAAGAAGGGTCAAAGTGAGTTGGCATAATGTTGCACTAAGGGTGGCCGAAAATGCAAAAAAAAGGGGAAATGATTATCTAGTCAACTAATAATCCTTGAAAGCCTTACTAATCCTTTAAATAATTTAGTGAGCTAACCCCTTAATTAATAACTTAAATGAGTTCATTTCTTAATCACCTCAAATAATTAAATTAAATCCTCAAACCTCCTTCTAACTTAAATGAACTTACTTGCTAGCTAAATTAACTTCTGGAAATATTTCTCGAATCTTAAATTCTATCTCAAAACTCCAACTCCGGTCCGGCCTCACTGAAATAACTGAAATGCTAAAAATCAAACTACTGAACTGAAATAAAATAATTAACTTCAAATAAATGCATTTAAAATAATCATGCAATGAAGTCAATTAAATTTAAAAATCTAGAATTATGCATGGCTTATACGTCTACTGATTTACGGGTTCTACAATCCTTCCCCCCTTAAATAAATTTCGTCCTCGAAATTAGAACTCACCGAATAACTCAGGGTATCGACTTCTCATCTCCGGCTCAGACTCCCACGTAGCTTCCTCCTCTGAATGGTTGAGCCATTTGACTTTGACTCGCTTAACCAACTTGTTCCGAAGTTTCTTCTCCTGTCTGTCTAGGATCTGCACGGGTCTCTCCTCATAAGATAAGTTCGGAGTAAGCTGCAACGGCTCGAAATTCAGCACATGCGAAGGATTTGCCATATACTTCCTCAGCATGGAGACGTGAAAGACATTGTGTACTCCGGCCAGATTGGCGGAAGAGCCACACGATAGCTAGCGTCCCAACTCTGTCGAGGATCTCAAACGGTCCAATGAATCTCGGACTGAGCTTCCCTTTCTTGCCAAATCTCATGACACCCTTCATAGGTGCCACTTTCACGAAGACATGATCGCCCACTGCAAACTCTAACTCTCTCCTCCGCTGATCGGCATAACTCTTCTGTCGGCTCTGAGCAGTCCTCATCCTATCACGGATCTTGACTACTACATCTGCTGCCTGCTGAACAATCTCTGGACCCAACTCTGCTCTCTCTCCTACTTCATCCCAATGAACAGGAGATCTACACTTGCGGCCATACAGCGCTTCATACGGAGCCATACCTATAGACGACTGGAAACTGTTGTTATAGGTGAACTCTACCAATGGTAAGTTCGACTCCCAACTCCCAGAGAAATCAATGACGCAAGCACGGAGAAGATCCTCTAAGATCTGAATAACTCGCTCCGACTGTCCATCTGTCTGCGGATGGAAAGCTGTGCTAAACAGCAACTTCGTACCCAAAGTCGAATGCAAACTCTTCCAAAACGAGGAAGTGAATCTGGGATCTCTGTCGGATACGATAGAAACTGGAATACCATGGAGTCGGACTATCTCTCGGATATACAGCTCTGCATACTGAACCATGGTGAAAGTCGTCTTAATAGGCAAGAAGTGCGCTGATTTGGTAAGACGATCTACAATCACCCAGATAGCATTCGATCCTCTGGCTGACCTCGGCAATCCGGTCACAAAGTCCATGGTAATTCTCCCACTTCCACTCGGGAATAGGAAGAGGCTTGAGCAAACCTGCTGGTCTCTGATGCTCGGCCTTCACTAACTGGCAAGTCAGGCACTCGGATACAAAACGCCTGATGTCCTTCTTCATCCTGGCCACCAATACAATAGCTGCAGATCTTTGTACATCTTCGTACTCCCAGGGTGAATGGAGTACGGGGACGTATGGGCCTCTGATAAGATGTCTGCTCGGATAGAATCACTGCTAGGAACCCATATCCTATCTCGGTATCTCACAATACCGTCGCTGACTGAATACAAAACACTGCCCTTGGCTTCATCTCTCTTCTTCCACTGTGCCAACTGCTCATCTGCTGCCTGACCGCTGCGAATACGGTCAATAAGAGAGGACTGGATAGTCAAGGTAGATAAACGAGGAACTCTACCTCGGGTAAGTCTCAAGATCAAACCTCTGCATCTCAATCTGAAGAGGTTTCTGCATCGTCAAATGAGCCATCACTGCGACTTTCCTGCTCAAAGCATCCGCAACTACATTAGCTTTACCCGGGTGGTAGCTAATGTCACAATCGTAGTCTTTCACAAGCTCCAACCAACGCCTCTGACGCATGTTCAGCTCCTTCTGCGTAAAGAAATACTTGAGGCTCTTATGGTCGGTAAAGATCTGCACTTCTCTCCATACAGATAGTGCCTCCAAATCTTCAAAGCAAAAACTACGGCCGCTAACTCCAGATCATGGGTAGGGTATTCTTCTCGTGGATTTTCAGCTGTCGAGAAGCATACGCTATCACTCTCCCATGCTGCATCAAAACTGCACCTAAACCAAGCTTCGAAGCATCGGTATAAAGGACAAACTCGCCGATCCTGACGGTACAGCCAAAACGGGTGCTGAGATAAGAGCTTGCTTCAAAGTATCGAAGCTCTTCTGACACTCCTCGCTCCACACAAACTTCACATTTTTCTTGTCAGTGCTGTGAGTGGAACGGCAATGGATGAGAATCCCTGATGAATTTCCTGTAATATCCTGCTAGCCCAAGAAACTGCGGATCTCGGATGCATTCTGAGGCACAACCCAATCTCTGACTGCTGCAACTTTCGCCGGGTCTACCTCAATGCCACTGCTAGAAACAATGTGGCCCAAGAACGCCACCTTCTCTAACCAGAATTCGCACTTACTGAACTTTGCGAATAGTTTATGTTTCTGCAATGTCTGCAACACTGTGGTCAGATGCCTGCTGTGCTCCTCCCGACTCTTGGAGTAGACGAGAATGTCATCTATGAACACTATCACAAACTGGTCGAGGTACGGCTGAAATACGCGATTCATTAGATCCATGAAGATCGCTGGCGCATTCGTCAGACCGAACGGCATCACTAGGAACTCGTAGTGGCCATAACGAGTCCTGAAAGCTGTCTTCGAGACATCAGCATCTCTCACCCTCAACTGGTGATAACCGGAACGCAGATCTATCTTGGAGAAAATCGAAGCTCCCTGCAACTGGTCAAACAGATCCTCAATCCTCGGCAGTGGGTATTTATTCTTCACTGTAACCCTGTTCAACTCCCGGTAGTCAATGCAAAGCCTCATCGAGCCATCCTTCTTTTTCACAAATAAGACGGCGCGCCCCATGGAGAAAAGCTCGGGCGAATGAACTCCTTGTCGAGAAGTTCCTGATCTGCTTCTTAAGCTCTGCCATCTCTGTCGGTGCTAGTCGGTACGGCGCTTTGGATATCGGAGCCGTACCTGGCATAAGCTCAATGGAAAACTCCACCTCTCTCTCGGTGGCATACCAGAGACGTCTTCGGGAAAAACGTCTAAGAAATCTCTGACAATCGGAACATCTGAGGCTGACTGGCTGGGTTCCTCGGGGACAGATAAAAAGGTTGCTAGAAATGCCCGACACCCTCTATGCATGAGCTTCCTAGCCTGAACATAAGGAATAATGCGCGGTAAAGGAAAGTACCTGTCCGGCTCAAATAAGAACTGCTCCATTCCAGGCGGTCGGACAAGAACGGATCTCCGCTGGAAGTCTATCAACACTCTGTTCCTCAATAGCCAGTCCATCCCTAGGATGATGTCAAATTCCGGCATCGGTAGCACAATCAGATCCGCATAAACAAGATTACCGTGCAGCTCAAGGTCTATATCTCGGATAACATTGGTAGCTGCCATCTCCTCGCCTGACGGCAACACTACTGAAAAGGCTGTATCTAGCCCAATGGTCTGGATCTTGAGAAAGTTTGCAAAGACCTCCGAAATAAACGAGTGAGTGGCCCCTGAATCTATCAAGGCCTTGGTAGCGGAACCAGATATAAAAATTCTCCCTGAAAGAGCGGAGCTCTAAGTTGAATCCCACTACAAGATCTAAACTTATAGACATGCAAAGGTCAAGGTTCCTCTAGCTTAATTTCCCCGAAATAAATCTGAGTAGAGCATGCAATCCTATAACAGTTCTAAGTTCAAAATCTAAATCCCGATTCCCAAAACGGAAATTCAAATAATAACTTAAAGTTTAAAGGTACCTGTCAACAACATAGTCTCCGGGTTGGTTTCCGCGGCATGGAGAGCAAAAACTCTGCCTTGGGTAGGCAGATTCCTCTGAGGGCACTGCAGCAACATGTGGTCTGGACTGCCACACTTAAAACACTTTCCTGAGCCAGCCATACATGCTCCAGGATGGCGACGTGAGCACCTGGGACAGACTGGGTGCTCCTGAGTCCTCGGGGCTGGGCGTCCCCGCTGCTGCTGCTGCTGCTGCTGGCCTCGGTTCCTGGGCGGTCCATGAAAAGGCCTCTTATTCTGCTGCTGATGCTGATGAGGAGGAGGGCGGTGCGGTGCCTGGACTGGGCGCTTGCCCTGGCGATCCCTCTCGATATCCCGCAGATCCTGCTCTGCGGCTAAGGCCTTGGAGACGGCAATCTCATAAGTAGCAGGGTCAGATACCCTAACATCCCGGCGCAAGATCGGCCGTAAACCCACCAGGAAGTGCATCAGCTTGGCTCTGGCATCATTCGCTATCAGGGGCACAAAGTGACAGCCCCTCTCGAACTTACGGATAAACTCCGTAACCGACATATCCCCCTGTCTCAGGCTCATGAACTCGGTGGTCAGCCTGGTGCGAACCTCCTCAGCAAAATACTTGGAGTAGAAAACCTCCGTAAAGCGGGTCCAAGAAAGTGTAGCCAATGTCAGGGCTACCGAAGCTCCTTCCCACCATAAGCGGGCGTCTCCAGTGAACAGTAGGTGGCACATCGGACTCGGTCTGCGCCCCAGCTCCATAAAATCGAAGATAACCTCGAGGGATTTGATCCATCCCTCGGCAACCATGGGGTCAGATCCCAGAGAATTCCTTCGGGCGCATCTTCATGAATCGCTCATAACAGCCTCGGGCCCTGTCGGCCTGGCTGCGGCTGCGGCTACGGCTGCGGCATTGCCCCCCGCAAACTGTGCGAAGAACTGTGCCATCCCAGCTAACATCTGGGCACTCATGTCCGGTGGGGCGGTGGAGGAGGTGGTAGGTCTCCCTCCGGTCTACGCTCCTCCTGTCCTCTCGGCGAGGCTCCTCCTCTCTGTTGCGCTCTAAAATGCGTCTAGGGGGCATACTGTTCCAACATAACCCATACGTAACTAACATGCATAATTCCATAATTTATTTTAAATGAACTCTGAAATACTGAAAATCTGGAAGCATGCTGACAAAATAATTCATGCTTTAACTGAAATGCTGAACAAAATGCTGAACTGAAAAACTTACAGACCAAAGGCGTGGCTTCGTGAGCTTCTCGCGGTCAGTAGTAGTGAAACCCTATACAGAACCACCGCTCTGATACCAACTGTGAAGGCCTAAAACTCCTTTCTTGAAAATTTGCGGAAAATTAAAAATTTTCTTTTTAAAAGAACTTAAATGGCCTCATTCATAAAATCACTGGTGAATCAAGTTCATATTTCAAAATATTGCAGCGGAAGAAAATAAAGTTTTGCCAACAAAACAATTTAAAAATATCCAACGACTGAAAAATTGTTTGCGGAAAAAATAACAACTGCTGCACTGAGGTCCTCGGGTGCCACTACTGCCGACCCAAGCTGGCTCACTGGTCCCCGCCCTCGGCCCTGGCCTCATCAGTACCTACAACAATCAAGTCTAGTGAGCCTAAAGACTCAGCATGCAAATCGCAGGTAACGAGTAAAAATCTGAATTTAAAATATGCAAAATATCCTGTCCTGAGGCATACTGAAAATAATCTGTACTGAGCAATTATAATACGTGCATAACTGAACTGGAAATCACTGTAAAAATATTTGCTCCTTGGAGCCTGTACTGAAAACTGGTAAAATTTTCTGTTGAGATTATGTTTTACGCCTGTGGCCACTGCACTAAGCTGAACTGATCGGTAACTGGCTACCGGGGAGGCTGAAACTGAACTGAACTGATCGGTCACTGGCGACCGTATAAAATAACACTCCCACATAGTGAATGAACCACAAGCCATATCGCATAAATCTCAAAAATAATCATTTTCTATTTAATGCACGTAAAATAATTAACTGGCGTAATGAAAATTCCTGTAATTTTACCAACTGGATTGGATTGGATCGTTCCCAGGCTCGCTGCAACCTAACTGTGCCATGAAAAATATGCAATAGCTTAAACTTGACCAACTATGCAATTTACGTTCAAAAGATGCGACTATGACGCCTAATGACTTCGCATTTAATCATGACTCCGAGCCAACCTGAACCGACACTGAACCGACGTATAGTCATGATTAAAATACGCTGAAAAATCATAAAATAATGTTCCTAAAATGATAGGGTCGAAATCTAGGTGGAATGGAGGCCAAAACACGAAACGCTCTTTCGAGAGTCAATTTGGCACATTGCACCGTAAATTCTCGTACGACCTCAAAAATGATCCAAATGACAAACGGTCAAAAACATGACCTTAACTCAATGAGGCACTGTCCAGTCCAAGGCCATGGGCTAAAAGCCAACCAAGAACTCAAACGAGCCTTCTAACGACACAGCAACTTGCTGTAATTTCCAGCAGCTGCGCACTACAAGACTTGCTTGGTTTCGAGACTATCGGCCATTGGGGCGTGAACCACCGAGAGACTCTTACCAACATCCCAAGGAATGATTTGAACCATGGCTAAGGGCCCTAGGCCAGCCACAATCCGCATCACACCAAATCAACCGAAGGGTCCAACCGAGAGCAACGTGCATGCGTGTGTAGTGTTTATGCTATGATCGATGTCTTGCGTCGTTCCAGTGGCCATTTGATTGACCATGGCACGATCTAGACATCTAGGAGCATGATATGAACCGTGGCTAAGGGCCATAGGCCAACCAAGATCCACACCAAGCAACCAAAACGAAACCATAGCTAAAAAGGAAGCCGAAGGGGAAAGGGCTGTTTGTGTTTTATTAAAAACCGATGACCATGGACCAAGCCACCAAAAGGGCGACTTAGTCACGTCTTAGACATGCTAGGGAAGTGATCCAACCATGGCTAAGGCCCTTGGGGCAGCCAAGATCAGATCCAACCCCTTGACAAAAACTGAAATTTTCGAACTCAAAAAGGGCACAATGGGTTGCTGTCATTCTGCTTTCCAGCAAGCATGGGCTGAATGGACCAAATGGTCCTAATGCATCCTACTACATGTATAAGTCGCCTTGGGAGCCTGGAGTCGATCCAATACCTGAAACTCACAAACCAAAAGAACGTGAAGCTTGCCAAGGAAATCGAAATTCTGCATGTGTTGTTTCAAAATGTTTGACATGGATCTCGATTTTTGCTTGAATAAACATGATCATGTACTGAAAAATAAATGATAATATGACTTGATTGAGGTTTGAAAGAATCTAGACATGCCTGGTTTCGTTTGAAAGAAAACGAAAAAAGAGACGAGACGGCGCGGAGGAGACGGAGTGGCTTGCTTCTCTACCTTTCTTGGCTCTCGATTTCTGCCTTCTCCCTAGCTATGCTCACGATTTCTCTGAAAAGGGGTCTATTTTCGGTGGAGGTGGAGGGGGAGTGATGGTTATGAAGGTGAGGAGAAGGGTGCACAATAATAGGATCATATCAAGACCAAGTCTTCCCAAATTTGAATTTTGAATTATGGTTTGATATCAAATGAGTTGGTGGATGCTTCTAGGAGGTAGTGGCCGAATTCTCTCTTGATTCTAGACTAGGATATGTCCTAATTAATTAATTAAGGTGGTCATTAAATGGAAAGATTAACATGCTAATAGATGGCAAGGAAAGGGTCAAAAGTGAGTTGGCATAACATAGTTGACACTAATGGGGTGGCCGAAATTTGCTAAAAAAAGAAGGGGAGATGTTGATTATCTAGTCAACTAATAATCCTTAGAAGCCTTACTAATCCTTTAATTAATTTAGTGAGCTAACCCCTTAATTAAGTAACTTAAATGAGCTCATTTCTTAATCACCTCAAATAATTAAATTAAATCCTCAACCTCCCTTACTAACTTAAATGAACTTACTTGCTAGCTAAATTAACTTCTGGAAATATTTCTCGAATCTTAAATTCTACCTCAAAACTCCGACTCCGGTCCGGCCTCACTGAAATAACTGAAATGCTAAAAATCAAACTACTGAACTGAAATAATGAATAATTAACTTCAAATAAATGGATTTAAAATAATCATGCAATGAAGTCAATTAAATTTAAAAATCTAGAATTATGCATGGCTTATACGTCTACTGATTTATGGGTTCTACATAATGAGACCACTACAATACTTTCCAGATTGCGATATAATATGATTGTGATTGACAGATTGTTCAGTCTATATCTAGTAGTTGTACAGATGACGTACACACATGGCCAGATGACAAAGATCGATGTCAAAGAAATAGTCAGATTAACCAGAATGTGAAATAGATTATATCAGATTGTGAATTTTGATTGAGTTTGTAATTGTGGCAAACATACCATGAACTCATTCATATATTATCCACCGACTGATAGATAGCCAGAGTGTACTATCCGGATATTGAGAGATATCCAGAGAGTTGCAGTGCTGGATGCTAGCACCAGTTGACATGACATATTGTCACTATATGAATTATTGTATAATGATAGCTATCAAACGAGTATTGAGATAGCTACAGATGAGACATTGTATAGTGAGTATTGCGGATTTCCTCTGAATGAGAATGATATTACGGTGATATCTGAGATTGAATTTGATAAAAGCAGAAATCTGATAAGAAAATGAAGCTGATTCAGGAAAGAATGAAAACCAGCTTCGAATGAACAGACTTAATATGCCGACGTCGGATGGTGACGATTGGTAATTGAAGCCGAAGATTGAGTAAATCCTTGACTGGGATAAACAGATTTGATAACAGCTGATGATATTGATTGGTATGAGCTGTTGATTGGTATATACGGATGTTGTATAGCCAAATTGTTAGATTGATTCTGTCAGAGTTATTCGAAGGGTATTATGATATTATGCTCTTGAATTATTATTCCAATTTAGAATCACAGATCCGTACAAGAAAGATATTTCAGAATGAAGACTATTCTATTATTGAAAATACAGTAAGTTGACAGGGCATCAAAGAGACTATCTGAAAGACAGAATTTGTCATGAGACTGAGATTTTAGAATGATTTATTGAGATGAGTTTCTGATTAAACTCTGTTATACATTTCTTCTGATATATCTGAATTGAGTGCCTATGATTTCGGGGGCGAAATCAGATCTTAGTGGGGGAGAAATGTAAGCCCGAGATTTTATTACTGTGATCTGAGATTAATCTGAAATGATTTATTTATTAATTGAGATGATTATCGATGAAACGGATCGGACCGGAGAGCCGAAAGAAGATTTGACATGAGGTGCAAGAAAAGTTCCCGCGCACATGCGCGACATGTATGGGCGCACATGCGCGAGGAAGACAGAACCATGCGCGCACATGCGCGGCTTGAATGCGCGCACATGCGCGGAACGTCCAGAGAGTTCGGCACATAAGCAGTGGAAGGCGCGCATATGCGAGAGTAAGTGGATGCACGAGACAGTAGGTCTCGCGCATATGCGCGACGATGGGCGCGCATATGCGCGAGCGGTTGAGCACAAGCGCCAAGATAATAAATCTCGCGCATATGCGCGGGGCTTAGGCGAGCATATGCGCGAGTCATGCAGAAGGAAAGTTTGACACTTGGTCTCTATATGCGACGTGTATGTATATACATATATTAAGACACAAGCCAACCTTCAGAAGCAAAAAAGGAAGAAGGAAAATGAGAGAAGAAGCTTCAAGTCCTTTCGGGTGAGAATTTGAGTGTAACGCAAAATCGTCCGTTTGTTTTTGATTCCGGACACGGTACTGTACTCCTATCAATGTAGGCTACAATTGGACATAAGTTTTGTTACGTTTAGACATGATTTGAAATTATGATATTGTCAGAATTGAATATGAATCAGATATAGTGTTTCTGCTACAGTAGATTGTATAATTGAAGTCAGATTAAAGAATAGCATGTTTATGAAATTGTTATGATTTTCGGAGTGGATTTGATTGAGATTGATATCAGAGTTGTGTTGTTACTATTTTAAGTGTACCGATATTGAGATTATGAATTCTGGTATTATACTTGCGATGTTGAGATTGACGGGGTTATCGAGACTGTATTGTTATGCCGTCGAAACATCAGTTGATTAAGATTGACCAGATTCAGTAATGATTTGATTGTAGCGTGATATCATTGATATGAATTAGATTGTACATTGTTCCGATATAGATCAGATTATGTATTGATTTGAGTATTGATTAGAACAGGTTTTGAATCGAATTATATACTGAATTGTATTTATGCGATTGTCATTGCCAGACTGGGTATGGACAGATTGGAATACAAGACTTCGTCTTCGTCAGACCGGGAAGACAAAGGTATAATTCATGTTTTGTTTGGGGAAGACACAACTCAAATGAGATTCAATTTGAGTTTCCCAACAAAATCACATACTTGTTCTGTTTGTACTTTATATTGATTTATATATATGTACTGAGATAGGAGTGTCATTGGTAGATACGCCAATTTTCTAAACGTTCGGTGATATAGATGCTTCGGATCAGATTCACTCCGATTGTAGATTTCGATACAGACCAGACCGAAGTTTAGGAATAAGATGTAACGCCACCCGATTGGGAGAGTAGGTGGGAGACCTGTTACATCTTATTCACACCGGGATCCTAGACTTAGATACGAGTCAAGTTAAAGAGTAAGAATCAGATTGTTTATCTGTATTCACTAATGTGTCATAATTACTGATTATGTGTTATGATTTGTATAAACGGCATGACATCCATGTATACATGTTTTATACTGGGATTTATTCTCACCGGAGTATCGGCTGTTGTCTTGTTTGTATGTGTGCATGACAAGGTGGGACAGGATCGGGGTCAAGAAGATGATGAGAGAAACGAGTTTAGAGTGGTGATTCCGGACTTATTGTAGACTTGGTTTAATACTTGAAATTTAGTAGTTGAACCTTAGACTAGTTTGAATAATTGTTGTACATTATTGTACTTATATACTGAGATGTATATTAGTTACATTCCATTACGTTCCGCACTTGTGTTTTAAAAGAAAAATTTTTAGACCCTGTCTAGTTTAATTGATAATTAAATCCCAAAGATGATTAAGAAGATGATTAGCGTCCGGGTCCCCACACAAAATCTACATGCCCATTCATAATCTTTATGACTAACTTATGACCCAACAAGTAGAACATCAGTGCTAATACCCAAAAATAATATAGTCAAATCATTTTCAACCTTTCCTAACGCCCATTAGCCAAATTCTTAATCATCTCCAAATCCACCACAAAGCTAACATGCATGAAAATAATATAATTTTTATTCTTGTCGTAACATGCATACAAATTCTAAAGCATTATTCTCAAAATATATAGACAGATAAACATGTACTTGTAAAACGTATATCATGTAAACATGCAGTGGTAGTATTAAAAACATTTAAACTTACAGTTGAGGCTTGACGACTGAGCTTCTGAAGCTGGTGGTAGCACAACCCTTTACAAAAACCTTACTCTGATACTAACTGAAACGTCTACTACTAAAATTCTACTGAAATATTTTTTAAAAAAGGTATGACACAAAATACTCACACTCATATACATAAAAATAAGTCAACCCTGCATTTTAAAAGGTCATCCAACCATTGAATAAAAATAAATGCAGTTAAGTAAATCTTAAAATGAAATCAATCTCCTAGTTTACTGAATTAAATGAAGTCAACGTCTGTCAATATCATCAACGTATAAAGAGATGCAAAAACATTTAAATATTGTTTGCACCCATGACTCATGATCATAATATGCAGAAGAATGAAAGGTTCTCGGGTTAACATGTGCACCCCCAGCTCAGCCTCCTCAGTCTTCAACGTCTCCAGTCTCCTCATCAACAAACTGCTCACCTGCACCACTCACACTTAATGAGTCTAAAGAATCAACACACCTGAACCGTTATAACAAGTACGTATATATATCATGCAATAGTGAAAAGTACTGTAAACAAAGTAACTTTCATGATTTCAAAGAATGAACATAAACTTAAACATATCCATATCAAATCATGTCATATCGTGTCATCATGTACATATTCTTTTCTTTGATTGAATTCTAATCATTAGTTATGACTTTCGTATCAGCTATAAGTTGATGGATCCATCTGTTAGAGTAGGTGCCCGTCGAGCCAAGTGTTGGCCGAGGGTTCATGTTTAAACTCTATGTATAAACAATCTTTATTTAATAATATTTGAAATTATTGTTTTGGCACTTCTTTATCTGTATACATATGCTAATTGCATAGATAAAGTCCTTTAATATACAAATAGTAGAAAGAATATGAGATGCTCATATGATGAGTATAATGAAACTCATATTTGTAATACTGTATATTCTAAACAGTTCATAGTCGATTCAGCCGCCTCTAAGAAGGATATAGGCGCAGAGTTTGAGACTAGTATCTGCGATGTGAGTACCATGTTCATTGGTAGGGGACATTGTGATGTCCGAGCATGCAGATAGATGCTCCTGGTAGAGTGAACAGAACAACCCTCCATAAAGGACTTTCCAAGTGGTTCTCACTTATCGAGTGGAAACGTCCTAGTTTATGATTGTACACCATTAGTCCTTACGACTCGGGACAACATTGAGACTCTATGTGCTAGCATTGCACTTTGACTTGTTTACCGACTCTTTAGGGGTCATCAGGTGGCAAGGTTAGGTGTTTTGTCGAAACATATAGGAGTCAATGCATTGTAGTCGGGGATTCACCGCTTACCTTCGGGTATGGATATCCTATGTGATCTCATGTGTATGTAGTTTGAAATCTCTGATCAGAGTATGGTGGTAATTATGAAAGGGCTTTCATAGATTACACCATCGATGCAACTACAACATGACACATAGTATCGATTCATTGACAACTCTCGATATACCAATGGTTGTCGAATCGGTCAGGATATATGAGTTGAAGGGACCGTACTGTACGCTAACCATAATGAATGGTTCTGCAGGCACTATCATTTGATACCTAGGAATCATGTAAGTGATGCTGCTAGGAGTTTAACATGATTGGTTGGGTGCTATCAGACTTGAGTTCTGACGTTTTGTTATCAAGGAGTTGATAATCTAATAATGAAGAAATTGGGGTATGCTGAATAAGGACATGTTTAGTTCGAATCACATGGAGATGTGAACCCACGACTAGTTGTATCAATGAACCATTGAGGGCCACAACAGTGCTAGCTTTCTAGATCTGTTGAGAAGAAAAATAGTTCAATGTGTTGAACGACTTATAAAGGAGTTTATAAGCGTAAATAAACTAGAAGTATGACTTCTCTAAGGAGAATGTAACTTTTAATTTGAGGAAGTGTTATTAAGATAAAAGTTGGCCAAACAAATAATGTATTGCAAATTGTGATTTTCATAAACATTATTATGGACTAAATAACTTAATTCAAGTGTTGAATAATTAATGCTAGTGGGCCTAGTAAGTCCAATAATTAAATTAATTTAAGTGTTGAATTAATTAAACAACATTGGGCCTTGTAGAGCCACTTAGAAATAATTATTAAACTAGTGGACTTGAGTAATATCAGTAATGGTTAATTGGTCTCAAATGTGTTTGAGACATTTAACTAAAGTCCATGGGCTTTGTAAATGTTACAAGCCTACTTTAAAAAGCATGCTAGGGAGGTGAAGAGTTGGGGATTACCTTTTCATTAAAAATTGCATGGCATGGTAATGCACCTTTATCAATTTTTTCAAGGACCAAGAAAGACACTCCCTTCTCTCCTCTCAACCTCGCTTGGCCGAAATTTTGTACCCATATTACTCCATTTTTTCTTCTTCAATTGTTGAGGAATTTATACTCTTCTCTTTGAAAAATCCTCTTATTTTTCTAGTTGAAAATAAGAGGGGTTTTAGCTAGTTGGTGGTGGTCCTAAGTTTGGACCAAGGAGAGCTGAAGATTGTTTTTGCCATCAAGAGCTAAGGTGTTTACACCTTAGTTGGAGCCAATAACATCAATCCTTGTGATTGATAGGTAAATTTCTAAACATCATATGTATGACATTTTGATGTTTTTTCTTATTTGCTACACCACTATAGTGGTTAAGGTGCTTGTTTTTCTTGCATGTAATAAAAATTTTGCAACTTTCCGTTGCGCATTCAGGCACCTTAATCCGATCCCCTTTCAAGTGGTATCTTGAGCTAAGGATACTATTTTGTGTAGCATGTTACATAATATATATTGAGGTCGATTTTTTTTAACCGCATGAGATGAATTTGTGCAACAAAATCAAGGCCGGTTTTTAGGGATTTTGGGCTGCAAGTTGCTGCCCATTTCGGGCAGCTCAGGCTGCCCGTGGGGCTGCCCATTTCCGGCAGCAAGGGCAGCCCAAGGGGCTGCCCGAACAGCCCCTTATTTTTTAAATTAAATAAAAATTTTTTGCTTGTTGGCCGGAATCCGCCGACGAAGCTCCGGCGATGGCGATGACAACTAGGATTTTCAAAAGTGTTTTGGAATATCAAAGTGTCATGGGTCTTGAAGTTGTTGGGCATTAGATGGTTAATACAACTTTTGAATTTAAATGGGCCAAAATGTTTTTGGTGAAAAATGATTTTTGGGCCCTTAAGTTTAAATCCACAAAAGTTGTTAATATTATCTCTTAAAATAAATAATTGAAGTTGGACTTTAATTATTTATAGTAAATTGTGATTTACAAGAAATTCGGTTATAAATAAATTAATTAGAAAGTAGACAAAAGAGTTTGTATACTTTGTTAATTTAGTTTATAATCGTGGCGGTTAGTGATTGGATCAAGATATATAATATTGGATCAATTAATTATTGTGATAATTAATTGATGGTGTATGATATGTGATATTATGCATGAAAGATGATAAAAAACCCAAGCCAATTTGCTAGGTGTATGCTAGGATATTTTGTGTTGAATGATTGTAATAATATCAATTATAAAGTGGACTTGGTTTATGGCCCGTTCCCACCCCATGAGATGTATCATTATTTGCCATGGATATTATTTGTAAATATTAATATAGTGGAAGATCAAGATTGGAAGATGGTGGCCTTGATGATTATTGAAGATCGAAGATCATGTAAATATTGAAGCTTATGTAATAGTTGCATTTGCATCCATGCATTTTCCTAGGATTGGACCTAGGCCCGTGCTTAGCTCACATGGGCCATTAGTTTTGGGCGATTGATCATCCTGTTTTGTTTACTGTTTATAATATCTGCATGATTGTTATAAATAATGAGTGTGTGCGTTATTATTATGATAATAACAAAGTTGCATGAATCCGGCAAACATACGATCAACATGGCGAGCTGTTAAATTAAATTAATGATGAGACCTTTCAAAATTAAAAACCCTCATTTTGAATAAGATTCAAATTAATATCAAGCTCGAAAAGGGGAAATATAAAGTTGTTTATAATTTCCATGTCTTCCATCGACAATGGGTGCATGATGAACGCTACCCGTGCTCGGGGCTCGGCTCATATTATTGGGGGGGGCCCTGGGTGCCGGAAAGCTGTGACATCCATTGACATGGGTGATGCGAACTACGTGGAACTCCATGATTTCGGCTCATATTATTGAAGGAACTACATGGCGGACCGTCCATTAAGGTTCAACATCGATGGGTAAGGCTTGACACATAAAGATAAACGACGTCATATTATTGGGTCCTAATCAACGTGAGACAAAAGTTTACGTAGAGGGTTGCATCGTGATGCAATTGGAAATACCTTTAGAATGTGATTGGCTGCATATTATTTCGGGATCATAATTCGCTAATTGGACCTTGCGAACCTACTGAGGAAAGGAGTTTCCGTTTCACTAGAGGGTAGTGAAGATGTCAAAACAGTGGGAGTAAACATTTATAAAGTAAAAGTCCATACTTTATATCTTACTAAATATTTTAAAATAGTCATTAACATTTATCTGTTTTAATTTTCAGTACTTTTTGACAATATCTTCGATTCGCAATCCGCTATCTGCAATACTCGACAAACACGTATTAACCGGACCTAACTATCTCAACTGGCTAAGAAACTTAAAAATCGTCTTTTAATTCAGAAAGGATAGCATATACACTGACTGAGTCGCCCCCCTGTTGAGGCTCCGAATGATTGCACTCCAGAGAAATTGCAGACTTTACAAGAATGGTGTGACCATGACTTGGAAAGCTAGGTGTCATATGCAGGCTTCTATGAACGATGAGCTGCAGAGGCGTTTTGAGGATGCAAAGAGTGTTGCTGACATTCATTTGCATCTCAAGGAGCTCTTTGGTGAGCAGACTTGACCTCTTAGGCATGCTACCGTCAAGGAGCTAATCACTTTACGCATGCGAGATGGGACTTCGGTCCATGAGTATGGCCTAAAGTTGATTGGGCTCGTGGAAAAGCTCGTTGGCATGGATCTGATGTTGCCTTTGGAGTTGACCACCGACGTGTTGCTCTTGTCACTGCCTAGCTCGTTTGATCCTTTTGTGGTGAATTTCAATATGAACAAGATGGAGCCGACCCCTGAGGAGTTGGTGACATGCTTGTGACCTTTGAGTTCTACCATCAAGAAAGAGAAGCCGGTTCTTTATGTGGGTTCTTCATCTGGTACGAAGACCGATCCACGTGGGAAGGGAAAGAAGCGTTCTTTCCAACGTCCCAAGAAGAATGTGCCCTTGAAAAGGCAGACTCCGATTCCCGCTGTGGCAGCCACACCAGTTAAGGCTGACAAGACTGTTGATATTTGTCATCATTGCAAGAAGCCTGGACATTGGAGGCGTAATTGCAGGGAATATCTTTGCCCATAAGAGTTTTGGAAATGGTATGTTCTATATTGAAGTAAACATTTCAATTAACTCTACTTCTTGGGTATTGGATACCGGCTGTGGCTCACATCTCTGTAATGATTTGAAGGTGATGGGAAGAAGTAGAAGGCTTAGGGAAGGTGAGACCTTCTTGAGGATGAGCAATAGAGCAAGAGTTGCTGCCAAGGCCGTAGGAGATGTTTACTGTTGTTGAACAATGATTTTAAGTTGATTTTGAGAGATGTTTTGTTTGTACCAAATTTGGTGAAAAACATTATTTCCATTTCTATGCTTTATAAAGATGGATTTTCTTGTTTATTTAGCAAAGGTGTTTGCAACATTTACAAGAATGAATGTTTAATTGGTACTGGAAAACTTGAAAACGATCTCTACACCTTAAAATTGAAAGATATTCCACTAAACAATGTCCAAGCAATAACAACAACAAACAAGCGAAAACAAGATACTCTAAATTCGGCACAATTGTGGCATGCTCTATTAGGACATATTTTCCTAAGAATGATGAACAAGCTAGTAGGAGTAGGCATGTTTGATATGTCTGATATTAATGCTCTAACGACTTGTGAATCCTGTCTAAAAGGAAAGATGACCAAAATTCCATTTAAAGGCCATGTGGAGCGAGCCAAGGGTTATTGGATTTGATCCATACCGATGTGTGCGGTCCGCTTAGCATCACCACTAAGCATGGACATGCCTACTTCATCACCTTTACCGATGACTTTCGAGGTATGGGTATGTGTATTTGATGAAAATAAAGTCTGAAGCCTTTGAAAGGTTCGAAGAATTCAGAAGTGAAGTAGAGAAACAGTTGGGACGAAGCATCAAGACACTTTGATCGTATCGAGGTGGTGAGTACTTGAGTGCCGAGTTCCAAGAGTATCTTAGGGAGAATGGGATTCTCTTACAGTGGACTCCGCCCACTACACCACAGTTGAATGGTGTTTTGGAGCGTCGTAACCGGACTTTGATGGACATGGTTCGGTCTATGATGGGGTTCACGCAGTTGCCGCCATTCTTTTGGGGATATGCTCTTGAGACAGCGGCACTGTTGTTGAACAATGTCCATTCAAAGGCAGTTGATAAGACACCATATGAGATATGGATGGGTAAGCCTGCCAAATATTCTTTTCTTAGAATATGGGGATGCCTTGCTTATGTGAAGCAGACAGTGGGAGATAAATTGGATAGTCGATCCATTTTATGTTAATTTGTGGGATATCCAAGGAATTCAGTTGGATATTATTTCTATCATCACAAAGAACAAAGGTGTTTGTTTCTAGGAATGCAACATTTTTGGAAAAGAAATTTCTATTGGATAGAAAAAGGGAGATGATAGAACTCGAAGAGGTTAGAGAGACACCCACAATTATAGAACCCACACCCGAAGAGCCAAGAGAGGAGATACAAGCTCCTAGAAGATCCGAGAGAGTCTCGAGACCACCTATGAGGTATGGTCTGCTTCTTGAAGAGGGCCATGATGAGCCTAACCATGGATGTGATCCAAGGACCTTCAAGGAAGCGTTATCTGATGCCGATTCATCCAAGTGGCTTGAAGCAATGGAATCTGAGATGAATTCCATGCATTCGAACAAAGTGTGGAATCTCGTGGATCCACCTGAGGAAATTGTTCCCATAGGATGTAAATGGATTTACAAGAGGAAACTTGAGGCGGATGGGAAGGTATTGACCTTCAAGGCGCGATTGGTGGCAAAAGGATATACTCAAAGACAAGGAGTTGACTTTGAGGAAATCTTTTCTCCAGTTGCAATGTTCAAGTCCATAAGGATATTGCTAGCCATATCTGCATGGTATGACTATGAGATATGGCAGTTGGATATCAAGACAGCCTTTCTTAATGGGGATATTAAGGAAGAGATTTACATGTCTCAACCTTAAGGGTCTATATCTGTCGGAAGTGCGCATATGGTATGCAAACTTCAAAGATCTATTATGGTATAAAGCAGACATCTAGGAGTTGGAACCTTAGATTCGATAGTACAATCAAAGAGTTTGGTTTTACTAAGAATCCTGAGGAACCCCGCGTAGAAACGAAAAAAAACCAATATGCGTAGATATGTGCATAATTTCTATTATTTAATTTTAAATGGTTATTATTTTAAGAAATTGTTGATTTAATTGCATTTAAACATTTACGTATTTTTAAGGATTTTAAATAGCGTATTTCAAATTTTAGATTTTTAGATATATACGCGAGAACCGGACCGGAGATAGGAAATCGGAGATGAATTTTATGATCCAAAAATATTCCTAAATTTTATTCCGAGATAAAAAATAATTTATTTTAATTAAATCAAGTGGATTTAGTCTACTTTAATTAATTAATCACCAATTTAATTGTAGGCTTCTTAATTCATCAAGATTATGCTTAATTAACCTTTTAATCAAGCTTATCTAGCCTAGGATTCTACTTAGCAAACTTAAACAAATCCTACACTAATTGGCAGCCTACTCTCGATCATATTCTACTCCACACAATCCCAACTTGACACCATTTAACTCCCCCAAACAACAAGAAACAAATGACAACCATTCAACATGCATGTCCCCCCAACATGACATCAATAACTCACCCATGCACCACCTTATTTGACCACAAGCATTCACCACCTTCTTCATTCTCCCTAGCACAAAATATTAGAGATTTAGAAGCTCCCATTCTCACCCAAGACAGCAATAATAGCAAGGTGTATTCATTTTCGTTGCCGTGTCTCCCGATCCGACGTATTGTGTTGTTTATTGTAAAAACAACTTAAGGCATGTATATATGGTTTCTTTGCTCTTCAATCAAGTCATATACTGATTTTTAAACATCACATGTACATGATTTAAAGGTAAAAACCGAAATTATGACAGCAACATTTCACAAAATTCTGCACAGATTTTCTCGGCTACCTTCATGCTTCACGTTTGGTATTTTTTTGTGATTTCATGGGGTTGGTTCGATTCCAGGCACCCAAGGCTGCATCTAGGCATGTAATAGGGTGAGTTAGGATCATATTGGCCCATTAGTTTAAGCCCCCAACTCGCTGGATTCAAGATTTGAAAGCAACTTCTCCATAGTTGCAAGTTGAGTCTCGAAATTCTTGTTTTTGGTTGTTCAAGGAGGTTCGAATCTTGGTTGGCTTTTGGGACTGTAACCACAGTTAGGACCCTTCCTTAGCATGTCTAGGACATGACCAAGATGACCTTTCATGGCTTGGTTCATGGCCCCATCGGTTTTTAAAGCAAAACAACACAAGTGTCCCTCGGTTTCTATTTCTGATTTTTTTGTGAGTAAGTTTCGGCTCTTGAAGTTTTGGATGGATCTTGGTTGGTCTTTAGCCCTTAACCTTGGTTCATACAACACTTCATCATGTCTAGATCAAGCCATGGTCGATCATATGACCAATGGAACAATACATGACTGCAAGCGATCCAAACAATCACATGGTACAGAATTTTTCTTTGTGTTCTCGGTTTGAGCTTTTTGTTGTCCTAGGTGTTTGGGTGGATTGTGGTTGGCCTAGTGCTCTTAGCCATGGTTCAAGCCACTCCTTATGATGTTGGTAAGAGGCTATGGTGTCGTTAATGAAGCGATGCAAGCACAAGTGCTGCTGCTGCATTTTTTTGACAGCAACTTGAGCTTCGGTTCAGGAGGCTTGTTTGAGTTCTTGGTTGGCTTCTAGCCCTTAGCCATGGTTCAAGCCACACCTTAGGATGTTGGTAAGAGGTTTTGGTCGGTCGTTCAAGCCCCAATGACCATTAGCCTTGTAATCAAAGCGAAGCAAGCACAGCTGCTGCCGCTGGAATTTTACAGCAGCTTTGCTGCGGTTCAGAGGTCATGTACGAGTTATTTGTTGGCTTTTAGCCTATGGCCTTTGACTGGAAAGTACCTTATTGAGTTAGGAAGGTCAGGTTTTTTGCCGTTTGTTATTTGGTTAAGTTTAGAGGTCGTACGAGAATTTACGGTGCAATGTGCCAAAGTGACTCTCGAAAGAGCGTTTCATGATTTTGGCCTCAATGCACAATTTTCGTGTATTACAGCCCTTGGTATATATTTTCCAATATTTTAGGTGTATTTTAATCATGACTAAACGATGGTTTGATGTTGGTTCGGGTTGGTACGAAGTCATGGTTAGATACTAAATTTGTTGGGAGTAATTGTCTCGTTTTTAGTTCGA
Organism: Primulina tabacum; assembly: GCF_025594145.1. Taxonomy (NCBI): domain Eukaryota; kingdom Viridiplantae; phylum Streptophyta; class Magnoliopsida; order Lamiales; family Gesneriaceae; genus Primulina; species Primulina tabacum. Next base: position 37,872,336 of record NC_134551.1, on the reverse strand, counting down.
TTATGAGATGTTAGTCAAGTTGAGATTATTTGCATGTGTCTCATGTTAGAATTAGGTCGCAGCGAGCCTGGGAACGATCCAACTCAATTGGTAAATTAAAACAGGATAATAATTATATTACGTGCATAGAAATATAAATTGTTTATTTTTGAGATATATGCGATATGTCTTGTGGACACCTTACGCTTATGGGATTGCTTCACCCGGTGACTTACGACCGGTTTACGATTATGTATGGGTACGGATATCCAGTCCAAGGGCTGTGATGATCAATACCGCCCAGTATACTGTGGTTTAGTCTGATCAGACGTGCATGTTATGTTATGGGCCACTTGCGTAGAAACATTATCTCTACCAAAAATTACGATATGATATGTTATGACAGAGCTCTATCGAGCAAAGTTTTTACGTATGATTTTAAGATATGTACGTATTTATAATTACTCACGATACGATTTTCACGTTACGCTTTACGATACGATATTTTTACGTTGCATGCGATTTTGTGATATATTTACTTGTTATTCACGATATATGCATGCTGGGTCTTTAGACTCACTAGACTTGATTGATGTAGGTACTGACGATGCAGAGGCTGAGGGCGGGGACCAGTGAGTTAGCTCGGATCAGCGGTAGTACGAACCCGAGGACCTCACGTTTAATTATTCAGTTTTATGTTCAAACTCTTGTTATAACTTATATATATTTTAAGTTATTGTTTAAAACATTATTCAGTTTCCGCTGCTATGTTTATGTTAAACCGTTGGGTTATTTTACGAAAGTTTTTATACGTTGCAAGTTTATTTATTTAAAGGGAAAATTTTTAATAAATCTGAAAAATTATGAATACGAAATACGGGCCCTCACACCCTATGTGTATAAGAAGGTCAGTGGGAGTGCTGTGACATTCCTTGTGCTTTATGTTGATGACATTCTACTCATTGGGAATGATGTAGGAATGTTGCAATCAACTAAAATATGGTTAGCGAGTAAGTTCTCGATGCAGGACTTGGGTGAAGCATCTTTTGTATTGGGAATACAGATCTATAGAGATAGATCAAGAAGATTGCTTGGCCTCACCCAGTCCACATACATTGATACCATCGTGAAGAGGTTCTCGATGGATGAGTCCAAGAGAGGACATCTACCAATGTGTCATGGCGTGTCCCTATCCAAGTCTATGTCTCCCAAGACTGATGCAAAGATAGAGGCGATGACACGCATTCCATATGCATCTGCAATTGGTAGCATCATGTATGGGATGATATCTACAAGTCCTGACGTGGCTTTCGCACTAAGTGTAGTGAGTAGATATCAATCAAACCCTGGTCTTCCACATTGGAAAGCTGTGAAAGACATCCTCAAGTATTTGAGAAGGACCAATAAATTGTTCTTGGTTTATGGAGGTGAAGAACTGAAATTGGAAGGCTATACCGACTCTAGCTTCCAAAGCGATATCGATGACTCAAAGTCAACCTCTGGATTCATATTCATGCTCAATGGTGCTGCTGTCTCTTGGATGAGTTCCAAGCAAGACAGTACAGCGGATTCCACCACTGAGGCAGAATACATTGAGTGGCTGTTTGGATAAGGAATTTCGTCCAAGAGTTGGGCGTCATTCCTAATGGAGTTGCTCCTGTCCCGGTGTTTTGTGACAACACGGGAGCCATTGCTCAAGCAAAGGAGCCAAGGTCTCATCAGAAGTCCAAACATGTATTGAGAAAGTACCACATCCTCCGAGAGATTGTGGAAAGAGGAGAAGTGTCGATCGACAAAGTCGGCTCCGCAGATAATGTTGCTGATCCGCTAACTAAGCCTTTACCTAGACCATTTTTCGAGAAGCATCGCAAATCGATGGGTTTGAAGCATATGGGTAGTTGGCTTTAGTGCAAGTGGGAGATTGTTAGAGTAGGTGCCCGTCGAGCCAAGTGTTGGCCGAGGGTTCATGTTTAAACTCTATGTATAAACAATATTTATTTTAATAATATTTGAAATTATTGTTTTGGCACTTCTTTATCTGTATACACATGCTAATTGCATAGATAAAGTCCTTTAATATACAAATAGTAGAAAGAATATGAGATGCTCATATGATGAGTATCATGAAACTCATATTTGTAATACTGTATATTCTAAACAGTTCCTAGTCGATTCAGCCGCCGCTAAGAAGGATATAAGCCGCTAGAGTTCGTGACTAGTATCTGCGGTGTGAGTACCATGTTTCATTGGTAGGGGACATTGTGATGTCCGAGCATGCAGATAGGTGCTTCTGGTAGAGTGCACAGAACAACCCTCTATAAAGGACTTTTCAAGTGGTTCTCACTTATCGAGTGGAAACGTCCTAGTTTATGGTTGTACACCATTAGTCCTTACAACCTGGGACAATATTTAGACTCTATGTGCTAGCATTGCAATTTGACTTGTTTACCGACTCTTTAGGGGTCATCAGGTGGCAAGATTAGGTGTTTTGTCGAAACATATAGGAGTCGATGCATTGTAGTCGGGGATTCACCGCTTACCTTCGGGTATGGATATCCTATGTGATCTCATGTGTATGTAGTTTGAAATCTCTGATCAAAGTATGGTGGTAATTATGAAAGGGGTTTCATAGATTACACCATTGATGCAACTACGACATGACACATAGTATCGATTCATTGACAACTCTCGATATACCAATGGTTGTCGAATCGGTCGGGATATATGAGTTGAAGGGACCGTACTGTACGCTAACCATAATTGAATGGTTCTTGCAGGCACTATCATTTGATACCTAAGGAATCATGTAAGTGATGCTGCTAGGCATTTAACATGATTGGTTGGGTACTATCAGACTTGAGTTCTGACATTCTTGTTATCAAGGAGTCGATAATTAAGAATGGAGCAATTGGGGTATGCTCACATAAGGACATGTTTAGTCCGAATCACATGGAGATGTGAACCCACGGCTAGTTGTATCAATGAATTATTGAGGGCCACACAAGTGCTAGCTTTCTAGATCCCGTTGAGAAGAAAAATAGTCCAATGTGTTGAACGGCTTATAAAGGAGTTTATAAGCGTAAAGAAAATAGAAGTATGACTTCTATAAAGAGAATGTAATTTTTAATTTGAGAAAGTGTTCCTAAGTTAAAAGTTGGCCAAACAAATAATGTATTTGAAAATTCTGATTTTCATAAACATTATTATGGACTAAATTAAATTAATTCAAGTGTTGAATCAATTAAACGCTAGTGGGCCTAGTAGAGTCCAAATAATTAAATTAATTCAAGTGTTGAATTAATTAAACAACATTGGGCCTTGTAGAGCCCAATTAGAAATAATTATTAAACTTGTGGACTTGAGTAATATCGAGTAAAAGTTAAATGGTCTCAAATGTGTTTGAGACATTTAACTAAAGTCCATGGGCTTTGTAAATGTTACAAGCCCACTTAAAAAGCATGCTAGGGAGGTGAAGAGTTGGGGATTACTTTTTCATTAAAAATTTGCATGGCATTCTCATGCATCTTTATCACTTTTCAAGGACCAAGAAAGAACTTTCTTCTCTCCTCTCAACCTCACTTGGCTGAAATTTTGTACCCATATTCTCCTCATTTTTCTTTCTTCAATTGTTGAGAAATTCATACTCTTCTCTTTGAAAAATCCTCTTATTTTTCTAGTGCAAAATAAGAGGGGTTCTAGCTAGTTGGTGGTGGGCCTAATTTTGGAGCAAGGAGAGCTTGAAAATTGTCTTGCCATCAAGAGCTAAGGTGTTTACACCTTAGTTGGAGCTATATTATCAATCCTTGTGATTGATAGGTAAATTTCTAAACACCCTATGTATGACATTTTGGTGTTTTTCGTATTTGTTACACACTATAGTTGTTAAGGTGCTTGTTTTTCTTGCATGAAAAATATTTTAAAACTTACGTTGCGCATTCGGGCACCTTAATCGATCCCATTTCACCATCTACGTATAACCGCAGTACCCAGCGGTGAGGACATTAGCGACAGTTTTACCCATCCATTGAGCCTTGGCCTTAGATGTTCGTGTTCGTGTTAGTCACAACCAACTCACCTCCTTCAAAAACATTTCATCGTATTTATCACTTGTAAAATTCATGCATTTACATACATTTCTTTAAAACAAAGCATGCAACGTACTTTTCCGTATTTACAAGTCATGTTCATAATAAAATATACATTTAAAACATGTAATTTTTGTGATCAAGGCACTACTAGGACTGCTAAATCTACCCGAGTGCAAAATGATCATTTTGCCCCTGGAATTGACCATTTTACCTCAAGACCTTAAAATTTCGACCCGAAGCCAACCATTCTCCTTAAAACACCTCAAAAACTATTTATAATCGTGTCTTAGACGTAAACTAAAACCCATCCAATACCCTCTATAATTATTTTTAAAACTTGGATCGGGGTCCCGTTTTAAATCGAATCAACCCGAAACTCAACCAAAATTTTCCAAACTTAAACCATGACTTGAACCTACATGACCAGCCATTAAACCACTTGTTGCAGACCACCTAAGACCCTCGAGAAAGACCATACAGCTGCTGGAAAATTCAGTACACTGGAGGACCGAACCCTAGTTACAATAAGAAGCTAAACGCTCGACCCTTCACCTAACCAGCTTGGACCAGCCTCGGACAATACCCTCCTAGGATGTGACTGGACCCTCCTAGACCGCCCTAGCCCTAGGTAGCATTCCCATGCATGCAGATCCCTCGGTTAATCAAGGAATACGTGATTTAGCCCCAAAATTGTCCTAACTTGCCATCAAGCTTTGATCCGCGCTTAGCGTCCCAACCAGCCGACCATCCCAAACTTGACAAGGACCCCTCATGACCTAAAACAACACCTAGAACGAGCCATAGACGGCTGATCTTCCTTTTCCCCCTGTTCTAGCCGAAACATGCATCACACGACCCAACCGATCGACCCCCTTGTCTATGCGTGATCCGATGAATTGTATAAAATCAACACAACATGATAGATCGATGGTTCCTCATGCAGAAACATACAAACCATCATATATTGATGTGAATGATGAGAAAAACGAGGTATAGGGCGTGCCATTGCGTATTTACGCTCGAAACCTTTGAGATAATCATGTAGAATGTGCACCGGAGAGACGGGGAAGAAACCCTTTGTAGAACGTTGAGAAAACCTAAGGAAAAGAGATGCTGAAATTTCAAAGAAGGAATCTGGAAAATGGAGGGGGCGGCCGAATGGTTAGGGTGGAGAGTTTAGGGTTTGGATGAAGGGTTTAATTATATTAATTAGTGGTAATGGGTCTTTAATTAAAAATAGTGAGAATAAAAATATTTTAGGGGCATTATGCAATAAAATAGTCCCATCTAGCCCAAAAACACTCTTGTAAAATATTTCGTTTAGGTACGTTTTTTAAAATATTATCTGACTCTCAAAAAGTCCTTTTCTTTGCTAAAAATTGCATACCTGTTTAAAATATGACTCGTTGAATAAAAATACCTTAAAAAGGTCGATTTTCAAAATTCACACTTATTTACACCATATATTAAATAATTAAAAATAATTATTTAATAAAGACATTTTTCCTTAACTGTCTCCGTTCTCCGTTCCTCGTTTGAGCGTGAAATAATGCTAAAAGCCCTATAACATGCAATCTTAATGAACCATGTCATAAAAACACATATTCATGTCACAATCATGCATTTAATGCATTAAAATAAATTAATTAAAATACATAAGAAATTTGATAACTTGAATGCATGAGGTTCACGTGGATCTTCAGATTTTCGGGACGTTAGAATGGCATTTTTATCACTTAAAGATACATCACATCGTGATCGAATTAATTTGCAACTCTCGATATATCAATAGTTGCAGATTTGATAGGGATATATGAACTAAAAGGACTGTATACCTACAGGTGAAAGGGGATCGTTTAAGGTGTCCGCTTGGCAACAGAAGTTTTCAAAATAATTTTTCTAGCAAAAACCGAGCACCCTAAACCCTAAGATGTGTAGCAAATACAATAAAACACAAAATGACATTTATAGGGTGTTTTAGAAATTACCAATCAATCTCAAGAGATTGATGGTGTCTCCAACTAAGATGTTAACACCTTAGCTCTTGAATGGCAAGATAAATCTTTAAGCTTCCAATGAGCACTCCTTGCTCAAAAATTAAGCCCACCACCAACAAGGAAGATCCATCTTACACTTGCACTAGAAAAATGTAAGACATTTTTTTAGAAGTGTATGCTTTTAATCAACAAGTGAAGAAACAAAATGAAGGTGAATGATTTTCAAAATTTCGGCCATTTCAAGATTAGGAGAGAAGGGGAGACATTTTTCTTGGTTGTGTAAAAAGTTAAAGTATGTCCCAAAGGCGTCCCTGTGAGGCCCGGGGCCGAAGAGGGCGGGGGGTGATCGCCGGTGCCATCAGTTGCACGGACAATGAGCGGCTCCTGGCAGGCTTCTAGGTGGAGGGAACATGAATGAACCGACCCACACGGGAATGAGAGGGATTCCGAGACTGTTCAATGTAATGGACTGTACAGTTGAAGAGGGCTTAAAAAGATTTGATTTGTACTACTCATAGTACGAAGGTACATCTTCTTTTCGATAGCTCATCACATAAGAACTCCAAAGTTAAGCGTGCTTGACTTGGGGCAATTTTGGGATAGGTGATCTCTTGGGAAGTTTCCCAGGATGCGTGTGAGTGAGAACATAAGCACGCTGGAAAGACACGTCTTGATACAGTGAGGACAGTCGTCGAATCTGGGGCGTTACAGTTGGTATCAGAGCCGACCTCTCTTAGTACGGTGTGGTTCGGGGACGAACCAAGCGAAAGCTGGTGGGCATGTGAGGCTCGGGGCCGAAGAGGGCGGGGGTGATCGCCGGTGCCATCAGTTGCACGGACAATGAGCGGCTCCTGGCAGGCTTTTAGGTGGAGGGAACATGAATGAACCGACCCACACGGGAATGAGAGGGATTCCGAGACTGTTCAATGTAATGGACTGTACAGTTGAAGAGGGCTTAAAAAGATTTGATTTGTACTACTCATATCACGAAGGTGCATCTTCTTTTCGGTAGCTCATCACATAAGAACTCCAAAGTTAAGCGTGCTTGACTTGGGGCAATTTTGGGATGGGTGACCTCCTGGAAGTTTCCCAGGGTGCGTGTGAGTGAGGACATAAGCACGCTGGAAAGACACGTCTTGATACAGTGAGGACAGTCGTCGAATCTGGGGCGTTGCAGTCCCAAAGGCATGCATGCCTATTGACTCAAAAAGTTGTCTCCAACCTTTCACCTCCCAAACATGCAATTCTATTTGGGCTTGTAACAATTACAAAGCCCATTGACTTTAATTTAATTGTATCAAACAAATTTGAGACCAATTAAATCTTACTTGATTTTACTCAAGCCCACTAGTTGAATAATTATTTCTAATTGGGCTCTACAAGGCCCGATGTTATTTAATTAATTCAACACTTGAATTAATTTAATTATTTGGACACTAATAGGTCTACTAGTGTTTAATTAATTCAACACTTGAATTAATTTAATTTAGGCCATAATAATGTTTATGAAAATCACAATTTTCAAATACATTATTTATTTGGCCAACTTTTAATTTAGGAACACTTTCTCAAAATAGAAATTACATTCTCCTTATAGAATTCATACTTCTATTTTTATTTATTCTTATAAACTCTTTTATAAACCGTTCAACATATTGAACTATTTTAACTTCTCAACGAGATCTAGAAAGTTAGCACTTGTGTGGCCCTCAATGGTTCATTGATACAACTAGCCATTGGTTCACATCTCCATGTGATTCGGGACTAAACATGTCCTTATATGAGCATACCCAATTGCTCCATTCTTACTTATCAACTCTTTGATAATAAGAACGTCAGAACTCAAGTTTGATAATACCCAACCAATCATGTTAAACGCCTAGCAGCATCGCTTACATGATTCCCTAGGTATCAAATGATAGTGCCTGCAAGAACCATTCAATTATGGTTAGCGTACAGTACGGTCCCTTCAACTCATATATCCCGACCGATTCGACAACTATTGGTATATCGAGATCTGTAAAAGAATCGATACTATGTGTCATGTTGTAGTTGCATCGATGGAGAAACCCCTTTCTTAATTACCACCGTACTCTGATCAGAGATTTCAAACTACATACACATAGGATATCCATACCCGAAGGTAAGCGGTGAATCCCCAACTACAATGCATCGACTCCTATATGTTTCGACAAAACACCCAACCTTACCACCTGGTGACCCCATATGATTCGGTAAACAAGTCAAAGCGCAATGCTAGCACATAGAGTCTCAATGTTGTCCCGGGTCATAAAGACTAATGGTGTACAACCATAAACTATGACGTTTCCACTTGATAAGTGAGAACCACTTCGAAAGTCCTATATGAAGGGTTGTTCAGTGCACTCTACCAGGAGCACCTATCTGCATGCTCGGACACTACAATGTCCTCTACCAATGAAACATGGTACTCACATCGCAGATACTAGTCTCAAACTCGAGCGGCCTATATCCTTCTTAGCGGCGGCTGAATCGACTAGGAACTGTTTAGAATATACAATATTCCAAATATGAGTTTCATGATACTCATCATATGAGCATCTCATATTCTTTCTACTATTTTTATATTGAAGGACTTTATCTATGCAACTAGCATGGGTATACAGATAAAGATGTACTAAAACAATAATTTCAAATATTATTAAAATAAATATTGTTTATACATAGAGTTTCATTGTGAACACTCGGCCAACACTTGGCTCGACGAGCACCTACTCTAACAAAAGGATCATAGGGCGATTCTACTAGGCCCTCTTACCAGGATTCGATGGGTGCAATCAGACTTGACTTCTAACATTTCTTGATCAAGGAATTGATGAAATAATAAGGCTAATTAAGGTAAGCCCGAATAAGAATAAATGTTATTTTGAATCACATGAAGTTGTGAACCCACGACTAAATGTATTTTCGAACCATTGAGAGTCACACAGATATTGAATTTTGGGTTCCCGTTTAGATAATCAAGTTCAAAGAGTTGAATTTGGTGACTATAGTTCGATAGAGAGCACAAAAATATCTTATAAAGGAGTTTATAAGTGGTTCTATTATTGGAAGTTGTGGAAGTTATCTTGACAGCTAATTTTGTGAGGATAGTGGAATTGCTTATTTTGATGAACGAGTTCACAAAACTCGTAGCTGCAAAAAATAGATCAGTGAAAATTATGATTTTCGAAATTTCAATTTTCATTATATGAGCGAGATTTATACCTCGATACATCAGCACTGTTTGATTTATCGAGGTTAAAATGAGTTCACAATGATTTCGTTTGTAAGTTTAGAATCTAATAATTAAATAATAATGTTAGTAGTGGTGAGAACAAATATGTGTAAGATTCTCATGAAATATTCTAAAGAGGTCTAGAATTGATTATTTAATTAAAAATTAATTAAGAAATTAAATAGGTTATTTAATTTTACATATAAGTCTTTACATGTATATATGTGTATATGTATATATATATATATAATTATCAAGAGTAGAATTTGCATGATATATACATTATGAAAGATTTAATTAATTAATGAAAAAGTAATCCTAAAGTGAGTATGATTATGAATCCTAGTTAGAGTGAGATTCATGATATGATCAGGAATTAAAGTTTATAAATATTTTACTATGAATTATATAAAATAAGACAATTTTTACACACAAAATTTTGCAAATTTTTCTTCCCTATCTCCTCCTCACAAAACCGGCCACTACATAATTTCAAATAATAATTTCGTCCACTTTCGTCGCCATGCCGGCGTCGGATTTTTGAAATTACGGCTATCCGATATCAACGCAAATTTTGTTTAGATCTCTAGTGTGATCTATACGAGAAATCCAGTATCTGAACATGCACCTGATTTGATGATCGAAGGAGGAAGATCCGTTCGTAGAGATTTAAAAGAAAGACCAACTCCGCTAATCCCGGATTGATTTGGTGTTTAGCTTTATTGTTTGAACTTTTCAAGTTTGCAATCTTGATTTTGATGTTAACAAAACTTGTTATTGTGTTTCTAACATATTTACTCAAGTGTGAAGTTGAAAACACAAGAAGCAAGCTGAAACTGAATTTTGCACAAACTGAATTTCTGGCGAGCTTCGGTATTTTGATGATATCTCTCAACTGGATTATCTAAATGACAATCCGCCAATTGGATTGATTAGAAAACTCAATTTGGAACAAATCGTATTTCACGTCAGGTGGGCAAAATTGGATGTTATCATGGTCTAACTGATCGCTCAATTACCGAACTGATCACACGAAAATAGCAATCAGTTGAGTTTGAGCAGCTGCGGTATTTTGGTCATATCTCTCACCTCGGTTATCGAAATGAAGCGATTCAGTATGTGTTGGAAAGATAAGACGATGATCTACAAATCATATTCAGAAGTCAAAGTCTGAATCAAAGCTTAAGATGCTGATAAATGACGATGAAGTTACTGGTTCTGTACAAACTCAAATCAGCTAGGCTGATTTCAGCACACCAGCTGAAACTGAACCAACTGCTGACCAGCTGACCAACCAACTGAACTGAACCAGCTGCTGACCAACCGAACTGAACCAGACCAGCTGAAGACCAGTTGAACCAGACCAGCTGAACTGAACCAGCTGAAATTGAACCAGATCAGCTGAAGACCAGTTGAACCAGTCCAACTGAACCAGTTGAACTGAACCAGACCAACTGATTAACCAGCTGAGTTGACCAGAGTTGACCAGTCGATAAAATGTCCAGCAAGACGAATTTGACCGTTGCAATTCCAGAAACAGTACAAAAACTTTCCTACGGTCATATTCTTATGTCTTACGTATAGATCATTGTTGGAGCCTATAAATACAACATATTGAAGATCAAACAACAGCTTTGGAAGAGGATTCAAAGCATGGGCAGTTAGCAAGAAAAAATCAGCTAGTTGAGAGCACAAGCCCTTGTGTGAGGATACATTTGAGATGTGCACAGTAAAAGATAAATTCCTCACACACACAATCACTCACACATATACGAGAGAGTTGAGCTTACAAGTTTAGTTGAGTGAGTCTTTACACAAAGACGTAAAACATTGTGTTTGTAGTCTTTGCATATGAGACATTAAACAATATGCTGATTGTGAGGTGTTGCCTACAATCTTGAGTGCTAGGGGTTCTAGTTGGGTGCTGCCCTTCCGGATCGGGTTTGTACAAAGAGTTGTATGAATCAAAGTCTTCTAGTGAATCCTTCCTAAGGGGAAGAAGGGGTGACGTAGGAGTGTTTGAAATCTCCGAACATCCATAAACAAATTCGTGTCTATATGTTTATTGCATTTATTTATCATTTTCACTGTTTTTATAGATGCATTAAGCATTTTATGTGTTCTTAAAATACCAAAATATTGCATACCAAGTGTTTGATAAAATGCTTCAACCGAAAATCTTTTTACTCATTCAACTTGCATATATCTTAAATGGTTTACAAAATATTTAATCGGTTTCTACGAAGGATTATTTCGAGTGTCTTCCGCTTGGTTTGAAAACCAAAATCGATTTAATTCAACGGTGTTCAATATTTCAAGAACCGAGCTATTATAGCTCAACGATGCTCCCCCCCAAATCGATCCTAATAGTTATATACGCAAAATTAAATAGATCTAAAAACTCTATGAATTTTTTAATTCATACGACGTACAAGAACCATTTTAAACGTCAAAACTAAAATTTTTAACTTCTGCTGCGTCTTAGGTGCGAGAAAATGATAATCCAACAGTGATATCAAAGCCAATTTTGCTTTGTCATTTTATTGTTAAATAGCGTTGATCTAATTCTTTCTAATCGCATAAAAATTCTTCCCGAAAATCCCAGCGGGCGGGCAACAAGGCAAGGTGCCTGATACAGTTTCGGGCAAACCTGATTATTACAGGCTCGAATGTTTTTTTAGGCCCGAGGTGATTTTTTAATTTTTCAAATTTTTTGGGCTAGATTAATATTTTTATGAATTAATTGAAATTAAATAAATGTGTTTATTTAATTCATTAATTTATTTTAATTATGACGGTCAGGTGATAATTTATAAGATGAATTCTTAATAATATGTGATATTATGGTTTGAATATAATATTTGATATTATATGGTAAAAGGATGATCGAAAGCCATACCCAGTTTTTTATGTGTAAGGATATTTTATATGTTGTATTTTTAATTATTTGATAATTATTTAAAATAAGCCTTTTTTATGGCACGTTCCCGTCCCAAAATGTGTATCACAATGTGCAATGAAAATTTAATATAAATATTATATTTAATGGGGGATCAAAATTTCAAGATGGTGAGCCCAGATCCTCAAGAGTTTTGAAGATCGAAGATATACAAAATATTGTATGCTTATGTAATATTGAATTTCCATCCCCTCATTGACCTAGGTTTTGTACATGGATCTATATGTGGTTCAGATGGATCAATGAGCTCTCGGTTATCGATAATAATTTATTATTTATAATGCATGTGTCGATAATCATTTATTATTTATAATGCATGTGATATATTATAAATAATCAGTATTTGCGTTATTATTAATATAATAACAAGAGTTGCATGAATCCGACAAACATACAAACAAATATGTGTGTTTTCATGATGAACGACGCTACCTGCGGTTAGTGTCAGACTCATATTATTGGGGAGACCTGGATTCCGAAAATTCATGACTTTCACCGACATACTTGATGTGAAGTACATGGAACTCTCATGACTTCGTCTCATATTATAGGGGGATATTATGGCGACCGTCCTCTAAGGGAAAGAAATGTTCTGCTCTTTCCAAGAAAAACAAATCAAGAAAGAAGCAAGCTCCAAACACTTCTAAAAGACCCACAAAGTCAAATAAGATAGAAGATGTTTGTGTCCACTAAAAGAAGTTTGGACATTAAAGGCACAATTGCAAGGAATATCTAGCGCAAAAGAGTTCTGGCAAGTATATATTTTATATTGAAGTAAATGTCTCTATTAATTCAACTTATGGGATATTCGATATTGGATGCATATATCATCTATGCAATGATTTGCAGGTGATGATAAAAAGTAGAAGGTTAAGGAATGGTGAGACATTCCTAAGATTGGGCAATAAAGCAAGAGTTGCTGCGAGGGCCGTATAAGACATTTACTAAGTATGAAACTGATACGTCCACTACTTTTAACTTTAAATTCTTACGAAATTTTTTTCTTTAAAATTCGAAATCTTTAATTAAAAATAACACAACATTTCAAAATCCTAAATGCATAAAAATTTCATAAATCTTCTGCCATCAAAATCATACGTCAACATTTAAAAATAATCCAAAATTAAACTTCAAAATAAAGCATAAGTCTCAAAACAGAAAATCCTCAAAATCTTTTCGTAAAACTTTAAATACTAAGAAAGTGTTGAAATAAATGTCTATTGGGAGTGTACTACTGCTTGATCCACTGAAGCGTTAGCGACTCTCTCAATCTCATCCTCACCTGCAACTATCCAAACTTAGTGAGTCTAATGACTCAGCACATTCTAATCATGATTAACAAAAAATACATATACAGACACATGCATAGAAATCATACTTTTATTTAAAATAGCTAGCATAAATTTGTAAGTGTGGATAAATCATAAATCGTAAATCTTTCCATCATCATATATCATTTTTGGGTGAAGTTTGTTCCTTGAAAGTGACTAACTGTAATCGTATCATCATGTGGTCGATCGATCAGTCTTAGTTCACCATTGTACATGGGGACAAGCGCCGTGCCTCATAAAAAGTGGAAATACGATCGACGGGCTCTCTCTGGGGTCTTCTCCAGTAAACAAGCCCCCTCTGAGCATATCCTTCACGATATTTCCAACCATATCATATCATATTATGTTTGTTACAGTCAATTCACATCTTTAAAAATATTTTCTTTTCTTTTTATTCATTAAATATCGTGTCCTTCAGATTTCATAAAATTGCATTTTTTAACCAGGAAAAATCGTACAGCTTTTGCAAATATCATAAAATTCCATATTTTCATCATAAACGTTTTAAAATATCATTTATTATACGTTACGATTCTTCGAGACACTGCCAGACCTTTCGTACTACTCGGGACGTAAAATTACCATTTTACCATTGGACTATAAAATTCTCGATTTTAACTTTTTCTTACTTTTATTGGCTCGAACATTCCACAAGTCATCATATAAGCTTAAAATTGACTTCTACCATTTTTCTTAGAAGTAAACCCGAGCCTTTCGATTTATTGAGTTTTTAACTAAACCATAAAGCGTTATAATCCAAAATTAATTTCAGCCTTAATATTTTTTTCCCAAACTTTAAACATAACCTTTTCATATCTAAAGTACCCCGTGGGCCACGAACAATGCCCCATGAACCTCGGTTCGAGCCCTTACCCTTTTCTAAGCCATGCTCGAACCTAGCCTCAATTCAAGCCATGTTTTTCCAAACCTTCGTACCATCCTCGAGCCACCTAGGAACGAACAATGACCAGACCCTCCTGGACCACCCTGAACCATCCTGGACCAGCGCACCTAGCCCTTAGCCCCAAGACCAAAAGGTTTGCGGCTGACTCCTCCATCGAGCAACCCTTGTCCAGTCACTAGCCAAGCATGCACCAGACCCATGACCACCCTCGCAGGACCCTACTCGATAATCTTGACCAGCCCTACCACCCCGCGTCCTTGTCCCTTCCTGTATAGCCGCGTGCGTGCAAGCCCTAGGTTTCCCTAGGCTTTGCGTGTGAGTTCCCCTTATCAATTCAACCATTCAGCCTACCTAGGACTCTTCCTAACCCTCCAGCCGCAACTACACAGGGCCTGGTCCCAGCCCGGACGCTGCTTCCCCTTGGCCGAGCCCATCATGTGCCAAAACTAAAACGTCCACTGCTCGTTTTTCTTTAAAATGTACTAGAATTTTTTTTAAAGATTCCGACCATATATACATATACATTTAAAATAATTTTGAACCATTTAAAATAAACTGACCGAATAATTATTTGGGAATACCAAAAACACAATTCAAAACATAAATTCGTAAATCGTCAAACCAAACCTAAAACTAGAATTTTTCAAAATATAGCATAAGCATCTTAAATCCCCTCAAAACTTCTCAAAAGTATCAAAAGTCATAAAATCTTTATATTAATCTTAATGCGGAAAATTTGCAAAGGTCCTCGGGTTATGTGCACCATCAGTCCAGCTAGTTCAACCATCAAGTCCTCTATCAAAATCATTCTCACCTGCATCGATCACACCTAGTGAGTCTATTGACTCAGTAAATCTTAACCATGATAACAAGTAATACATATACGTTCACACGCAATAGTGAAAGATACTTTTAATAAAATAGATTTTCATGAATATGCATAACTTTAAACCTTTCATCGTAAACATTTCCTTTCATCATATACGTATACGTTTTTTTATTGAATTCAGATCGTTAATTATGTCTTCGTTTCAGCTGTAGGTCGATGGATCCATCTATGTATAACCATGGTACTAGGGGGCGAGTACATCAGCGACACTCTTATCCATCAACTAAGCCTTGACCTTACAAATCATCATATCCTTTCGACGGAAATACGATCGTCGGGCTCCCTCTAGGGCATTCTCCTGTAAACAGGCTTCCTCTGAGCCTTTTCCCTCACGATATCCCCAATCATATCATTTTATGTCATAATCAAGTCACCTACTTCGACCTTTCATTATTTTCATCACTTATAAAAATTTATGCATATATATATCATTTTTTTAAAAACCAAGCATGCAACACGTCTTTTAGCATTAACGTTTTATCATAAAATTACATAAATATTTAAAATAAACATTTTAGCATTCATTATAGCATTCAGGGAATTGTCAGGACGTCTAACATTTTTCAGGTGTAAAATCACCATATTGCCCCTGAAACCCTAACTTTCCCAATTTATCCTTGGACCTTAAAACGAAGACCCAAATCCATCCAAACCTTACATAACACCTTAAAATCCATCCATAAATATTTATTAGACGTAAAATTAGTTTCCTCGACAAATTTTCTAATTCATTTTACAACTTAAACGTACATCCTAGTTTTAACCCGAATCGACTCAAAACTTAACCAAATCTTACCAAACTTCAACCATAGATTATTAACACCTAACCATACCCTATTCAACCCAAATCATATAATTTAGAACCCATAGAAAAGACTAAACAGCTACTGAAATTTTTAAAACAAAAACTCTACACCCTAGGACCTAGAACAAACCTTAGAATAGTTGCTAGACCAAGCCATACAGGTCCTACACAACCAGGCCTCAAATTCGTGCCCTTCAAGCCATCATGTGACCTATATTCACGTTTCCGCCCTAGCCTTTGCACCAGCATTCCCTCAACCTATCTAGGACTCTAAATCAGCACCCTTAACAGCAGCAGGCAGCCCCATCCTCCAAGGAGACCCAACCAAACCCTAGTTTCCCCTCAAACCCCAAAACGTGCAGCCCTCTCCTAGCTTGCGTCCAGCCCTTGCACAGCCCATCTAGGACCATGACTAGACTACCTTAGGACCCTTGAACACATCCCAAACAGCAGCGCACAGCTATACCCACCTAGAACCCAAGTTCAAAACCCTAGGACTCTAGAAACCCAATTTTCGTGCATCATGTTACCCTATCTTTTCTAGCCCTTAAACATACACATAAGGACCCTTAAACATATGAAAAAACTTCTCTTCTAGTAACCCTACCATGGCAGCGCTTTGTGCATCGTAAGCAATAGTTTAAAATATGAATACTCTAGTTTTGTTCATGTTATGTCATAAAAACGAAAATATACAAAATGTATAATTTTTTCATAAAATCATGTATCAAAATATAATATGGTGTGAAAGACGAGTGAGAAAGATTAAGGCGTGACTTTGCATATTTTACGCACGAAAAACGATTTGAGATGTGAAGAACAGCGATGGAGAGACGTGGGGTGAAGCCTCGCTGAATTCCCTTCAAAAATTTCGTGAGTTTGCCTTGAAAAGGTGGGTGTGTGCTCGTGTAGGGTGCTGGAGGAAGAGTCCTAGGGTTTTAGGTCCTTGTGTGCGTGAGTTGTATGGTGTAAAGTAGGGTTTTGGGCTAGTTTTGATATAAATAATAAGATACAAGTTTTAGGCCCAATAACATGGGTATAATAGGCCCATTAGATAATAGATAAAATATTTTGTTTGGAGAAGTTTGTAAAAATAATTCCCGAATCATTAAAAAGTTACCCGATTTTATAAAAATCGATTACCGGTTATAAATAACACTTGACATGTAAATTAATCTAAAAATACACAATTTTATAACAGTTCTAAGGTGAACCCCTCCTCTTCCATCTATTGATTCTGTCTTTTCCATGTTGGTAGAGTCGTTAGAAGACTTCAAGTCAAGAATTGCATACAGGACTAATTCGCGCATATCTATTAAATACATCATATATTAAATAATAAAAAATAATTATTTAATAAGATTAATTTTCTTAAACTATCCCCGGTCCTTGTTCCGCGTTATAGCATCTATTGCTTATAAAAAGTTCTATTTCATGCATTCCAATAATACATTCAAATAACATGAAATCATGACTTAAACACGCATTTAATGTAATTAAAATAAAATAATAAAATAAATAAGAAATTTGATAACTTGCATGCATGTTGTTCACGTGGACCTTCAAATTTTTGGAATTTACAAAAACTCCATGAAACCCTAGCCTCTAACCATCAGCCATGCACGGCTCCATTCTGCACTTGTCCAGCCCTCGTGTTGCCCCCTAACGACACTTTTCCTAGCCCTTTAACGTCTTATATTGGCAGCATGTATCTTAGAATTTATAACATTCTCAAACAAATTGTAAAATCATCAAAACTTTGAAAATAATTATCAAAACTTTAAAAGATTTGTACTCAAATATTTTTCATGCTAAAATACATAAAACATGCATGATGTGATTTGAATGGTGCATAAAAAGTGTTTAGAAGCGTGCGTTTGCGTTTAAAACACTCAAATATTCGATCGTTGGCGTAGGTTGCGAAGAGGGACGAACGGACGACAAAGATCCTTGAATTTTCCTCTCCAATTTTCGAAAATTTGTGTGTTGTTTGTGCAAGTTTCGGCTACTATGGAATCTCAAGAGCCCTCAGTCTTCTTTTTATTTTTCTTTGAAAATCATGTGTTAATGAGTTAGGGTTTTGGCCTTTTTAATTTAGGAGTAATTAGGCCTACTAATCTTAGTTAAATTAATCCCATTATACCTATTTAATTGTAAAATAAAAGTTACAAAAATTTGTTTTCAAAAATAATAATTTTTGGGTCATTAAAAGTCTTTCATTTAGCTAAAACCGGCTTCCCGGATAAAATCGAGCTCGTCTCGTAAAATAATTTGGACTCTCATTTTTTTTAAAAAAATTTAATCATACTATCGAGCCTCAAAACATTTATCGAAAAAAATATTTTTATCTTGGTCGTCCTCAGTCTCTTTTCCCCGCTTATTATTGAATGTTCAAATAAAATCTTAATTTTCATGAAATAATGCAATTAAACCTTCAATCGTATACTATGTATCATTTAAGCATTTAAAATCAATTAAATAAACCAATTAAGCAATTTAAGTAATTTGCATGCATATGGTTTACGTGGACTGATTTTGAACGTTACATAAACAATAATTTTTAGTTACTTATAAGAGATGTTTATATGTTCCTGACTTAGATTAAAACATTTTTTTTCCATTTTTATGTTTGATAAAGATGAATTTTTTTGTTTATTTGCTAAATATGTTTGTAATATTAGAAGAATGAATGTTTAATTGAGACAGACGAATTAAAAAATAATATCTAAAACTTAAAAATAAAAGATATATATTCAAATTAATGATATTCAAGTAAACAAGATATCAACAATAAAAAAAGAAAAAGGATAGTCTAAATCAAGTACATTAGTAGCACACTAGGGTATGATATATTTCCTAAAGAATGATGCACACGCTAGTAGGAGATGATATGTTTGATATGTCAGAGATCAACTCTATTGAAACATGTGAGTCTTATCTGAAATGAAAGATGACCAAAGCCCCTGTCATAGGGAAAATGAAACGTGCGCATGATCTAATGGATTTGATCCATAAATTTGTGTGTGGCCAGCTAAGTGTTAGCATGAGGTATGGCTAATCCTACTCCATTATCTTTACCGATGACTTCTCGAGATATGATTATGTATTTTTAATTAAATACAAGTTTGAAGCATTTGAAAAGTTCAAAAATTCAGAGCTGAAGTAGAGAAATAATTAGGAAAGAGTAATAAATATTTCAATTTGATTGAGGCGGAGAATACTTAAGTACTAAATTTCTAGACTACCTCAAGGGGAATGAGATTATCTCATAATGGATCCCACCTACCATACCCCAGTCGAATGCTATGTCAGAAACTCGTAATCAGATATTGATGGACAATGTTCAATCTAGATGAGATTTATTTAATTGTCTTCACCTTTTTGGGGATTTGATCTTGAGCCTACAGCAATGTTGTTGAATTAAGTTCATACAAAGTTAGTTGGTAAAACTCCATATGAGATATGAATGTGAAAAAACCTCCCAATTATTCTTTCATATGAATATGAAGATGTCCTACCTATGTGAAACATGTAGTATAAGAAAATTAGATAGTATAGCCAATTTTTGCTACTTTGTGAGATATCCAAATAATTTCATTGGATATCATTTCTATGATCCAAATGAAACAATGATGTTTTTTTTAAGGAATGTAAACTTTTTAGAGAAAGAGCTTCTATTGGATAAAAAAGGCGAATGATAGAACTTGAAGAGATTTGGGAACCACCCACTTCTGAAATAGTAGAGTCCACACCCCAACAATCAGTTGAAAAAACACAAGCTCCTAGAAGATCTAAAGGGTGTCAAGGCCTCATAAAAGGATGAGCTTGCTTCTTGAAGAAGGAAAAGATGAGCTCATTCTTGGATGTGATCAAAGAAACTGCAAAAAAGCATTTTCTGATACCGTCTTGAAGCCATGCAGCCCGAGATGGACTCTATTATGTATTCAAACCAAGTATGGTCTTTAGTAGAACCACCTGAGGGAATTGTTCCCATATGAAGCAAATGAATTTACAAAAGAAAACTTCGGGTGGATGGGAAGGTAATGATCTTTAAAGCAAGATTGATAGCAACATGATATTCTCAAAGGCAAGGTATTGACTATGAAAAAACCTTTTCTCCTGCCGCAATGTTCAAGTCCATTAGGATATTGCTAGTTATAACAGCATGATATTACTATGAAATTTGACATATGGATGTGAAGACAAATTTCCTTCTATTACTATGAAATATGATAGATGGAGGTGAAGATAGCGTTACTTAATGGTAACATTAAAGAATAGATTTGCATATATCAACCTGAAGGATTCACATCAGGAGCAAGTGAGCATAAAACATTTAAACTTCAAAGATCCATCTATGGATTCAAACATGCATTGAGGAGCTTGAAACTCACATGTGACAACACTATCAAATATATTGATTTTGTTAAGAACCTTGAGGAACCATGTGTATACATGAAGGTTAGTGGGAGTGCAGTGACATTCCTAATACTTTATGTTGACAAAAAACTACTCATTTGGAATGATGTAGGGATATTGAACTCAACGAAATTATGTTTAGCTAGCAGGTGTCCAGCGAGTGGCTCGTGGCTTTTGATTTATTGACTCTCATGTAAAAAAATCTTTATTGTAATAATATTGTACAGTTTCATCCAGTTATCATATTTACTTTATCTCTATACTCATGCAAGCTGCATAGATAAAGTTCTTGAATATGAAAAATCTACTATAAGGTCTGTCTATCAACGTAAGATCGTGAAACTCATTAGAAAATGTACCATATACTCTAAACCAGTTTCTAGTCGAATCAGCCACCTAAAATAAGGATAAAGTCACTTGAGCTTGAAACTATCAACTATGATGTAAACACCATGTTTCATTAGTAAGGATATGAAGATGTCCATTCATACAGATCAGTGATCATTTGATGATACACTGAACGACCCTTCTTTTGATTGTCCAAGTGGTTATCACTTATCGAAGTGGACTAGTTCGCACTTATGGTTGAACACCATTATTCCTTGGACCCGGGACAACATGGAGGCTCTGCGTAGGGATTTAAACAATCCAAACTAAATCAAACACTATCAGACTGGAGTTTGACTCATTTTAGATCGATAAAGGCTCGAGCTCGAGCTTGAACTCGATTCGAGCTTTTATTATCAGGCACGAGCTCGACTCCTCTTGAAATCACTAAGCTCGTGAAAAATTCGAGGTCGTCTCGTTAAAAGCTCGTTTATCATGGTAATCAATTCGGTCTCGAGTTTGGTTCATTAATAGCTCGTTTATCATGTTTAACAAGTCTGCCTTGAGCTCAGCTCGGTTTCGATCTCGTAAAATATATAATTGATCTCGAGTTTGATCTTGATTCGAGCTTTTTAAAAGTAAATATATATATATATATATATATATATTTGTTAAGAGTTTGATCTTTTTTTGTTAACTCAACAAATGAGTCAAGCTCGAGCTTACGAGCCACCTAAAAAAGCCGAGCTCGAGGTCACGATCCTATTAACAAACATGTTTTCAGCTCACGAGCCGAATATGCTTAGGTTTGAGCTTGATTTGATTAAATTGTCGACCTCGTAATCGAGCTCGAGCTTGGCTTGATATGATTAAAAAATGAACTCAAATTACCTTTTTATCGAACCGAGCTCCGAATAGCTCGCGACCGTTAGTTTAATTTACATCCCTACCTCTGCGTATCAGCACTGCACTTTGACATGTTTATCGACTCTATTGAGTGTCATCAGGTAGGATGTTGGGTGTATTGTGAATGTTTTTTACAGATTTTATTCCACATATATGCGATTTGTATACCAATGGTGTCAAAGGGAAGAAGTGGTTGACACGATGGGATTTATTCACTTATATTATATGTGCAATATATATACCTACGGGCGGAAAAAGGCGCAAGTCATTGACATTATGAAATTTGTACAATATTATATTATTTTTAGACTCTCTCGTTTATTTATTTCATATATACACACATGTGATTTAATTTGATTTGATTTATAACAATGATTATGTCATTACAAATTATACATAGATAGAGTGAAACGTCCACTACTCGTTTTTCTTAAAAAATACTAAAAATTTTTTTCTTTCTATACTAATTCTCGGCCGATACCTATACCTATATTTATAAAATATTTTGACACCATTTTCAAATAAAACAAATCAACTATATTTGAAAATTTAAAGAAAGAATTCAAAACGTAAAATCGTAAATCGTTTTACCAAACCTAAACTTAGCAATATTTCAAAATATAAACCAACTCTAACAACCTCTTGAAACCACTAATAAATCATCATAAAAGTCGTAAAAATCTTTAACGTAAATTTAAACGTAAATGCGGAAAACTAGTGCTGGTCCTCGGGTTATATGCACCTTCAGTCTAGTAAGATCAACCATCAAGTCCAGCTACATCAATATTATGCTCACTTGCATCGATCACACCTAACGAGTCTATTGACCCAGCATACCATAATCTTGGTAACAAATAATACATATACAATCACATGCAACAGTGAAAATACTTTTACTTAAAATAATTTTTCATGGACATGGCCACTCTAGGACCCTCGTAACATCCCTTTATATCTCCTGGACATGACCCTAACAGCAGCAAGCCGCCATGCTCTCCTAGGAAGGAAGGCCGAAACCCTAGGACTCTAGGATTCGCAATCACGTTCAGCATGTTTCCCCCTACTGTCTAGCCTTTGATCATACTCCTAACTAACCTTAAACATGAGGGAAAACATGCCTTCCAGGTATTCTACCATGGCAGCCCCTTCACGCATCCTTAACATGTGTTTTATATCATCAAAACATGAGTTATATGAACATATGCCCATAAAAATGAAAATAAATCTTGTGCAACGTATTGTTCTTGCAAAGTTAAACAATTATACATAGTATGGTGTGAAAGATGTTTGAAAGAAAGTTTAAGCGTGCCATTGCATACATTACGCTCGAAAAAATTTGGCGACGCGAGGAACGATGGCGCAGAGGAGGCCCTTGCTGATTTTCTTCAAGAAAGACGTGACCTTCCTCTAAAATTTACGTGTGGTGTGGGTGTTGGCTGATGTAAGAAGAGTCCTTGCTGCTTAGGGGTGAGAGGCGTGAGTTTATTATGGGGTTTTGGGAGGGTTTGTTAGCTTTTAATTTAATTAAAACTCATGGTGCAAGCTTGAACCAATTAGTTATTATTTAAAATATTTTATTTAGGAAAGTTTGTGAAAATACTAGCCGAGTTCTCGAAAGTTCATATTTTAGTCGAAAATCGAACACTGGTTGAAAATATGACTCGACGTATAAAAACTCCTCAAACCACCCCAATTTTGAAATTTTCATTTAAATACACCACACATTAAACCATTAAAAATAATTATTTAATAAAAATATTTTCCCTCATATGGATCCCCGGTCTCTGTTCCTCGATCGCGTCTCGAATAGCTTTTAAAACACAGTTTTATGCATTCTAATTAAAAACAATTTTTTAAACATGTAAACATGCCTACCCTATTTACTACATGCAATTAAAATGAATTATTAAAATACATAGGAAATTTGATAACTTGCATGCATCTGGTTCACGCGAACCTTCAAATTTTCGGGATGTTACAATCTACCCCCATTAATTTGAATTTCGTCCCCGAAATTCGCTTATTCTCGATAATAAAAAATCAAGACTTAATTAAAGTATCCCAATAATCCACGCTTCCGCTGTGCAGCTCCGATAAAATAAGTTTTAGAGTGTCCTTATGCCTCCTCAATCCTAATTAATTTTGCCTTCAAGATCCTCGTTTGCGAATCGCAACTTACAACAACTTATGGTGACTTAGTTCTATTTTACTATAACCTCGAATTTTGCGCGAATTTCGACTTTTCGCAAAATTCCCAATATTAGAAATGGATGACCAAATTTATCGTATCTTACTTTCCTTATACTATACACAAGATGTTTATCAACCTATTATATTTCAACATTAAAATTCCAAAAGCATCTTTCTTAAATTTATTGACTCAAGGTATGCTAAGGCCTTAAATCCCAAGATTAGCATTTACGTAGTTTAACTTAAGAGATCTTAGCATCAAAATTTATTAATCGACTTCTATCCTGGTAATAACCTTAACAGTCTTACCTTATCTCAACCTCATCATAATATTAGTCCAAGATCCTTGAATCAAATCTTTAGCTTACGGCACCAAACTAACGAAATTTAATTATCTACAAGTACATCTCAAATACAAAATTGTTGCAGATCTCAAATTTCACCCAAAATTTTCCTATAAACACCAATCTCATAAACTTGTTGAGACATCTGCTTATTTAAAATGCAGAAATTTTTTTTTTTAAAACTTACATTTTGAAAATCCCATTTAAATATTTTGCATTCATGCAACTCTACTGAAAAATATATCATTTAAAAATAAGCGTAAATATTTGACATAAAAAATAGAGCAGTTTAAAATAGCCAAGTTCATTCAACATGATATACATAAACATAAACGAGTAAAAATCTTAAAATTCAACAACATATAAAAAACAGTGTATAACATGTTCATGCGTTGTCAAAGCTCATAAAAACATCATGTGCGGAAGAAATGTGGTCCT
The DNA here is from genome assembly GCF_025594145.1 of Primulina tabacum. Lineage (NCBI taxonomy): Eukaryota > Viridiplantae > Streptophyta > Magnoliopsida > Lamiales > Gesneriaceae > Primulina > Primulina tabacum. The sequence continues at coordinate 37,847,504 of NC_134551.1, read as the reverse complement.
TGGGGCGTGCACGCACATCCAGTCCTCCGACTCAGAGTTCTGCACCTCCAGTCCCCTCATAAACATACTCACCTGCATCACGCACGGCTACTAAGTCTAAAGACTCAACACACATGTACCAGAATTAAAAAGTACATATACATGGCACACAAAAGTGAAAATATACTGTAATCAACATACCTTTAATGCACTTAAAAAGCGTAAATGCAGACGTGCCATATGAAATCATTACATGTCAAAACATTTAATCATTTCCATCGTTCATCATTCATCAATATCATAATTTCCTGTAGTGAATTCAGTTCATTAGTTGTGACTGTCGTACTTCATTCATCATTTACGATGGATCCATCATACATAGATCCGCGGTACCCGGCGGCTGTCAGACATCAGTGACATTATTACCCATCCACTGTGCCTAGGCCTCATCATCATCATTTACATATACGTCTTAAGCATTTACATATACTTCGATAGCCACAACTAATTCCCATCCTTCAAATCATCATCATTTTCATTACTTATCAAAATCATGCACATGCGTACATTTTCTTAAAACCAAGCATGCAACGTATATTCATAAATTCATAAAAATCATGATCATGATGCATAAACATTTAAAAACATGATAAAATGTGCTCAGGACGCTGCCAGGACAAGAATCTCACCCCGGGTGCAAAATGAACATTTTGCCCCAAGAAACCCAAAATGACCATTTTATCCATCGACATCTAAATTTCGACCCGAAGTTTACCAAACTCCTTAAAACATCCCAAAAAAAAATTAAAAGTATTTCTTAGACGTAAACTCAAGCCCGTTTCAAAACTTATTCGATTCGTTTTAAAAATTGAACCGGAGTCCCGGTTTTAACTCGAATCAAACCGAAACTTAACCAAAATTTTCTCAAAGTTTTACCACACTTAAAACGTACCCTTCCAGCCCTAAAACCGAGCCATTCCTTGGACACCACTCTCGATCTACATCAATCCTTCTCAAGTCTTGACTCCAGAACTATTGCCCTTAAACCATGACATGTCTCGGTCCCTAGCAACAGCAGCCAACAACCCCTTGCACATCAACATGAAGAAACGTGAGTATAAGCCATAAAAATGCAAGGATTCATGACAAACGTATGCACTATTGGTACTAAATGATAAATCAATGGATTATTCAAACAAATACATATAAATCTTCATAATATTGGCCTGAGTGATGATGGAAGGGATGCATGGCATGCCTTTAAGAATTATGCTCGAAAACTTGAAGTATTCCACGTCGGGGAGGCGTCGGAAGAGCAGGGAAGGAGGCTTGCTTGCAAGAAATGGGAGAGCCAAAGCTTTCAACTATAATTTTTCTTGAATATGGCTGCTTGAGTGGGGAGGGACGGCTGAATATATTTAGGGTTAGGTTTAGGGTAGGTTAGGGTAATATTGAAATGGTTAAACACAAGATAATGGGCCCTTATTTGCATTTTAAAAAGTTTAAAGAAGGTCTTGGGCTCACTAAGCTTAAAAATAGGCTCATCAAGCCCAAACAAACTCCCAAAAAATATTTTGTTTAGGTAAGTGTTTGAAAATATTGTCCGAGTCTCCAAAAAGTCCCCCTATTCGATAAATTTTCGTATCAATTAAAAATATACTCCAGCGGGTAAAAATACCCAAAAAAGCCCATTTCTTGAAAAATACGCTTAAAACACCTTATATTAATTAATAAAAATGAAGCATGTAATAAAATAATTTTCCTGATAATTCCCCAGTATCCGTTCCTCGATCGAGCGCGAAATGCCTCTAGAATCCCTAAGGCGTGATCTTTTAAAATAATAATGAAATGAACCTTATCATTAATAATCATGCATTAAATGCATAAAAATAAATAAACACATCATTTAAATAAAATCCTACATTGCAAGCATTCAGGTTTCGTAAATTTAAATTCCTGGACCTTACAACTCTTCCCCTTAAATAAAATTACGTCCTCGAAATTAAAACATACCGAATAACTCCGAGTAGCTACTCCTCATCTCGGTCTCCGTCTCCCATGTGGCTTCTTCCTCGGAGTGATTAAGCAACTTGACTTTGTGCATGTGGATCACCTTGTTCTAGAGCCTTTTCTCCTGCCTGTCAGGAACCCATAGGCGGTCCTTGTAACTGACTATGTCGTCCACAACTGCATACAGTCTCTGGCCCTTAGCCTCGTCCCTCTGCCTCCACTTCCGCAATTGCTCCTCAGAAGTCTGCCCTGCATGGATTCTATCTCTCACTGTCGGCTGTACTGTCAGAGTAGCAAGATTCGGGCCATCGTCTCTGGCATTAACTTCAATCTCAAATCTCTGAATCTCCGCCTGCAGCGGTTTCTATAACGACAAATGGGCAATCACTGGGTGCTTCTTGCTCAGAGCATCTACAACCACATTAGCCTTACCCGGATGGTAGCTAATGTCACAGTCATAGTCTTTCACTAGCTTTAGTCATCTCCTCTGTCGCATATTCAGCTCTTTCTGTGTTAAGAAGTACTTCAAGCTCTTGTGATATGTAAAAATCCTGCACTTTTCCCCTTACAAATAGTGTCTCCAAATCTTCAGAGCAAACACCACTGGTGCTGGCTCTAGGTCATGAGTCGGGTAATTTTTCTCATGGACCTTCAGTTGTCAGGACGTGTATGCTATAACTCTATCATGCTGCATCATAACCGCGTCCAAACCGAGATTCGATGCATCTGTGTAAACCACAATCTCTCCCTACCCTGATGGCATAGCTAGAACTAGTGCTGTTGTCAACGCTAGCTTCAATCTGTCAAAACTATCCTGACACTCAGATTCCTATTTAAACTTAGCATTCTTCTTCGTCAAAGCGATCATAGGCACCGCAATAGAAAGGAAGCCCTGAATGAACTTTTCTGTAATAACCAGCTAATCCTATGAAGCTACGGATCTCTGTCATGCTCTTAGGCACTGGCCAATCTCTGACTGCCTCGACCTTACCGGGGTCGACCTCGATACCATCCGGAGATACAATATCGCCCAATAATGCCACTCTGTCAAGCCAGAACTCACACTTACTGAACTTGGCATACAATCGTCTGTCCTGTAATGTTTGCAGTACGGTCCTCAGATGCTGGCTATGCTCCTCTCTGCTCCTCGAATAGATCAGAATGTCATAAATGAAAACTATGACGAAATCTAAGTATGGCTTAAACACACGATTCATGAGATCCATGAAGATCGCTGGCGCGTTCGTCAACCCAAAGGGCATCACCAAAAACTCATAGTTCCCATAACGCGTCCGGAAGGCTGTCTTATGCACGTCAGACTCTCTCACCTTCAGCTAATGGTATCCGGCTCGGAGGTCTATCTTCGAGAACACTGATGCTCCCTGAAGCTGATCAAACAAATCCTCGATCCTTGGCAACGGATACTTGTTCTAGACTCTAACTCTATTCAGCTCTAGGTAGTCAATGCACAGTTGCATTGCAGCCATCCTTCTTCTTAACAAACATAACTGGTGCGCCCCATGGAGAAAAAGTAGGGCGAATGAAGCCCTTATCGAGCAAATCCTGTATTTGATCTTTCAGCTCTTTCATCTCGCCAGTGCTAGATTGTAGGGTACCTTAGATATCGGTACTGTCCCTGGCATGAGCTCAATAGAGAAGTCCACCTCTCTATCTGGTGGAATGCCTGAAACATCGTCAGGGAAAACACTGGAGAACTCTCTGACCACATCCACGTCCTCGAGCCTCTGACTGACTGGCTCTGACACTGATAAAATGCTGGCTAAGAATGCCTGGCAGTCTCTCTTGATAAGCCTCCTCGCACACATGCAGGAAATGACGTGCGGCAACTACTGGTGTCTGGCTGCCTCAAAACAAATGGCATACCACTATGCGGTCGGACAGACACTGACCTCTGTCGAAAGTCTATGACAGCTCCGTTCAACAAAAGCCACTCCATACCCAGAATGATGTCGAACTCCGGAAATTGTAGCACTATCAAATCTGCTTGCACCGTATAATTCTGTAACCGAAGCTCCAATCTCTTCACTATCTGGGAAGTGAACATCTGATCGTCGGATGGGGTCAATAACCTGAACCCTGAATCCACCGCTATTGGTATGATTCTTAGTCGCTTGATGAAAGATTCATATATAAACGAATTTGTAGCCCCTGAATCTAGCAATTCGGCCAGTAGTGGGGCCCGTGTTATAAGGGCAGTACGCTGCTTTGTGACCCTTCTGTCAACAAATCAAGCACCTGTAGGTCCCCTACAAACACTTGCCGACGTGGAACTTGTTGCACTACGAGAGCCTAGCCATACCCTCTAGAACTCGGGTAGCTGCATCCATAGGCGGCGGTGGTGGTGGTGGAGGGCCTCAATCGCCTCCAGGAATATCGTCCTGTCTATCTGCATTGGGGCACGTCTAGGCATGATATCTGAATACAGTCCAATTTTAAACGGAACCCATCATGCAATTTAATGTAGTTTTTTAAAACAAAAATCCTTAAATCGTGAAAGCATTTAAACATGTAATGTAAATCATAACTCATATAATCATGCAGGTGATAGCAGTAAATCATTTAAAACATAAAAGTTTACAGACTTGAGATTTGAAGACTGAGCGGCAGAAGCGGGCCGTGGCATAACCCTGTAAATGACCCTTGATCTAATACCAACTGAGACATCTGCTCATTAAAAATGCGGAAATATAGTTTTTTTAAAGCTCACATTCCGAAATCCCATTCAAAATATTTTGTATGCATGTAACTCTACTGAAAAATATATCATTTAAAAATAAGCGTAGATATTTGACAGTAAAAATAGAGCAGTTTAAAATGGCCAAGTTCATCCAACATGATATACGTAAACATAAACGAGTAAAAATCCTAAAAGTCAATAGCATATAAAAACCAGTGTATAAAATGTTCATGCCCTCTCAAAGCTCATAAAAACATCATGTGCGGAAGAAATATGGTCCTCGGGTCGTGCACGCACATCTAGTCTTCCGACTCAGAGTTTTGCACCTCCAGTCCCCTCATAAACATGCTCATCTGCATCACACACGCCTATTGAGTCTAAAGACTGAACACACATATACCAGAAATAAAAAGTACATATACATAGCACACACTAGTGAAAATATACTATAATCAACATACATTTCATGCACTTAAAAAGCGTAAATGCAGACGTGCCATATGAAAACATTACATTTCAAAACAGTTCATCATTTTCATCGTTCATCATTTATCATTATCATCATTTCCTTTGGTGAATTCAGTTCATTAATTGTAACTGTCGTACATCATTCATCATATACGATGGATCCATCATACATAGAATCGCGGTACCCGACGGCAGTCGGACATCAGTGACAGTGTTACCCATCCACTGTGCCTTGGGCTCATCATCGTCATTTACATATACGTCTTAAGCATTTACATATACTTTGATAGCCACAACTAATTCACATCCTTCAAATCATCATCATTTTCATCACTTATCAAAATCATGCACATGCGTACATTTTCTTAAAACCAAGCATGCAACGTATATTTCGTAAATTCATAAAAATCGTGATCATGATGCATAACCATTTAAAAACATGATAAAATTTGCTCAGGGCGCTGCCAGGAGAAGAATCTCATCTCGGGTGCAAAATGACCATTTTGCCCTTGAAAACCCAAAATGACCATTTTACCCTTGGACCTCTAAAATTCGACCCGAAGTTTACCAAACTCCTTAAAACATCCCAATACATAATTAAAAGTATTTATTAGACGTAAACTCATGCCCGTTTCAAAATTTAATCGATTCGTTTTAAAAATTGGACAAGAGTCCCGATTTTAACTCGAATCGAACCGAAACATAACCAAAATTTTTCCAAACTTTTACCACACTTAAAACGTACCCTTCCAGCCCTAAGACCACTTGTTTCAGCCCACTTTAACCCCGAAACAACCCCAAAACATGGCTGTATAAATCTGCTCTTCCAAGCCGTACCCTAGCCATGACTATCCAACCAAAGTATCAAACCCACGCCAAACCAGCTAGGACCAGCCTCTTCTAGACCTCACTAGGACCCTCTCTGACAGAACCATAACACGAGATCATCCCCATGCACGCTGCACTAAGCCTATGACCGCTAGATGCCAAAGATGTAGCACCCGCGGCCAATCTTCTACCAATTTGATCGATCGCTCTTGGGGTTGGTTCCAGCACATGTCGAACCATTCCAGGCCTTGTCTCAGACCCACAAGGGTCTGATCCATGGATCGGATCGGTCCTTGCATTGTTGGCCCGACCCTTGCACGCGATCTCCTCAAAACCGAGCCATTCCTTAGACACCATTCTCGATCTACATCGATCCTCCTCAAGTCTCAACTCCAACACCATTTCCCTTAAACCATCACATGTCTCGGCACCCTAGAAACGACAGCAACAACCCCTTGCACATCAACATGAAGAAATGTGAGTATATGCCATAAAGATGCAAGGATTCATGACAAACGTATGCACTATTGGTACTAAATGATAAATCAAAGGATTCTTCACAAAAATACATATAAATCTGCATAATAATGACATGAGTAATGAGGGAAGGGATACATGTCATGCCTTTAAGAATTATGCTCGAAAGCTTGAAGTATTCCACGTCGAGGATGCGTCGGAAATGCGGGGAAGGAGGCTTGCTTACAAGAAATGGGAGAGCTGAAGCTTTCAGCTGTAATGTTTCGTGAATATGGCTACTGGAGTGGTGAGGGACGGCTGAATATATTTAGGGTTAGGTTTAGGGTAGCTTAGGGTAATATTTAAATGGTTAATCACAAGATAAAGGGCCATTATTTGCATTTCAAAAAGTTTAAAGAAGGTCTTTGTGAGGGAGCCTAAAACTCCTTTCTTGAAAATTTGCGGAAAATTAAAAATTTTTCTTTTTAAAAGAACTTAAATGGCCTCATTCATAAAATCACTGGGGAATCAAGTTCAATGTTTAAAATATTGCAGCGGAAGAAAATTAAAGTTTTGCCAACAACAATGGTTTAAAAATATCCAACGACTGATAAAATTGTTTGCGGAAAATAACAACTGCTGCTCTGAGGTCCTCGGGTGCCACTACTGCCGACCCAAGCTGGCTCACTGGTCCCCGCCCTCGGCCCTGGCCTCATCAGTACCTACAACAATCAAGTCTAGTGAGCCTAAAGACTCAGCATGCATATATCGCAGGTAACGAGTAAAAATCTGAATTAAAAATATGCATGAGTTAACATATCCTGTCCTGAGGCATACTGAAAATAATCTGTACTGAGCAATTATAATACGTGCATAACTGAACTGGAAATTACTGTAAAAATATTTGCTCCTTGGAGCCTGTACTGAAATATCTGGTAAAATTTTCTGTTGAGATTATGTTTTACGCCTGTGGCCACTGCACTAAGCTGAACTGATCGGTAACTGGCTACCGGGGAGGCTGAAACTGAACTGAGCTGGCCGGTCACTGGCGACCGGGTGGTACCATACTGAACTGATCGGTCACTGGCGACCGTATAAAATAACACTCCCACATAGTGAATGAACCACAAGCCATATCGCATAAATCTCAAAAATAATCATTTTCTATTTAATGCACGTAAAATAATTAACTGGCGTAATGAAAATTCCTGTAATTTTACCAACTGGATTGGATTGGATCGTTCCCAGGCTCGCTGCAACCTAACTGTGCCATGAAAAATATGCAATAGCTTAAACTTGACCAACTATGCAATTTACGTTCAAAAGATGCGACTATGACGCCTAATGACTTCGCATTTAATCATGACTCCGAGCCAACTTGAACCGACACTGAACCGACGTATAGTCATGATTAAAATACGCTGAAAAATCATAAAATAAATGATCCTAAAATGATAGGGTAGAAATCTAGGTGAAATGGAGGCCAAAACACGAAACGCTCTTTCGAGAGTCAATTTGGCACATTGCACCGTAAATTCTCGTACGACCTCAAAAATGATCCGAATGACAAACGGTCGAAAACATGACCTTCCCAACTCAATGAGGCACTGTCCAGTCCAAGGCCATGGGCTAAAAGCCAACCAAGAACTCGAACAAGCTTCTGAACCGACACAGCAACTTGCTGTAATTTCCAGCAGCTGCGCAACTACAAGACTTGCGTTGGTTTCGAGACTATCGGCCATTAGGGGCGTGAACCACCGACCAGAGACTCTTACCAACATCCCAAGAAATGATTTGAACCATGGCTAAGGGCCCTAGGCCAGCCACAATCCGCATCACACCAAAACTCAACCGAAGGGTCCAACCGAGAGCAACGTGCATGCGTGTGTAGTGTTTATGCTATGATCGATGTCTTGCGTCATTCCAGTGGCCATTTGATTGACCATGGCACAATCTAGACATCTAGGAGCATGATATGAACCGTGGCTAAGGGCCATAGGCCAACCAAGATCCACACCAAGCAACACAAACCGAAACCAAAAGCTGTCCAACCGAAGTAGCCGAAGGGGTATAGGGGCTGTTGTGATGTTTTTATAAAAAACCGATGAACCATGGACCAAGCCACCAAAAGGGAAACTTAGTCACGTCTTAGACATGCTAGGGAAGTGATCCAACCATGGCTATAGGCCCTTGGGGCAGCCAAGATCAGATCCTTCCTCCATGACAACAAACTGAATTTTTCGAACAACATTTTCTGCACCTATGGGGACTTGCTGTCATTCTGAATTTCCAGCAAGCATGGGGCTGGTTTGAATGGACCAACATTGTACTAATGCATCCTACTACATGTATACAAGCCGCCTTGGGAGCCTGGAGTCGATCCAATACCTGAAACTCACAAACCAAAAGAAATCGTGAAGCTTGCCAAGGAATTCAAAAATTCTGCATGTGTGGTTTCAAAATATTTTGACATGGATCTCGATTTTTACTTGAATAAACATGATCATGTACTGAAAAATAAATGATAATATGACTTGATTGAGGTTTGAAAGAAATCTAGACATGCCTGGTTTCGTTTTGAAAGAAAACGAACGAAACAACGACGACGCGGCACGGAGGAGATGGAGCGCTTCTTGTCTACCTTTCTTGCTCTCGATTTTTCTCCCTTTCTCCCTAGCTATTATTCACGTTTTTTCTACTGAAAATGGGTCTGATTTCGGTGGGGAGGGAGTGTGATGGAGTGGTTATGAGGGGTGAGGAGAAGGGTGCACAATATAAGGAAGAATCAAGACCAAGTCCACTCCCCTTTGAATTTTAAATTTTGAATTGATATCAAATGAGTTGGTGGATGCTTCTAGGAGGTAGTGGCCGAAATTTTGCTTATTTTCTAGTCTAGGATATGTCCATTAATTAATTAAATTGTGCTCCAAAAAAATCCTAGAATTATCCTATTAATTACATGCAAAGAATTGGTCAAAGTTGATGAGTTGGAAAATGAATCTTCTAGCACTAAGGGTGGCCGAAAAATGCATAATAAAATAAAGAGAAATGTTGATTATCTAGTCAACTAATAATCCTTGAAAGCCTTACTAATCCTTTAAATAATTTAGTGAGCTAACCCCTTAATTTAATAACTTAAATGAGTTCATTTCTTAATCACCTCAAATAATTAAATTAAATCCTCAAACCTCCCTTTCTAACTTAAATGAACTTACTTGCTAGCTAAATTAACTTCTGAAAATATTTCTCGAATCTTAAATTCTATCTCAAAACTCCAACTCCGGTCCGGCCTCACTGAAAATACTGAAATGCTAAAAATCAATCTACTGAACTGAAATAATGAAATAATTAACTTCAAACAAATGCATTTAAAATAATCATGCAATGAAGTCAATTAAATTTAAAAATCTAGAATTATGCGTGGCTTATACGTCTACTGATTTACGGGTTCTACAATCCTTCCCCCCTTAAATAAATTTCGTCCTCGAAATTAGAACTCACAGAATAACTCAGGGTATCGACTTCTCATCTCCGGCTCAGACTCCCACGTAGCTTCCTCCTCTGAATGGTTGAGCCATTTGACTTTGACTCGCTTAACGAGCTTGTTCCGAAGTTTCTTCTCCTGTCTGTCTAGGATCTGCACGGGTCTCTCCTCGTAAGATAAGTTCGGAGTAAGCTGCAACGGCTCGAAATTCAGCACATGCGAAGGATTTGCCATATACTTCCTCAGCATGGAGACGTGAAAGACATTGTGTACTCCGGCCAGATTCGGCGGAAGAGCCACACGATACGCTAGCGTCCCAACTCTGTCAAGGATCTCAAACGGTCCAATGTATCTTGGACTGAGCTTCCCTTTCTTGCCAAATCTCATGACACCCTTCATAGGTCCCACTTTCACGAAGACATGATCGCCCACTGCAAACTCTAACTCTCTCCTCCGCTGATCGGCATAACTCTTCTGTCGGCTCTGAGCAGTCCTCATTCTATCACGAATCTTGACTACTACCTCTGCTGCCTGCTGAACAATCTCTGGACCCAACTCTGCTCTCTCTCCTACTTCATCCCAATGAACAGGAGATCTACACTTGCGGCCATACAGCGCCTCATACGGAGCCATACCTACAGACGACTGGAAACTGTTGTTATAGGTGAACTCTACCAATGGTAAGTTCGACTCCCAACTCCCAGAGAAATCAATGACGCAAGCACGGAGAAGATCCTCTAAGATCTGAATAACTCGCTCCGACTGTCCATCTGTCTGCGGATGGAAAGCTGTGCTAAACAGCAACTTCGTACCCATAGTCGAATGCAAACTCTTCCAAAACGAGGAAGTGAATCTGGGATCTCTGTCGGATACGATAGAAACTGGAATACCATGGAGTCGGACTATCTCTCGTATATACAACTCTGCATACTGAACCATGGTGAAAGTCGTCTTAATAGGCAAGAAGTGCGCTGATTTGGTAAGACGATCTACAATCACCCAGATAGCATTCGATCCTCTGGCTGACCTCGGCAATCCGGTCACAAAGTCCATGGTAATGTTCTCCCACTTTCACTCGGGAATAGGAAGAGGCTTGAGCAAACCTGCTGGTCTCTGATGCTCGGCCTTCACTAACTGGCAAGTCAGGCACTCGGATACAAAACGCCTGATGTCCTTCTTCATCCCTGGCCACCAATACAATAGCTGCAGATCTTTGTACATCTTCGTACTCCCACGGTGAATGGAGTACGGGGACGTATGGGCCTCTGATAAGATGTCTGCTCGGATAGAATCACTGCTGGGAACCCATATCCTATCTCGGTATCTCACAATACCGTCGCTGACTGAATACAAAACACTGCCCTTGGCTTCATCTCTCTTCTTCCACTGTGCCAACTGCTCATCTGCTGCCTGACCGCTGCGAATACGGTCAATAAGAGAGGACTGGATAGTCAAGGTAGATAAACGAGGAACTCTACCTCGAGGATAAGTCTCAAGATCAAACCTCTGCATCTCAATCTGAAGAGGTTTCTGCATCGTCAAATGAGCCATCACTGCGACTTTCCTGCTCAAAGCATCCGCAACTACATTAGCTTTACCCGGGTGGTAGCTAATGTCACAATCGTAGTCTTTCACAAGCTCCAACCAACGCCTCTGACGCATGTTCACCTCCTTCTGCGTAAAGAAATACTTGAGGCTTTTGTGGTCGGTAAAGATCTGACACTTCTCCCCATACAGATAGTGCCTCCAAATCTTCAAAGCAAAAACTACGGCCGCTAACTCCAGATCATGGGTAGGGTAATTCTTCTCGTGGATTTTCAGCTGTCGAGAAGCATACGCTATCACTCTCCCATGCTGCATCAAAACTGCACCTAAACCAAGCTTTGAAGCATTGGTATAAAGAACAAACTCGCCGGATCCTGACGGTACAGCCAAAACGGGTGCTGAGATAAGAGCTTGCTTCAAAGTATCGAAGCTCTTCTGACACTCCTCGCTCCACACAAACTTCACATTTTTCTTTGTCAGTGCTGTGAGTGGAATTGCGATAGAGGAAAATCCTTGGATGAATTTTCTGTAATATCCTGCTAGCCCAAGAAAACTGCGGATCTCTGATGCATTCTGAGGCACAACCCAATCTCTGACTGCTGCAAATTTCGCCGGGTCTACCTCAATGCCACTGCTAGAAACAACGTGGCCCAAGAACGCCACCTTCTCTAACCAGAATTCGCACTTACTGAACTTTGCGAATAGTTTATGTTTCTTCAATGTCTGCAACACTGTGGTCAGATGCCTGCTGTGCTCCTCCCGACTCTTGGAGTAGACGAGAATGTCATCTATGAACACTATCACAAACTGGTCGAGGTACGGCTGAAATACGCGATAAATTAGATCCATGAAGATCGCTGGCGCATTCGTCAGACCGAACGGCATCACTAGGAACTCGTAGTGGCCATAACGAGTCCTGAAAGCTGTCTTCGAGACATCAGCATCTCTCACCCTCAACTGGTGATAACCGGAACGCAGATCTATCTTGGAGAAAATCGAAGCTCCCTGCAACTGGTCAAACAGATCCTCAATCCTCGGTAGTGGGTATTTATTCTTCACTGTAACCCTGTTCAACTCCCGGTAGTCAATGCAAAGCCTCATCGAGCCATCCTTCTTTTTCACGAATAAGACCGGCGCGCCCCATGGAGAAAAGCTCGGGCGAATGAACTCCCTGTCGGTGCTAGTCGGTACGGCGCTTTGGATATCGAAGCCGTACCTGGCATAAGCTCAATGGAAAACTCCACTTCTCTCTCGGGTGGCATACCAGAGACGTCTTCGGGAAAAACGTCTAAAAAATCTCTAACTATCGGAACATCTGAGGCTGACGGGCTGGGTTCCTCGGGGACAGATAAAAAGGTTGCTAGAAATGCCCGACACCCTCTATGCATGAGCTTCCTAGCCTGAACATAAGGAATAATGCGCGGTAAAGAAAAGTACCTGTCCGGCTCGAATAAGAACTGCTCCATTCCAGGCGGTCGGACCAGAAAGGATCTCCGCTGGAAGTCTATCAATACTCTGTTCCTCAATAGCCAGTCCATCCCTAGGATGATGTCAAATTCCGGCATCGGTAGCACAATCAAATCCGCATAAACAAGATTACCGTGCAGCTCAAGGTCTATATCTCGGCTAACATTGGTAGCTGCCATCTCCTCGCCTGACGGCAACACTACTGAAAAGGCTGTATCTAGCCCAATGGTCTGGATCTTGAGAAAGTTTGCAAAGACCTCCGAAATAAACGAGTGAGTGGCCCCTGAATCTATCAAGGCCTTGGTAGCGGAACCAGATATAAAAATTCTCCCTGAAAGAGCGCAGCTCTAAGTTGAATCCCACTACAAGATCTAAACTTATAGACATGCAAAGGTCTAGGTTCCTCTAGCTTAATTTTCCCGAAATAAATCTGAGTAGAGCATGCAATCCTATGACAGTTCTAAGTTCAAAATCTAAATCCCGATTCCCAAAACGCTGAAATTCAAATAATAACTTAAAGTTTAAAGGTACCTGTCAACAACATAGTCTCCGGGTTGGTTTCCGCGGCATGGAGAGCAAAAACCCTGCCTTGGGTAGGCAGATTTCTCTGAGGACACTGCAGCAACATGTGGTCTGGACTGCCACACTTAAAACACTTTCCTGAGCCAGCCATACATGCTCCAGGATGGCGACGTGAGCACCTGGGACAAACTGGGTGCTCCTGAGTCCTCGGGGCTGGGCGTCCCCGCTGCTGCTGCTGCTACTGCTGGCCTCGGTTCCTGGGCGGTCCATAAAAAGGCCTCTTATTCTGCTGCTGATGCTGATGAGGAGGAGGGCGGTGCGGTGCCTGGACTGGGCGCTTGCCCTGGCGATCCCTCTCGATATCCCGCAGATCCTGCTCTGCGGCTAAGGCCTTGGAGACGGCAATCTCATAAGTAGCAGGGTCAGATACCCTAACATCCCGGCGCAAGATCGGCCGTAAACCCACCAGGAAGTGCATCAGCTTGGCTCTGGCATCATTCGCTATCAGGGGCACAAAGTGACAGCCCCTCTCAAACTTACGGATAAACTCCGTAACCGACATATCCCCCTGTCTCAGACTCATGAACTCGGTGGTCAGCCTGGTGCGAACCTCCTCAGCAAAATACTTGGAGTAGAAAACCTCCGTAAAGCGGGTCCAAGAAAGTGTAGCCAATGTCAGAGCTACCGAAGCTCCTTCCCACCATAAGCGGGCGTCTCCAGTGAACAGGTAGGTGGCACATCGGACTCGGTCTTCATCCCCCAGCTCCATAAAATCGAAGATAACCTCGAGGGATTTGATCCACCCCTCGGCAACCATGGGGTCAGATGCCCCAGAGAATTCCTTCGGGCGCATCTTCATGAATCGCTCATACACAGCCTCGGGCCCTGTCGGCCTGGCTGCGGCTGCGGCTACGGCTGCGGCATTGCCCCGCGCAAACTGTGCGAAGAACTGTGCCATCCCAGCTAACATCTGGGCACTCATGTCCGGTGGGGGCGGTGGAGGAGGTGGTAGGTCTCCCTCCGGTCTATGCTCCTCTCTGTCTTCTCGGCGAGGCTCCACCTCTCTGTTGCGCTCTAAAATGCGTCTAGGGGGCATACTGTTCCAACATAAACCATACGTAACTAACATGCATAATTCCATAATTTATTTTAAATGAACACTGAAGTACTGAAAATCTGGAAGCATGCTGACAAAATAATTCATGCTTTAACTGAAATACTGAACAAAATGCGGAACTGAAAAACTTACAGACCAAAGGCGTGGCTTCGTGAGCTTCTCGCGGTCAGTAGTAGTGAAACCCTATACAGAACCTGGCTCTGATACCAACTGTGAGGGGGCCTAAAACTCCTTTCTTGAAAATTTGCGGAAAATTAAAAATTTTTCTTTTTAAAAGAACTTGAATGGCCTCATTCATAAAATCACTGGGGAATCAAGTTCAATGTTTAAAATATTGCAGCGGAAGAAAATTAAAGTTTTGCCAACAACAATGGTTTAAAAATATCCAACGACTGATAAAATTGTTTGCGGAAAATAACAACTGCTGCTCTGAGGTCCTCGGGTGCCACTACTGCCGACCCAAGCTGGCTCACTGGTCCCCGCCCTCGGCCCTGGCCTCATCAGTACCTACAACAATCAAGTCTAGTGAGCCTAAAGACTCAGCATGCATATATCGCAGGTAACGAGTAAAAATCTGAATTAAAAATATGCATGAGTTAACATATCCTGTCCTGAGGCATACTGAAAATAATCTGTACTGAGCAATTATAATACGTGCATAACTGAACTGGAAATTACTGTAAAAATATTTGCTCCTTGGAGCCTGTACTGAAATATCTGGTAAAATTTTCTGTTGAGATTATGTTTTACGCCTGTGGCCACTGCACTAAGCTGAACTGATCGGTAACTGGCTACCGGGGAGGCTGAAACTGAACTGAGCTGGCCGGTCACTGGCAACCGGGTGGTACCATACTGAACTGATCGGTCACTGGCGACCGTATAAAATAACACTCCCACATAGTGAATGAACCACAAGCCATATCGCATAAATCTCAAAAATAATCATTTTCTATTTAATGCACGTAAAATAATTAACTGGCGTAATGAAAATTCCTGTAATTTTACCAACTGGATTGGATTGGATCGTTCCCAGGCTCGCTGCAACCTAACTGTGCCATGAAAAATATGCAATAGCTTAAACTTGACCAACTATGCAATTTACGTTCAAAAGATGCGACTATGACGCCTAATGACTTCGCATTTAATCATGACTCCGAGCCAACTTGAACCGACAGTGAACCGACGTATAGTCATGATTAAAATACACTGAAAAATCATAAAATAATGCTCCTAAAATGATAGGGTCGAAATCTAGGTGAAATGGAGGCCAAAACACGAAACGCTCATTCGAGAGTCAATTTGGCACATTGCACCGTAAATTCTCGTACGACCTCAAAAATGATCCGAATGACAAACGGTCAAAAACATGACCTTCCCAACTCAATGAGGCACTGTCCAGTCCAAGGCCATGGGCTAAAAGCCAACCAAGAACTCGAACGAGCCTCTGAACCGACACAGCAACTTGCTGTAATTTCCAGCAGCTGCGCAACTACAAGACTTGCGTTGGTTTCGAGACTATCGTCCATTAGGGGCGTGAACCACTGACCAGAGACTCTTACCAACATCCCAAGAAATGATTTGAACCATGGCTAAGGGCCCTAGGCCAGCCACAATCCGCATCACACCAAAACTCAACCGAAGGGTCCAACCGAGGGCAACGTGCATGCGTGTGTAGTGTTTATGCTATGATCGATGTCTTGCGTCATTCCAGTGGCCATTTGATTGACCATGGCACAATCTAGACATCTAGGAGCATGATATGAACCGTGGCTAAGGGCCATAGGCCAACCAAGATCCACACCAAGCAACACAAACCGAAACCAAAAGCTGTCCAACCGAAGTAGCCGAAGGGGTATAGGGGCTGTTGTGATGTTTTTATTAAAAACCGATGAACCATGGACCAAGCCACCAAAAGGGAAACTTAGTCACATCTTAGACATGCTATGGAAGTGATCCAACCATGGCTATAGGCCCTTGGGGCAGCCAAGATCAGATCCTTCCTCCATGACAACAAACTGAATTTTTCGAACAACATTTTCTGCACCTATGGGGACTTGCTGTCATTCTGAATTTCCAGCAAGCATGGGGCTGGTTTGAATGGACCAACATGGTACTAATGCATCCTACTACATGTATACAAGCCGCCTTGGGAGCCTGGAGTCGATCCAATACCTGAAACTCACAAACCAAAAGAAATCGTGAAGCTTGCCAAGGAATTCGAAAATTCTGCATGTGTGGTTTCAAAATATTTTGACATGGATCTCGATTTTTACTTGAATAAACATGATCATGTACTGAAAAATAAATGATAATATGACTTGATTGAGGTTTGAAAGAAATCTAGACATGCCTGGTTTCGTTTTGAAAGAAAACGAACGAAACAACGACGACGCGGCACGGAGGAGATGGAGCGCTTCTTGTCTACCTTTCTTGCTCTCGATTTTTCTCCCTTTCTCCCTAGCTATTATTCACGTTTTTTCTACTGAAAATGGGTCTGATTTCGGTGGGGAGGGAGTGTGATGGAGTGGTTATGAGGGGTGAGGAGAAGGGTGCACAATATAAGGAAGAATCAAGACCAAGTCCACTCCCCTTTGAATTTTAAATTTTGAATTGATATCAAATGAGTTGGTGGATGCTTCTAGGAGGTAGTGGCCGAAATTTTGCTTATTTTCTAGTCTAGGATATGTCCATTAATTAATTAAATTGTGCTCCAAAAAAATCCTAGAATTATCCTATTAATTACATGCAAAGAATTGGTCAAAGTTGATGAGTTGGAAAATGAATCTTCTAGCACAAAGGGTGGCCGAAAAATGCATAATAAAATAAAGGGAAATGTTGATTATCTAGTCAACTAATAATCCTTGAAAGCCTTACTAATCCTTTAAATAATTTAGTGAGCTAACCCCTTAATTTAATAACTTAAATGAGTTCATTTCTTAATCACCTCAAATAATTAAATTAAATCCTCAAACCTCCCTTTCTAACTTAAATGAACTTACTTGCTAGCTAAATTAACTTCTGGAAATATTTCTCGAATCTTAAATTCTATCTCAAAACTCCAACTCCGGTCCGGCCTCACTGAAAATACTGAAATGCTAAAAATCAATCTACTGAACTGAAATAATGAAATAATTAACTTCAAACAAATGCATTTAAAATAATCATGCAATGAAGTCAATTAAATTTAAAAATCTAGAATTATGCGTGGCTTATACGTCTACTGATTTACGGGTTCTACAATCCTTCCCCCCTTAAATAAATTTCGTCCTCGAAATTAGAACTCACCGAATAACTCAGGGTATCGACTTCTCATCTCCGGCTCAGACTCCCACGTAGCTTCCTCCTCTGAATGGTTGAGCCATTTGACTTTGACTCGCTTAACGAGCTTGTTCCGAAGTTTCTTCTCCTGTCTGTCTAGGATCTGCACGGGTCTCTCCTCGTAAGATAAGTTCGGAGTAAGCTGCAACGGCTCGAAATTCAGCACATGCGAAGGATTTGCCATATACTTCCTCAGCATGGAGACGTGAAAGACATTGTGTACTCCGGCCAGATTCGGCGGAAGAGCCACACGATACGCTAGCGTCCCAACTCTGTCAAGGATCTCAAACGGTCCAATGTATCTCGGACTGAGCTTCCCTTTCTTGCCAAATCTCATGACACCCTTCATAGGTGCCACTTTCACGAAGACATGATCGCCCACTGCAAACTCTAACTCTCTCCTCCGCTGATCGGCATAACTCTTCTGTCGGCTCTGAGCAGTCCTCATTCTATCACGAATCTTGACTACTATCTCTGCTGCCTGCTGAACAATCTCTGGACCCAACTCTGCTCTCTCTCCTACTTCATCCCAATGAACAGGAGATCTACACTTGCGGCCATACAGCGCCTCATACGGAGCCATACCTATAGACGACTGGAAACTGTTGTTATAGGTGAACTCTACCAATGGTAAGTTCGACTCCCAACTCCCAGAGAAATCAATGACGCAAGCACGGAGAAGATCCTCTAAGATCTGAATAACTCGCTCCGACTGTTCATCTGTCTGCGGATGGAAAGCTGTGCTAAACAGCAACTTCGTACCCATAGTCGAATGCAAACTCTTCCAAAACGAGGAAGTGAATCTGGGATCTCTGTCGGATACGATAGAAACTGGAATACCATGGAGTCGGACTATCTCTCGGATATACAACTCTGCATACTGAACCATGGTGAAAGTCGTCTTAATAGGCAAGAAGTGCGCTGATTTGGTAAGACGATCTACAATCACCCAGATAGCATTCGATCCTCTGGCTGACCTCGGCAATCCGGTCACAAAGTCCATGGTAATGTTCTCCCACTTTCACTCGGGAATAGGAAGAGGCTTGAGCAAACCTGCTGGTCTCTGATGCTCGGCCTTCACTAACTGGCAAGTCAGGCACTCGGATACAAAACGCCTGATGTCCTTCTTCATCCCTGGCCACCAATACAATAGCTGCAGATCTTTGTACATCTTCGTACTCCCAGGGTGAATGGAGTACGGGGACGTATGGGTCTCTGATAAGATGTCTGCTCGGATAGAATCACTGCTGGGAACCCATATCCTATCTCGGTATCTCACAATACCGTCGCTGACTGAATACAAAACACTGCCCTTGGCTTCATCTCTCTTCTTCCACTGTGCCAACTGCTCATCTGCTGCCTGACCGCTGCGAATACGGTCAATAAGAGAGGACTGGATAGTCAAGGTAGATAAACGAGGAACTCTACCTCGAGGATAAGTCTCAAGATCAAACCTCTGCATCTCAATCTGAAGAGGTTTCTGCATCGTCAAATGAGCCATCAC
Source organism: Primulina tabacum (assembly GCF_025594145.1). NCBI lineage: Eukaryota > Viridiplantae > Streptophyta > Magnoliopsida > Lamiales > Gesneriaceae > Primulina > Primulina tabacum. The sequence goes on along the minus strand of NC_134551.1, from coordinate 37,828,108 downwards.
TGCGACTTTCCTGCTCAAAGCATCCGCAACTACATTAGCTTTACCCTGGTGGTAGCTAATGTCACAATCGTAGTCTTTCACAAGCTCCAACCAACGCCTCTGACGCATGTTCAGCTCCTTCTGCGTAAAGAAATACTTGAGGCTTTTGTGGTCGGTAAAGATCTGACACTTCTCCCCATACAGATAGTGCCTCCAAATCTTCAAAGCAAAAACTACGGCCGCTAACTCCAGATCATGGGTAGGGTAATTCTTCTCGTGGATTTTCAGCTGTCGAGAAGCATACGCTATCACTCTCCCATGCTGCATCAAAACTGCACCTAAACCAAGCTTTGAAGCATTGGTATAAAGAACAAACTCGCCGGATCCTGACGGTACAGCCAAAACGGGTGCTGAGATAAGAGCTTGCTTCAAAGTATCGAAGCTCTTCTGACACTCCTCGCTCCACACAAACTTCACATTTTTCTTTGTCAGTGCTGTGAGTGGAATGGCGATAGAGGAAATCCTTGATGAATTTTCTGTAATATCCTGCTAGCCCAAGAAAACTGCGGATCTCTGATGCATTCTGAGGCACAACCCAATCTCTGACTGCTGCAAATTTCGCCGGGTCTACCTCAATGCCACTGCTAGAAACAACGTGGCCCAAGAACGCCACCTTCTCTAACCAGAATTCGCACTTACTGAACTTTGCGAATAGTTTATGTTTCTTCAATGTCTGCAACACTGTGGTCAGATGCCTGCTGTGCTCCTCCCGACTCTTGGAGTAGACGAGAATGTCATCTATGAACACTATCACAAACTGGTCGAGGTACGGCTGAAATACGCGATAAATTAGATCCATGAAGATCGCTGGCGCATTCGTCAGACCGAACGGCATCACTAGGAACTCGTAGTGGCCATAACGAGTCCTGAAAGCTGTCTTCGAGACATCAGCATCTCTCACCCTCAACTGGTGATAACCGGAACGCAGATCTATCTTGGAGAAAATCGAAGCTCCCTGCAACTGGTCAAACAGATCCTCAATCCTCGGCAGTGGGTATTTATTCTTCACTGTAACCCTGTTCAACTCCCGGTAGTCAATGCAAAGCCTCATCGAGCCATCCTTCTTTTTCACGAATAAGACCGGCGCGCCCCATGGAGAAAAGCTCGGGCGAATGAACTCCTTGTCGAGAAGTGCCTGAATCTGCTTCTTAAGCTCTGCCATCTCTGTCGGTGCTAGTCGGTACGGCGCTTTGGATATCGAAGCCGTACCTGGCATAAGCTCAATGGAAAACTCCACTTCTCTCTCGGGTGGCATACCAGAGACGTCTTCGGGAAAAACGTCTAAGAAATCTCTAACTATCGGAACATCTGAGGCTGACTGGCTGGGTTCCTCGGGGACAGATAAAAAGGTTGCTAGAAATGCCAGACACCCTCTATGCATGAGCTTCCTAGCCTGAACATAAGGAATAATGCGCGGTAAAGAAAAGTACCTGTCCGGCTCGAATAAGAACTGCTCCATTCCAGGCGGTCGGACCAGAACGGATCTCCGCTGGAAGTCTATCAATACTCTGTTCCTCAATAGCCAGTCCATCCCTAGGATGATGTCAAATTCCGGCATCGGTAGCACAATCAGATCCGCATAAACAAGATTACCGTGCAGCTCAAGGTCTATATCTCGGATAACATTGGTAGCTGCCATCTCCTCGCCTGACGGCAACACTACTGAAAAGGCTGTATCTAGCCCAATGGTCTGGATCTTGAGAAAGTTTGCAAAGACCTCCGAAATAAACGAGTGAGTGGCCCCTGAATCTATCAAGGCCTTGGTAGCGGAACCAGATATAAAAATTCTCCCTGAAAGAGCGGAGCTCTAAGTTGAATCCCACTACAAGATCTAAACTTATAGACATGCAAAGGTCTAGGTTCCTCTAGCTTAATTTCCCCGAAATAAATCTGAGTAGAGCATGCAATCCTATGACAGTTCTAAGTTCAAAATCTAAATCCCGATTCCCAAAACGCTGAAATTCAAATAATAACTTAAAGTTTAAAGGTACCTGTCAACAACATAGTCTCCGGGTTGGTTTCCGCGGCATGGAGAGCAAAAACCCTGCCTTGGGTAGGCAGATTTCTCTGAGGACACTGCAGCAACATGTGGTCTGGACTGCCACACTTAAAACACTTTCCTGAGCCAGCCATACATGCTCCAGGATGGCGACGTGAGCACCTGGGACAAACTGGGTGCTCCTGAGTCCTCGGGGCTGGGCGTCCCCGCTGCTGCTGCTGCTACTGCTGGCCTCGGTTCCTGGGCGGTCCATAAAAAGGCCTCTTATTCTGCTGCTGATGCTGATGAGGAGGAGGGCGGTGCGGTGCCTGGACTGGGCGCTTGCCCTGGCGATCCCTCTCGATATCCCGCAGATCCTGCTCTGCGGCTAAGGCCTTGGAGACGGCAATCTCATAAGTAGCAGGGTCAGATACCCTAACATCCCGGCGCAAGATCGGCCGTAAACCCACCAGGAAGTGCATCAGCTTGGCTCTGGCATCATTCGCTATCAGGGGCACAAAGTGACAGCCCCTCTCAAACTTACGGATAAACTCCGTAACCGACATATCCCCCTGTCTCAGACTCATGAACTCGGTGGTCAGCCTGGTGCGAACCTCCTCAGCAAAATACTTGGAGTAGAAAACCTCCGTAAAGCGGGTCCAAGAAAGTGTAGCCAATGTCAGAGCTACCGAAGCTCCTTCCCACCATAAGCGGGCGTCTCCAGTGAACAGGTAGGTGGCACATCGGACTCGGTCTTCATCCCCCAGCTCCATAAAATCGAAGATAACCTCGAGGGATTTGATCCACCCCTCGGCAACCATGGGGTCAGATGCCCCAGAGAATTCCTTCGGGCGCATCTTCATGAATCGCTCATACACAGCCTCGGGCCCTGTCGGCCTGGCTGCGGCTGCGGCTACGGCTGCGGCATTGCCCCGCGCAAACTGTGCGAAGAACTGTGCCATCCCAGCTAACATCTGGGCACTCATGTCCGGTGGGGGCGGTGGAGGAGGTGGTAGGTCTCCCTCCGGTCTATGCTCCTCTCTGTCTTCTCGGCGAGGCTCCACCTCTCTGTTGCGCTCTAAAATGCGTCTAGGGGGCATACTGTTCCAACATAAACCATACGTAACTAACATGCATAATTCCATAATTTATTTTAAATGAACACTGAAGTACTGAAAATCTGGAAACATTCTGACAAAACAATTCATGCTTTAACTGAAATACTGAACAAAATGCTGAACTGAAAAACTTACAGACCAAAGGCGTGGCTTCGTGAGCTTCTCGCGGTCAGTAGTAGTGAAACCCTATACAGAACCTGGCTCTGATACCAACTGTGAGGGGGCCTAAAACTCCTTTCTTGAAAATTTGCGGAAAATTAAAAATTTTTCTTTTTAAAAGAACTTAAATGGCCTCATTCATAAAATCACTGGGGAATCAAGTTCAATGTTTAAAATATTGCAGCGGAAGAAAATTAAAGTTTTGCCAACAACAATAGTTTAAAAATATCCAACGACTGATAAAATTGTTTGCGGAAAATAACAACTGCTGCTCTGAGGTCCTCGGGTGCCACTACTGCCGACCCAAGCTGGCTCACTGGTCCCCGCCCTCGGCCCTGGCCTCATCAGTACCTACAACAATCAAGTCTAGTGAGCCTAAAGACTCAGCATGCATATATCGCAGGTAACGAGTAAAAATCTGAATTAAAAATATGCATGAGTTAACATATCCTGTCCTGAGGCATACTGAAAATAATCTGTACTGAGCAATTATAATACGTGCATAACTGAACTGGAAATTACTGTAAAAATATTTGCTCCTTGGAGCCTGTACTGAAATATCTGGTAAAATTTTCTGTTGAGATTATGTTTTACGCCTGTGGCCACTGCACTAAGCTGAACTGATCGGTAACTGGCTACCGGGGAGGCTGAAACTGAACTGAGCTGGCCGGTCACTGGCGACCGGGTGGTACCATACTGAACTGATCGGTCACTGGCGACCGTATAAAATAACACTCCCACATAGTGAATGAACCACAAGCCATATCGCATAAATCTCAAAAATAATCATTTTCTATTTAATGCACGTAAAATAATTAACTGGCGTAATGAAAATTCCTGTAATTTTACCAACTGGATTGGATTGGATCGTTCCCAGGCTCGCTGCAACCTAACTGTGCCATGAAAAATATGCAATAGCTTAAACTTGACCAACTATGCAATTTACGTTCAAAAGATGCGACTATGACGCCTAATGACTTCGCATTTAATCATGACTCCGAGCCAACTTGAACCGACACTGAACCGACGTATAGTCATGATTAAAATACGCTGAAAAAATCATAAAATAATGCTCCTAAAATGATAGGGTCGAAATCTAGGTGAAATGGAGGCCAAAACACGAAACGCTCTTTCGAGAGTCAATTTGGCACATTGCACCGTAAATTCTCGTACGACCTCAAAAATGATCCGAATGACGAACGGTCAAAACATGACCTTCCCAACTCAATGAGGCACTGTCCAGTCCAAGTCCATGGGCTAAAAGCCAACCAAGAACTCGAACGAGCCTCTGAACCGACACAGCAACTTGCTGTAATTTCCACCAGCTGCGCAACTACAAGACTTGCGTTGGTTTCGAGACTATCGGCCATTAGGGGCGTGAACCACCGACCAGAGACTCTTACCAACATCCCAAGGAATGATTTGAACCATGTCTAAGGGCCCTAGGCCAGCCACAATCCGCATCACACCAAAACTCAACCAAAGGGTCCAACCGAGAGCAACGTGCATGCGTGTGTAGTGTTTATGCTATGATCGATGTCTTGCGTCATTCCAGTGGCCATTTGATTGACTATGGCACGATCTAGACATCTAGGAGCATGATATGAACCTTGGCTAAGGGCCATAGGCCAACCAAGATCCACACCAAGCAACACAAACCGAAACCAAAAGCTGTCCAACCGAAGTAGCCGAAGGGGTATAGGGGCTGTTGTGATGTTTTTATTAAAAACCGATGAACCATGGACCAAGCCACCAAAAGGGCAACTTAGTCACGTCTTAGACATTCTAGGGAAGTGATCCAACCATGGCTATAGGCCCTTGGGGCAGCCAAGATCAGATCCTTCCTCCATGACAACAAACTGAATTTTTAAAACAACATTTTCTACACCTATGGGGACTTGCTGTCATTCTGAACTTCCAGCAAGCATGGGGCTGGTTTGAATGGACCAACATGGTCCTAATGCATCCTACTACATGTATACAAGCTGCCTTGGGAGCCTGGAGTCGATCCAATACCTGAAACTCACAAACCAAAAGAAATCGTGAAGCTTGCCAAGGAATTCGAAAATTCTGCATGTGTGGTTTCAAAATATTTTGACATGGATCTCGATTTTTACTTGAATAAACATGATCATGTACTGAAAAATAAATGATAATATGACTTGATTGAGGTTTGAAAGAAATCTAGACATGCCTGGTTTCGTTTTGAAAGAAAACGAACGAAACAACGACGACGCGGCACGGAGGAGATGGAGCGCTTCTTGTCTACCTTTCTTGCTCTCGATTTTTCTCCCTTTCTCCCTAGCTATTATTCACGTTTTTTCTACTGCAAATGGGTCTGATTTCGGTGGGGAGGGAGTGTGATGGAGTGGTTATGAGGGGTGAGGAGAAGGGTGCACAATATAAGAAAGAATCAAGACCAAGTCCACTCCCCTTTGAATTTTAAATTTTGAATTGATATCAAATGAGTTGGTGGATGCTTCTAGGAGGTAGTGGCCGAAATTTTTCTTATTTTCTAGTCTAGGATATGTCCATTAATTAATTAAATTGTGCTCCAAAAAAATCCTAGAATTATCCTACTAATTACATGCAAAGAATTGGTCAAAGTTGATGAGTTGGAAAATTAATCTTCTAGCACTAAGGGTGGCCGAAAAATGCATAATAAAATAAAGCGAAATGTTGATTATCTAGTCAACTAATAATCCTTGAAAGCCTTACTAATCCTTTAAATAATTTAGTGAGCTAACCCCTTAATTTAATAACTTAAATGAGTTCATTTCTTAATCACCTCAAATAATTAAATTAAATCCTCAAACCTCCCTTTCTAACTTAAATGAACTTACTTGCTATCTAAATTAACTTCTGGAAATATTTCTCGAATCTTAAATTCTATCTCAAAACTCCAACTCCGGTCCGGCCTCACTGAAAATACTGAAATGCTAAAAATCAATCTACTGAACTGAAATAATGAAATAATTAACTTCAAACAAATGCATTTAAAATAATCATGCAATGAAGTCAATTAAATTTAAAAATCTAGAATTATGCATGGCTTATACGTCTACTGATTTACGGGTTCTACAATCTTGAGCCCATTAAGCTTAAAATAGGCCCATCAAGCCCAAACACACTCCCAAAAAATATTTTGTGTAGGTAAGTTTTTAAAATATTGCCCAAACCCTCAAAAAGTCTCCCAATTCGATAAAATTTTCGTACCGATTAAAAATATGCTTTGACGGGTAAAAATACCCAACAAAGCTCATTTCTTAAAAAATAAACTTAAAACACCTTATATTAATTAATAAAAATTAAACATGTAATAAATATAATTTTCCTGATAATTCTTCGGTCTCCGTTCCTCAATCGAGCGCGAAATGCCTCTAGAATCCCTAATGCGTGAACTTTTAAAATAATAATGAAATGAACCCTATCAAACAACAATTATGCATTAAATGCGTAAAACTAAGTAAACACATCATTTAAATAAAATCCTAGATGGGAAGAATTCATGTTACATAAATTTAAATATCTGAACCTTACACTTGTAATTCAAACTTACACAATCCATATAGTTTTTAGACATCATAACTTTCACACACATATCCACTTAATCCCAAATTTTTTAATGATTTTAAAAAATTCCCGATTTTAAAACTAAAATTTTCATCCTTAAATTTAACTAATTGATCAACTTTACCTTAAATTATCCTTCGTCTAATTTCTTAATTTGCCACAACATTGTTCCACTAATGCTTAGATCTTCCACCCCAATATTGATTCATTCTACAAGATCCTTGATTACCATTCCTTACAGTTGCAAAATTAATTCCTAATTTCATCAAAAATTTATCATTTCACCCTACATAATTTTCGAAAGTTGTGTTCCATCTCCTAGGATCTCAAATTCTTACCATTTAGTCCCAATAGTTCCGACGATTTATGTAAGGTCCAGGAAATTTGGTTCACGTAACCTGAGTGCATGTAATCTAGGATTTTAATTATTTATGTGTTTAATTATTTTTATTCATTTTATGCATAATTATTACATGATAAGATTTAGTTCATGAAATTTTAAAAGTTCATGCATTAGGGTTTCTAGCTGCATTTCGCACTCGAACAAGGAACGGAGATCGGAGAATTTCCAGAAAATTATTATTATTACACAATTATTTTTTATTAATTAATATAAGATGTTTTAAATGTATTTTTCAAGAATTGGGCTTTGTTGGGTATTTTTACACACCAGAGCATATTTTTCAGCAGTACGTAAATTTTATCGTATCGAGGGACTTTTTGAGGGTTATGCTAATATTTTCAAAAGCTTGCCAACACGAAAAATTTTTCGGGAGTGTATTTGGACTTAATGACCCTACTTTTAAGTTTATTGGTCTTAAAAATCTTTTTAAACTTTTATTTAGCAATTTAGGGCCCATTAACTTATTTTTACCTATTTAATTAGCACCTAATTAACCCTAAACCTACACACCTCTCCCCCACCATCCGACACCCTCCATTCAGAATTGTGCACCTCGTTTTTTACAGTAACAACCCCAAGGAAGCTTCGGCCTTTGCGAATTCTCGCAAGAAAATTCTCTCGGCACTCGTTCTTCGATCTCCTCGCGTCTATAACATCAAGGCACGCTGAAGGATCGTTTGCTGAGCATCTTTCGGATGCTTCAAACAAAATATTCTCCAAGAGCTACAATAGCTCGTGTTCTAAGAATGTATACACCGATGAATTAAATCGAGTTTGGTTTTAAAACCAAGCGGAAAAAACTCGAAATAATCTTTCGTTAAGAAACACTGAAATATTTTGTATATCCTGTGTAATTGAATAACTGAAAAATGGTAGATTAGTTTTTGCATTCATCAGTTTAGTTATGGTGACAACAGAACTGACGAATACTCTAACTTATCTAAACAATTTGAAAACAATAGTTAATCGGCTAAATACACAAGATATGTTTATGGATATTCGGAGACTTCAACTGCTTATACGTCACCCCTTCTACCGCCTCGGGTAGGATCCACTAGAAGACTTTGATTTATACAAACACTTGTACAAACCCACTCAGCTAGGACTTACACTACTGCCTAAACTGAACTCCTAGCTACGACTGAAGGCAGCACCTTCCAGCCAACACTTTTTTAACGTCTATGTGTCAAAGACTACATACAAAAGTTTATTGTCTTTGTGCAAGAATGTATTTTAGTGGTGGTGTGTGTGTGAGAACTGATCTGTGAAAACTACCCAAAATTCTTCTCACACACTGAGGGAAATATGCTTCTAAACTAATCTGATAACACGATGATATGTAATATCATCACATGTGAGCTGATATGCTTCTTGTAAGCTGATATGCAATATGCGTGCCCTTTATTTTTATCTTCACACACTCTAGTATGTGCTCTCTATCGTTCTTCTTGCTAATGGTCTTGATCTTGCATATATAGAGGCATTGAGACCGTACTTCAAGTCTCATCACATGTGATCGTTGCAGCTTTGAATGCGTTCCTTGATATATGTGTCTTAACTTTTCTGACATGCATCCTGGAATCTCTAGGTTATTACCTTTGCTGCAACGTCCATTATTGTACCTTTGATCGTACAGATATTTGTATCTTTGTGCGCAACTGGAGTCCACTAAGATAAGCTTGTCTTGATCTGCAACTGAATGATTCCTAACTGATGTTCTGAACTGGTCAGTTGAACTGGTCTTCAGTTGGTCTGGTGAAATCAGTTGACTCTTCAGTTGAACTGCTTTCATTCTTTCAATTGAACTGGTCAGCTGGGTTCTTCATTAGTTGAGCTCTTCATCAGCTGATCGGGCTTCTGAAGGTTTTTGCTAAACTACCTATCAGCTGGACAATCAGTTGAACCGTTCTTTCAGATATCAGTTGAGCTGATTCAGTTTGGTCGATCAGTTGATGCTTTCAGTTGGTGTCTTTGCCATCTTCAGTTTCAGGATCGTAACTGATTATTTCAGTTTCAGCTATCTGCGCACTGACGTAGATTATTAGAAACAAAATAACAAGTTTTGTTAACATCAAAATCAAGCAAAGATTGCGAACATGAGATGTTCCAACACATGCTTTGTAACGTTTTTTTCGCTCATCTTACACATTTTATATGCTAGAGAATGTATTTATGCATGAAAATTCTGATCTAGCCTATTGCATGAAAAAATCTCGGTTTACATGTGATTATCGCATTGCTTTTGTTTAACTCTCACATTTTCGTATTTATGCGCAAGGGGCTGTCAATTTTGTGATTCAAGGAGGCTGTACAAGTTGTGTATGATGAGGTTTAGATGCTGCAGTCAAGGTTTGGTCGAGTTCTTGAGTTTGTTGAGGGCCGATCTAGGAATGCTTATAAATATGTTTTGGGACATTTAAGGAGTTTGGTAAGCTTCGGGTCAAAATTTAGAAGTCCAGGGGTAAAACAGTAATTTTGGGTTTCCCGGGGTAAAATGGTCATTTTGCACCCGTGGTGAGAATTTGGTCCTGGCAGTGCCCTGAGCACAATTTTACCATATTTTTAATGTTTATGCATCATGATCACGATTTTTAAGATTTTATGAAAATATACGTTGCATGCTTTGATTTAAAGAAAATTGCTTTCGTGCATGATTTTTATAAGTGATGAAAATGATGATGTTTTGAATGATGTGAATTAGTTATGGATATCTAAGTATATGTAAATGCATAAGACGTATATGTAAATGATGATGATGAGGCATAGGCATAGTGGATGGATAATCTTGTCATTGATGTCCGAAAGCCGCCGGGTACCGCGGTTCTATGTATTAGTGGATCCATCGTAAAGGATTATGTACGATAGTCACCTCTAATGAACTGAATTCACCAATGGAAATGATAAATGATGAATGATGATTAACGATGAGCTGTTTTGACACGTCATGATTTTTCACGGCACGTTTATGTTACGCTTTTAAAGTTCATGAAATGTATGTTTAGTATGTTATTTTTTACTATTGTGTGCCATGAATATGTACTTGTTATTTATGGTACAGGTGTGTTGAGTCTTTAGACTCACTGGGCGTGTGTGATGCAGGTGAGTTCGATGTCGAGGGGATTGGAGGTGCTGAACTCTGAGTCGACAGACCTGGTGACCGACACGACCCGAGGACCTCATGTTTTCCGCACATTTACGATTTTACGATTTGAGAGGATATGTGCATTTTATACGCTGTCTTATTTTACTGTTTGACGTTAGGATTTTTACTTGTTTTGCTCTGTTACATTTTTATTAGTAATTATTTATGATTATTTTTGAATGATATTTTTAAGTAGGACTGCATGCATGAAATTTATTTAAAACCTTATTTACAAAATACGAGCTTTATAAATAAATAAAAAATATTTCCGCACTTTTAAAACTATAGACGTTACAGTTGCTATCAAAGCAAGGGTCATGTATAGGGTTGTGCCGCTGCCAACTTCTGCAGCTAAGTCTTCAAAACCTCAAGTCGGTAAGCTTTTATGTTTGAAATGTTTAAAATGATTTACTGTTATCACCTGAATGTTTTTATGAATTATGCATTATGACGATCTACGGTATATGTTTTACTGCTTTTACGATTTAAGAGCTTACTGTTTTAAAAACTAGATTAATTGCATGATGGGTTACGTTTATAAATTAAACTATATTCAGATATGCATCCAGGCGTGCTCCCAGTGCAGATAGGCATGATGAGATTCTTAGAGGTGGTAGGGGACCTCCACCACCACCATCACCGCCAGGGTACCCAGCTACCCGAGTTCTGGAGGGTATGGCTGGGCTACTGGAGCAAGTACAGCAGGCTCCTAGGCCTCAGGTGAATGTTTTTGAGCAGTTCCGTCGGCTCAACCCGAAGGAGTTCGGGGGTACTACTGATTCATTCTTAGCTGATGGATGGATTCAATCTCTAGAGCTGCACTTTGAGTATCTGCAGATGAGGGATGACGACCGGGCCAGGTGCGCCATCTATATGTTGAGAGATGATGCGTCCTTGTGGTGGGAGGGAGCTGCTCATGCTGTGGACTTGGCTACCCTTACCTGGGCCAGGTTCAAGGAGTTATTTTATCGGAAATAGTTTCCATCTGATGTGAGGGGCCGCTTGACGAGAGAGTTTATGATTCTCCGCCAGGGGGACTCATCTAGTTGCGGGGTTCATCTGCAAGTTCGGCAGGGGCTGCCATTTTGTGCCCTTGATAGCGAGAGATGCCGATCAGAAGCTGCGGCACTTTTTGGATGGATTGAAGACCCACCCTCCGTCGGGATGTCATGCTGATGAGGTCGGTAGGTTACGATGAGGCCACCGCCTGCACTTTTTAGGCGGAGCAAGCTATGCGGGATATAGACTTTGAGATGCAGAGGAAGCGGCATCAGACACAGTCAAGTTTCCAGCCGCAAAAGAAGCAGTTTTTAGGGTTGCCAAGGCAGCAGGGGTAGCAGAAGCCCCACGGTCAGTTTAAGAGGCCCCAGCACCAGAGACCTCCTCAGGCGCAAGGGGCGCCTAAGCCAGATGATAGGAAGCCATGCCCACAGTGCAGCAAGTTCCATGTCGGCAGGTGCTTATGGGGGACTGTCAGATGCTTCAGTTTGTGGATAGGAGGGCCACAAAGCAGCGGACTGCCCAAAGAACACTGGCCCCACTACTGCCCGGGCCAATGTGATGCATGCCGAGGAGGCCGATGCAGAGCCAGACTCGACACTGATTACTGGTAACCCTTTTGTTTAAGATTTTAATTTACCATACAGTTGCATGGACATTATGCTTGTATGAGGATTTAATTGTGGATTTATAACTTAGAAAGATTTAGGATGCATGTTCTATCTGGTTGGGATTAAGAATTTAATTGTTTGATTTGAGAAATTTTAGGGACCCAATTGTAATAACCTATAGTTTAAGGACCAAAGTGAAATTTTTTAACTTTATGGAGCTAGTTTGCAGTTTTCGATATATGGAGGGCTAATTTCGAATTTTTGGGAAACGATGTTTGGGTTAATGCAGTGATTTTTCGAGGATTTTGGGTTAATTGCCGATAAAAGATTCCATAAGTTCAACACTATTATATTTGATGGTATGTTTTGTCGTAGGGAGGATATATATTGCAGGTGTAGCCACTGGGCTACGCATTCTTTCATATCTGAATCCTTCGTTAATCGACTAGGAATCATACCAATAACAATGGATTCAGGGTTCAGAGTATTAATCCCATCTTGGGATCAGATGTTCACATCCTGATAGTGAGAGGATTGGAGCTTAGATTGCAACAGAAGGCAGTATAGGCAGATCTGATAGTACTACTGTTGCAAGAGTTTGATATCATCTTGGGCATGGACTGCTATCTTTTCTTGGTGCATTCATAGTTTCGACAAAGGTCAGTATCTGTCAGACCTCCCAGTGGGAAGCCGTTTGTTTTTTAGGTAGCTAGACATCAGCAGATGTCACACATCATTTCCAGCTTGTGTGCGAGGAAGCTCATGAGGAGAGGCTGCTAGACGTTTTTGGCCAGCATCTTGTCAGTGTCTGAGCCAGTCGAGCAGATGCTAGAGCATGTTCATGTGGTCAGGGAGTTCTCCGGTTTTTTCCCTGAAGATGTTTCAGGCATCCCACCAGACAGAGAGGTGGACTTTTCGATTGAGCTTATGCCAGGAACAATTTCGATATCTAAAGCACCATACCGGTTAGCGCCTGCAGTGATGAAGGAGCTCAAAGATCAGATTCAGGATATGTTAGATAAGGGTTTCATTCACCCTAGTTTTTATCCTTGGAGCGCGCCAGTTCTGTTTGTCAAGAAGAAGGATGACAACATGCGACTGTGTATCGATTATAGAGAGCTGAACAGGGTCATGGTCAAGATTAAGTATCCGTTGCCGAGGATCGAGGACTTGTTTGATCAGCTTCAGGGGGCGTCAGTGTTCTCCAAGATAAATCTTCGACCCGGTTACCACCAGCTGAAAGTTAGGGAGTCAGATGTGCATAAGAAAGCCTTCCGGACGCGTTACAGGCACTATGAGATTATGGTGATGCCATTTGGACTGACGAACGTGCCAGCGATCTTCATGTATCTCATGAATCGCGTGTTTCAACCATACTTGGATCAGTTCGTCATAGTCTTCATTAACAATATTCTGATCTATTCGAAGAGAGCAGGGAGGAGCACAGTCAGCATCCGAGGGCAGTGTTACAGACTCTACAAGACAGACTATTGTATGCCAAGTTCAGCAAATATGAGTTCTGGCTTGACAGAGTGGCATTCTTGGGCCACATAGTATCTCAGGATGACATAGAGGTCGACCCTAGCAAAGTGGTGGCAGTCAGAGATTGGCCAGTTCCTAAAAGCATGACAGAGATCCGTAGTTCTTTGGATTGACAAGCTATTACAGGAAGTTCATCCAGGGTTTCTCTTCTATTGTCGTGCCTATGACCGCCTTGACAAAAAAGAATGCCAATTATATCTGGGGACCTGAGTGTCAAGAAAGCTTTGAAAGACTGAATCTAACGTTGACCACTGCACCAGTACTAGATATGTCATCAGGGCAGGGAGAGTTTGTGGTCAATACAGATGCATCGAAGCATGGTTTGGGTGCAGTTCTGATGCAGCAGGACAAAGTGATAGCCTACGTGTCCAGACAGCTGAAGGTTCATGAGAAGAATTATCCGACTCATGACCTCGAGCTAGCAGCAGTGTTGTTTGCCCTAAAGATCTGGAGACACTATCTGTATGGGGAGAAGTTCAGAATTTTCACAGATCATAAGAGCCTGAAGTACTTCTTCACACAGAAGGAGCTGAATATGCGAAAGAGGAGGTGGCTCGAGCTGGTGAAGGACTATGATTGTTACATTAGCTACCATCCGGGTAAGGCTAATTTGTTTGCAGACGCTTTGAGCAGGAAGCACACATCGATTGCTCATTTGTCAGTGCAAAGACCGCTACAGGCTGAGATTCAGAGATTTGAGCTTGCAGTTTATAGTAGGGGTGAGGACCCGAATCTTGCTATTTTGACAGTACAACCGAATCTAAGAGACAAAATCCGAAATGGTAGACTTCTGACGAGCAGTTACAGAAGTGGAGACAGAGGGACGAGGCTAAGGGCAGAAACTGTATTCTGTTGTGGACGGCATAGTCAAATATTGGGATCGCCTATGGGTTCCTGACAGTGATTCCCTTCGAGCAGATATCTTGAGCGAGGCCCACAACACCGCTTACTCCATCCATCCGGGGAGTACGAAGAGTATAAGGATCTACAGACTCTGTATTGGTGTCCGGGCATGAAGCGAGATATTCTGCGATTCGTCTCCGAGTTTTTGAATTGTCAGGAATGTTAAGGCAAAACATCAGTGTAACGTAACGTAGTTTTTAAAATATTTGAAATTTGCGGAAAAATAAAATATTCTTAAATAAATAATCATCTATCAAATTGCGATAAAATAAATTGCTCATCTAAAAATATTTGAAGTAAAACAATTACAATCAAAGTTTGCAAAAAGGTAAACGTTTAAACAACGTAAAAAATCTCGTGAAAATCAGAGTATTTGAATCAACATGCCTGAAGTTCTTAAAACACATGCGGTCCTCGAGTTTAGCCTCCTGCACAGTCCAAGCCGGCTCATTAGTCCCCACCCCTCGTCTCCTCATACTCGTCCTCACCTGCATCGATCAAGTCTAGTGAATCTAAAGACTCAACATGTATAAACTGGAGTTAGCAAGTAATACCTAATAAAACCACATGCATCTTTAAAGTAGAGCATACATACTTAAACTTGAACGCACTTGCATAAAAAAAGACGTTCCATCATACCGTAAAAATTTTCGTAAACATGCTTCCATCATACGTACTTGGACATACATAACATCATCATTTTGCATAAAGATATGTTTCAAAGAAAGTGACACATACATAAATGCGTCTGATCAGACTAAAAAAAAGTACTTGGCTGGTAGGGATGTCCACTACGGCGCCAACTCGACCCCAAAAGCACAATTTTGATGCAAACTCTAATCCACGCCTTATCAACTCGAACCGATGTAACGAAACTCAACTTAGGACGTTATGGAAATTTTTCAAACTCAAACAAATGTCCCCAAAACAACGACGCAACACAACCCATAAACACGATATTTTGACATAAAAACACTTCCTATGACTTCTAATGCATCCATGTGGCTATCGACACAAAACGAAGCACCAAAAATCATCCCAACATCATACTCATAATACTTAAATGCAGCAGCAATAACCCAATGGTTCCAACAAAGCCTGCAACAAAAAAATTTCAAGAACACGTCAAGAACACATTTTCAGAAAATTGCAGTTTGAGCAGTCCCACGAAAACGATTATAACTCACTCATTTATTGTCCAAAAATTACGAATTTACTGTCAGATCGACGGTATCAAAAAATACTATGTTTAGATGTTGAAAACCTTTCCAGAATATCGACTAAATTTTTGCAGTAATCAAAATGACATAAGACACGTTTTTAGATCTAAAAATTTGGATCTAAAAATAATTTCAAACGTTTTTGCTCAAAATTTTTCACAACATGTATGGATTTTCACGCGTAATAAACATCACAATACATAATATGATGAGATCGATGCAGAAAAATAGAATATACATGCCTTGATCTTTCAAAATTCTTGAAACGACGATACCGAAGCAGAACGAATGCGAGGGTTTATCCGGGACGAAATGTGGTACGATTTCTTAATAAAACAAACGTGTGAAAGCTGAAATAATTTTAAGAGGAAGGTGGCTGCTGGAGCGGTTAACAAGAACCCTAGTTTTCTCAAACAAATTTTGAAATGAGAGTGTGTGTATGTATATGTGTGTGTGTGCGTGAGTTTGATAGTGTGTGTGTGTGTGTGTTTAAGCTAAATTAAGGGAATGAAATTTCTTAATAAATAATTAACAAGCTAATTAAAATATTACCCCATCTAACTTTAATAAAATCCCCTAATTTGAAATAAAATGCACAAATATTAAACTTTAAAAGTTTTAAAATCTTAAAAATCACCTAATAATTAAATTAGACTATTAAAATGCTAAAAATAATTGAATCATTTAAAATGCCACTTACTTAACTTTAAATAAAATACCACATTTTACAAATCGCCCAAATCGTCGTCGGTCTCATTTCCCCGATCCCGCCTTGATTATTCGACTGAAACATAAAACTCAAGAAAAACATTTTAACGTGCATCACATAAACATAAATAATTTAAAATAATAAAAATTCATAAATCATACACCATTAAAAATCATTTTAAACTTATTTAAATAATTTAACAATTGAATAAATGCATGGGTTTTACGTGTACTGATTTTGGGCTCTACAATTCCTCCTACCACTTAAATAAATTTTGTCCTCGAAATGAAGTCTTGCGATTCCTCATGTTTGCCTCGACCTCCCAAGTGGCCTCCTCCACTGATTGGTTTAGCCACCGGACCTTGACCAACTTGGTCACCTTGTTCCGAAACATCCGTTCTTGCCTGTCTAGGATTTGGACAGGTATTTTCCTCATACGACATATCTGGAGCCAACTGCAACGGCTAAAAACTCAGACATGCGAAGGATTTGCTATATACTTCCTCAGCATCGAAACGTGGAACACATTGTGTACACCGGTCAGATTCGGCGGTAGGGCTACACAATAAGCTAGTGTCCCAACTCTGTCAAGAATATCAAATGGTCTAATAAATCTCTGACTAAGCTTGCCTCCCTTCCCAAACCTCATAACACCCTTCATAGATGCTATCTTCACGAATACGTGATCACCTATGGCAAACTCAAGATCCCTCCTTCTCTTGTCAGCATAAGTCTTTTGATGACTCTGGGCGGTCTTCATCTTGTCTCGGATCTTGACCACCACATCTGCAGTCTGCTGAACGATCTCAAGACCAAGTTCTGATCTCTCACCGACTTTCATCCCAATGGATCGGCGATCTTCACTTCCTTCCATATAGTGCCTTATATGGAGCCATACCTATAGACGATTGGAAGCTGTTGTTGTAGGTAAACTCCACTAGAAGTAGCTTCGATTCCCAATTCCCATGGAAATCGATCACACAAGCTCGCAGCAGATCTTCCAAAATCGAAATCACTCGCTCAGACTGGCCATCTGTCTGAGGGTGGAATGTCGTACTGAATAGCAACTTCATCCCCATGGCTGCATATAAACTCTTCCAGAAGGACGATGTGAATCTCGGGTCCCTGTCGAACACGATAGAAACTGGGATCACGTGCAATCGGACTATCTCCCTGATATAGAGCTCTGCATACTGAATCATGGAGAAAGTCGTCTTTATCGGTAAGAAATGCACTGACTTAGTAAGTCGATCCACTATAACCCAAATGGCATTGGATCCTCTGACTGACCTCGGCAAACCAACATGAAATCCATGGTGATTTTCTCCCATTTCCACTCGGGGGTAGAGAGTGACTTAAGCATTCCTGCTGGCATATCATGCTCTGCTTTCACTTGCTGACAAGTGAGGCACTCAGATACAAATCGACGGATGTCTCGCTTCATACCTGGCCACCAATACAACATTTGCCAATCCTTGTACATCTTGGTATCTCTTGGATGAATGGAATACGGAGATGCATGTGCCTCTGTCAGAATATCCTCTCTGATCGAATTAACACTAGGCACCCACATCCTCCCTCTTTACTTAACAATACCATCGGACACTGCGTAGAGTTCACTTCCCTTGGCTTCATCCTTCAGTCTCCATTTCTGTAACTGTTAATCCGAGTGCTGACCTCTACGGATTTTGTCTAGCAAAGAAGACTGGACTGTCAGATTAGACAGCATGGGAGCTCTGCCCTTGAGATAAACTTCCGAATCAAACCTCCGAATCTCTGACATAAAATATCTCTGCACTGACAGCTGTGCTACGACTGCAACTTTTCTGCTCAAGGCATCTTCCAAAACATTAGCTTTCCCTGAATGGTAGCTAATTTCCCAATCGTAGTCTTTCACTAACTCCAACCACCGTCTTTGTCTCATATTTAGCTCTTTCTGCGTGAAGAAGTACTTGAGATTCTTGTGATCAGTAAATATCTGACATTTCTCGCCGTACAAATAATGTCTCCATAGCTTCAATGCAAAGACAACGGCAGCTGACTCAAGATCATGAGTCAGATAATTCTTCTCATGCACTTTCAACTGTCTGGAGACATAAGCTATAACCAGACCATGCTGCATTAATAATGCGCCTAACCCGAGCTTAGAATCATCCGTGCAACACAAAATCGCCTTGCCCTGATGGCATGGTTAAAACTGACGCTGTGATAAGAGCTTGCTTCAAAGTATCAAAGCCCTTCTGGCACTTTCCATTCCGAACGAATTTAGCATTCTTCTTAATCAATGAAGTGAGTGCCACTGCAATCAAAGAAAATCCCTAAATAAATTTCCTATCTTAGCTTACTAAGCCTAGAAAACTGTGGATCTCTGAAGCATTCTTCGTCTCAACCCATTCCTTAACTGCTGGCACCTTAGCTGGATCCACCTCAATGCCACTGCTAGATATTATATGCCCCAAGAATGCTACTTTCTCCAACCAGAATTCAAACTTACTGAATTTTGCCAACAACTTACGACTCTGCAAGACCTGCAAAATTGTACTCAAATGGTGACTGTGCTCCTCATGGCTCTTCGAGTAGATAAGAATGTCGTCAATGAAAACTATGACGAACTAATCTACTCGATACACAACCTCATGCTCCTAATCTACTCGATACACAACTCTTTTTTAGTTCTCGGTAATCGATACACAACCTCATGCTCCTATTTTTCTTATTTACGAAGAGCACTGGTGCGCCCCACGGTGAGAAACTAGGGTTGATAAATTCTTTATCTAGTAGCTCATGAATCTACTATTTGAGCTCTAACATCTCAGCTGAAGCTAATCGGTATGGTGCCTCAGAGATTGGCACATTTCCTGGCACAAGTTCAATGGCGAACTCCACCTCTCTCTCTTTGGTGGAAGGCCTGTGACGTCATCAGGATAAACGTTAGGAAACTCTCTGACTACTGGTACATCAGATATTGACGGAGTTGTTACGTCAGGTGCGGAAGTAATGTTGGCCAAGAAAGCCTGACACCCTTGTGGATAAGTCTTCGTGCCTGCATGCAAGAGATTATGCAAGGGAAACTCCTCCATATATCTTGCTCAAAGACGAACTGCTCCATGCCGAACGGTTTTAACAACATTGACCTTTTCTGAAAGTCAATAAGAATTTTGTTCTTCGTCAGCCAGTCCATTCCTAAGATGATATCAAATTCTGGCATCGACAACACAATCAGATCATCATACACTAGGTGGCCCTGCCGGTCAAGATCAATGTCTCTGATCACGCTAGTAGCTGATAGCTCTTCCTCTGATGGGACTGTCACTGAATAACTCACGTCGAGTCCAATATACTTGACGTTCAGATGATTAGCAAACGTCTCCGAGATAAAAGAATGAGTGGCCCCGGAATTTATCAAGGCCTTCGTGGCGACTCTCTTTAAGAAAATATTTCCTGAGAGACGTTAGCACAACACACAAGACTTATATCCCAAATTCTATTCTAATCTTAACCTCAAGCATAGTAGAAAATCTCTACACAAGTCAGAAAATATACTAACTAGCACACTAATAATCTAAAATAAATTTCAAAACATGGATAGCAAAAATAATATGATGCTGAATTAAATAAGTTACCAGTCAACATGGTCGTGTCTGGGTTCGCATCCTCTGCCTGCAATGCGAACACTCTCCCCTGGGTCGGCTGCCTCCACTGTGGGCAGTCCTTCGGCACATTGTCGTTTGGTCCGCATTTGAATCATTTTCCTGATCCCCATAAACACTGTCCCGCATGCTGGCGGCTGCACTTCGGGTGCATCGGGTGCTCTCCCGGCCTCTGAAGAGCCTTCTGTTGCGGGATAGGACCTTTGTATTTCGGCGGTCCCTGAAATGGCCTCTTCCCCTGCTGTCCTTGAAAAGGCCTCTTAAACTGAGGTCGCTGCTGTTGCTGTTACTGAGGTGCCTTATAGGGTCTCTTGCCCTGTCTATCAATCTCGATGTCCTTTGGTCCTGTTATGCCGTCAAGGCTCTAGACACAGCAACGACATAGGTAGTAAGACCAGCCACTTGAACATCATGGCGCAAGATCGGCCGCAACCCATCAATAAAATGCCTCAGCTTCTCCCGGGTATCATTTGCAATCAGGGGCACAAAGTGACACCCCCTCTCAAACTTCCTGACGAACTCTGCCACGCTGCTGTCTCCCTGTCGCAGCGTCATGAATTCCCTGGTCAGGCGGGAGCATACTTCCTCAGTGAAGTTCTTGGACTAGAAAACCTCATTGAAACCATCCGATGTCAGTGTTTGCAAGTTCATTGACACTGATGCGATTTCCCACCACAGTCTGGCATCTCCTGTCAGAAGGAATGTGGAACACCTGACCCTATCTGCATCCTGCAGCTCCATAAATGCAAAAATTACCTAGATGGACTTAATCTATCCTTCAGCTATAATCGGGTCAGTAGTCTCTGAGAACTCCTTTGGATCCGTCCTCCTAAACCTTTCGTAAATTGCCTCTGGTATGGGCCTCGCCCCTGTACCCACTGCATCATTATTCCCCGCAAACTATGCGAAGAACTGAGTCATTCCTGCAAGCATTTGTGCCTGCATATCTGGGGGTGGATGAGGAGGAGTGGCTCTCTCCCCATCCTGAGGTTCTCTATCCTCATCCCTTGCTCCACGGGCAGCCATACGTATAGGAGTCATACAGTTCCAATAATTACCCAACACGTAAACCCAACATGCATGAACATAATATCAATATCATAAGATGCACACAATTCAAACATAAAATATGTACATGTTGAAATCATGATTTGATGCTTAATACATGAAAGAATTTAAAACTTTAAAACTTACAGACTTGAGGTGTGACTTCGTGAGCTTCTCGCAACTAACAGTAGGCATAACCCTTTACAAGAACACGGCTCTGATACCAACTGTAACGTACCGTACTTTTTAAACTATTTGATATTTGCGAAAAACTAAAAATTTTCTTACATAAATAATAATCTATCAAATTGCGATAAAATAAACTGCTCGTCTAAAAATGTTTGAAGTAAAACAATTACCATCAAAGTTTGCAAAAAGGTAAACATTTAAACAATGTAAACAATATCGTGAAAATCAGAGTATTTGAATCAACATGCATAAAGTTCTTAAAACATAGGCGGTCCTCGGGTTTAGCCTCCTGCAAAGTCCAAGCCGGCTCATTGGTCCTCACCCCTCGTCTCTTCATACTCGTCCTCACCAGCATCGATCATGTCTAGTGAGTTTAAAGACTCAACATGTATAAACTGGAGTTAACAAGTAATACCTAATAAATACACATGCATCTTTAAAGTAGAGCGTACATACTTAAACTTTAACGTAATTGCATAAACATAGACGTGCCATCATATCGTAAAATTTTTCATAAACATGCTTGCATCCTACATATTTGGACATACATAACATCATCATTTTGTGTAGAGATATGTTTCAAAGCAAGTGACCCATACATAAATGCGCCTGATCAGAATAAACAACAGTACTGGTCTGGTAGGGATGTCCTCTATCACATACATGAGATCCCCGGTCATGCTTTACCGGATGGATTGGTCCCTATTCATGCTTTATCGCTTTCCAATCCTGATCTAAACCCTGTCATGCTTACCGGGGTGGAGAGGTCCTCGTCCACATTCACCGACTTCTAAACCCGTTCATAATTGGCCATAAAACATTTAGCATACCTCAAAAACATAAAAATTTTTCTTTTGCACGTCGAACATACTTACATGGCGTTGAGAGATTCATTGGTTCTCGCTTGGGGGCCACTGCTGCACATACTAACACAATTACATGCATTTAATTTTCATAACTTGGACGTAATAGTCATGCTCACCACCCGAAGTAACAATTGACTTATGACGTTCTAACTCACTCGGGGCTTGATCTCGTTTAATCTTCATAGTAAACCATGATATCGAACCCCGAAAAAAATCTCTATATGAAGTGTGAACATTTCCCCAAACATGGAAGACATGGACCTAAATGGTGGTTTAAAAAGTCATGGACAAGCGCCTAGCCGTTGGGTCTTGCTGTGCTAGCACCTAGGCTCTAGTGTCGTGGCGCTAGAAGGGCCGCAGCCCTAGCTTTGCGGTGCCACCAGGCAGCTCCGCGACGCTTCGGCATGCGAATGCCGGGCGCTGCGGCGCTATTTCTGCACCAACTCGACTCCCAAAAGCACAATTTTGATGCAAACTCTAAGCCATGTCCTATCGACTCGAACCGATGTAATGAGACTCAACTTAGGAAGTTATGGCAATGTTTCAAACTCAAACTAATGTCCCCAAAACAACGACGCATAACAATGACACAACACAATCCATAAACACGACATTTTGACACCAAAACACTTTCTACGACTTCTAATGCTTCCAAGTGCCTATCGACACAAAACGAAGCACCAAAAATCATCCCAACATCAAACTCGTAATACTCAAATGCAGCAGCGATCACCCAATGGTTCCCAACGAAGCCTGCAACAAATAAACTTCAAGAACCCGTCAAGAACACATTTTCAGAAAATCACAGTTCGTGCAGTCCAATGAAAACGATCATAACTCACTCATTTATTGTCAAAAAATTACGAATTTACTGTCAATTCAACGGCATCAAAAAGTACTACGTTTTATATGTAGAAGAGTCTTCCAGAAAATCGACTGAATTTTCGAAGTAATCGAAATGACAGCAGACACGTTTTTAGATTTAAAAATTTTTATCGAAAAATATTTCAAACGTTATTGCTCAAACGTTTTCACAACGTACATGGATTTTTCACGCATAATAAACATCAAAACACATAATACGACGAGATCGATGCAGAAACAATAGAATATACATGCCTTGATCTTTCAAAATTCTTGAAACGACGATACCGAAGCGGAACAAATGCGAGAGTTGCTCCGGGATGAAACCTGTCACGAGTTCTTGATAAAACGAACGTGTGAAAGCTGAAATAATTTGAAGATAAATTTGTCTGCTGGAGAGGGTAACAAGAACCCTAATTTTCTCAAACAAATTCTGAAATGAGAGTGTGTGTGTGTGTGTGAAGGTGAAACTGGTGTGTGTGTGTGTATGTGTGCGTGCGTGAGTTTGATAGTGTTTGTGCGTGTGTTTAAGCTAAATTAAGGGGATGAAATTCCTTAATTAATAATTAACAAGCTAATTAAAATATTACCTCTTATAACTTTAATAAAATCCCCTAATTTGAAATAAAATACACAAATCTTACTTTAGAAGTTTTACAATCTTAAAATACCCTAATAATTAAATTAGGCTATTAAAATTTTAAAACTAATTAAATCATTTAAAATGTCACTTTCTTAACTTTAAATAAAATACCATATTTTACAAATTGCCCAAATCGTCATCGGTCTCATTTTCCCGATCTCGCATCAAATATTCGCCTGAAACATGAAACTCAAGAAAAAATTTTAACGTGCATCAAATAAACATAAATAATTTAAAATAATACAAATTCAAAAATCATGCACCGCTAAAAATTATTTTAAACTTAATTAAATAATTTAACAATTAAATAAATGCATGAGTTTTACGTGTAGTGATTTTGGGCTTTACAATCAGAGACCTGTAGGGAAGCTGAGACCACTCCCTATTCCCGAGTGGAAATGTAAGAATATTACTATGGATTTTGTGACAAGGCTTCCGAGGACTACTGGAGGATTCAATGCCATCTGGGTGATTGCCGATCGACTCACTAAATCAGCTCATTTCTTACCGATCAGGAAGACATTCACCATTACTCAGTATGCAGAGCTGTACATCAGAGAGATAGTCGGACTGCATGAGATTCCAGTGTCCATCGTGTCAGACAGGGATCTGATGTTTACGTCTGCATTCTAGAAGAGTCTCCATCAGGCATTGGGTACGAAGCTACTGTTCAGTGCTGCTTTCCATCCTCAGACAGACGGTCAGTCAGAGAGGGTGATTCAGATCCTGGAGAACCTACTCCGAGATTGCATGATCGACTTCTAGGGCAGCTGGGAACCGAAGTTACCTCTTGTGGAGTTCATATACAACAACAGTTATCAAGAATCGATAGGTATGGCTCCATACGAGGCACTGTACAAGAGGAAGTGTAGGTCACAAGTTTATTGGGATGATGTGGGAGAGCGAACAGAGTTGGGTCCGGACATTGTTAGACAGACAGCAGATTTAGTGGCCAGGAATCTGGACAAGATGAAGACTGCACAGAGCCTTCAGAAGAGTTATGCAGATCAGAGGCGGCGAGATCTGGAGTTCGCAGTTGGGGATCATGTTTTTGTGAAGGTCGCATCAATGAAGGGTGTGATGCAGTTCGGAAAGAAGGGCAAGCTCAGCCCTAGATTCATTGGACCCTTTGAGATCCTAGAGAGAGTTGGGACACTCGCATACATATTTGCTTTACCGCCGAATCTGGCGGAAGTATATAATGTGTTCCACGTCTCAATGCTGCGCAAGTACAAGTCGAATCCTTCGCATGTGCTTAACTATGAGCCACTTCAGCTTACAATACACCTATCTTTTGAGGAGAGACCCACACAGAAACAGGACAGGCAGCATAAGAGGCTCCGTAACAAGGTGATCCAGATGATCAAGGTCAGGTGGCTGAATAATTCGAGGAGGAGGCTACTTGGGAGACCGAGACCAAGATGAGGAGTCCCTACCCGGTGTTATTCGGTACGTTCTAAATTTCGAGGACAAAATTTTATTTAAGGGTGGGAGAGTTGTAAGGTTAAGGAAATTTAGTTCACATAACTTGAATGCATGCAATCTAGGACTTTAATTATTTATGTGTTTAATTATTTTTATGCATTTTAAGCATAATTATTGCATGATAGGATTTAGTTCATGAAATTTTAAAAGTTCATGTATTGGGGTTTCTAGCTGCATTTCACTCTCGAACGAGGAACGGAGAACGGAGAATTTTCAAAAAATTATTTTTATTACATGATTAATTTGTATTAATTAAAATAAAATGTTTTAAATGTATTTTTCAAGAATTGAGCTGTGTTGGGTATTTTTACCTGCCAGAGCATATTTTTCAGCGGTACGTAATTTTTATCGGATCGAGGGACTTTTTGAGGGTTCGACTAATATTTAAGTATATGGATATGGCGGGCGTTGATCGAGTTCGTTGTATCATCTATCTGCTGAAAGGCGACGCTTCCTTATGGTGGAGAGAGCAGAGCGATGTGTGAATCTAGCGACTCTATCTTGGAAGGATTTCAAGAGGATATTATATGTTAAATATTTCACTACCGATGTTCTTTCGAGGTTTGAAGAAAGAGTTTATGAGTCTCCACCTGGGGACTTTACTATTGCTGAGTCTGTGCAGAAGTTTGATAGGGGATGTCCTTTTGTGCCGTTGATTTTCAATGATGCTACGGAGAAGTTACGACATTTCTTGGATGGATTGAGGCCGACGATCCTTCAAGATGTGATGCTTACTGATCATATTGACTATATTACTGGCTTTGTTAAAGCTTTTCGAGACGAGCAATCTCGGAAGGATATTGATTGGGAGATGCAGCGCAAGATGAAACGTGCCCAGCAATCATGTCAGCAGAACAAGAAGCCGTTTACGGGACCACCGAAGCGGCCAGGATAGTACAAACCACCAGGACAACCACCTAAAGAAAACATCCCGAAGATCGTTGAGAAGCCACTTTGCAAGGAGTGCGATCACCATCACTACGGTAAGTGCATGTGGGACACCTACAAGTGCTTCAAGTGTGGAAGAATGGGGAATAAGGCTGGTGATTGCCCAAAGCTTAAACAACCCACGATTGGAAGGCCTTACGTGACGCATGTTGAGCAAGAAGAGCCAGATACTACGCTTATTACATGTACTCCAACTATTTAAGATTTTTACATTGCTTTCTTGCTTGAGATAAAAGCATGGATGCTAGAATTAAATCAAGATGCATTGAACTTGATGATGTAGAATTGCATGTTTCACATTCTAAGGTATTAGGCACAAAATTTTTTCAAGCATTAGTTATGAGGATCAAATTGTAGAAGATTGAAAACTTAAGGGACTAAATAGCAATTTTTGAAAATTTATGAAGAAAAGTTGGACAAATTTGAAAATTTAAGGGTTCCTTTGGCAATTTTTGAAATTTAAGGGGTCACTTGGCAATTTTAGAAATTTAAAGGGTTGGAATACTAATATGGGAAACTAGAAAGGGCCTAGATGATATGAAATTTCTAAATTATATGGCCTTAATCGAGTATAATACAAATATTATCATGACAAATTTTTTTAGCAGGCGTAGCTACTTACGATTTGCTAGATTCTGGAGCTACGCTTTCTTTCATATTTGAATCCTTCATGAAGCGATTGAGAATCTTACCAGTGGACGTAGAGTCAGGATTCAGAGTTACAGTGCCTTCTGGCGAACATATGGTCTCTACAAGTGAAATGTCTGCCCTTTTTATTGCTTTAAAAGTACTAAATTTTTTTTTCTTTAAAATTTTCGGCTTTCACTAAAATATTTTTATAAAATATTTTGCCCCTTAAAATAAATCATCAACCAACTAGCCTTTTAAAAATAAAGTGAAATAGTCATAAAAATGAAATCGTCAACTGTTATACCAAACCTAAAAAGCAATAGTTTGAAAAGAATAGCCCATACTAAACCTCAATCCCTCAAAAGCATAAATAAATAGTCTAAAAATCTTTAGCTTAAATCATGAATCATAAACGTAAATGCGGAAAAATAGAAGCGCTGGTCCTCGGGTTGTGTGCGCCATTAGTCCAGTCAAATCATCCGTCAAGACCTCCCTCAACCTCACCTGCATCCATTACACCCAGTGAGTCTAAAGACTCGACACACCATAATCTTAATAACAAATAATACGTAATACAGTCAACATATAACAGTGAAAAATACTTGTACTTAAAATATCGTTTTCATGAAGATGCATAAACTTAAACATTTTCATGACATGCATAAATAAACCTTAATCTTTTTCCTTTTTCCTCAACATGAAATAAAACCTTTTCATGATCATAACATTTTTCCTTTTCCTTTTCTTTCTCCTTTGTTGAATTCAGATCGTTAATTGTGACTTTCCTGATCATGATCATAAATCAATGGATCCATCTAAATGTAACCACAGTACTGGGCGGCGGGGAACACCAGCAACACTCTCACCGGTCAACTGGGCCCTGGCCTATCATTTTTCGAATAGAAATACGATCGTCGGGGCTCCCTCTGGGCCTTTTCCCATAAATGGGCTCCCTCTGGGCCTTTTTCCCCTCACGATATCCCCATTCTTGCTCCCTCTGGGCCTTTTTCCCCTCACGATATCCCCATTCTTACTGTTACCACAAAACCGTTACCACAAAATCGTTACCACATATTCGTAATGATGGAAACACGATCGTCAGGCTCCTACTGGGACCATAACCCTCACGACGTCGCCAACATTAACGAATTAGTCACAATCACTTCACTTCCTTCAACATTTACATTCTAATCACTTTATAAAAATCATGCATAACATAACATTTTGTTTTTGAAACCAAGCATGCAACAATTCTTTTAAATGTCCTACTTAAATCATAAAAATCCCTTAGACACTTAAAAATCATAATTTAATGATGAACATTTCATAAACATTTAAAAATAATCATAATATCATAAAAATAGCATTTAGGGCACTGCCATGACGTTTACTAATTTTTGGTGTAAAAAGACCGTTTTACCCTTGGACTCGACATTTTTCGATTTCGACTTTTATCTTTATTTCTTGACTCTAACATGTCCCAAATAATTGTTTAAGCTTACATGAATTTTTCCATAATTTTATTTTGCATAAATATTAGACTTTTTCATTTATCTTTAATTAACTGTTTTGACGGTGTTTTAATCCCGAAAAATCCCAAACTTTAATATAAAATTCCTAAATTCTAAATTTAGTCTTTTTATATTGTTTTAACCTTTATGGACCACGACTTGACCCCCGTGAGCCGTTTTCCAATTTTTTCTTTATTTAAAAGCCCTAATTGACACCTAAACTTCGACCCCGAGCCAACTTCCGATTTTCACGAGTTACCCCCGAGCCATGTCAATCCAGAACATGACCAACATCCTAAATTAACCTACTGGATCCTTAGACCGCTAAGAACCCCATCCCAAAGCCAAAAACGAAGCCCCCAACCCCAAACCCATGCTGACCGAGAACTCCCATAGTGACTAGGACTCTTCTTTTTGTGCTTAGGACCATACGCAGTGACCCAGCCTTGGAACCAGACCCATGTACGCTGACCTAGGACCTTAAGGACTCCTCCTAACCCAGCCCGTTTGCGCAAACCCTGCACCAATCTGTGCAGGGTTCTCGGGTGGAGTCCTAGCATGGCTAGTACTCTTCCCCAGCCCCTAACCCGAGTCCTAGCCTGGCTAGGACTCTCCCCTAGACTTCCCCACGACCCTAGCTTGCCCCTAGACAGAAGCCAGCCCTTGCCCTGCCGTGGGGTACCAAACCCGCACCCCTTTACCTTATGACTGCAAGTTCCGCTTGTTCTTGTTTCATGTTGTTTAGCCGAGAGTTATGAGTGTTTTAGGACCTTAAATCATGCATAAACACTACTAGTTCATACCTAAGGCCATGTCAGCCCCTTTACATGATAAAAACATGAGTTTGCATCAAAAATCTTAGGTTTTCCTCCATGTGCATGTAATATTCCGAAAAAAACAAAAAAATAAATCATGTTCTTTATGCATACAATAATTAAACAATATTATGATACGTTCGATGAGAAAGGGAGATGTATGGCGTGCCTTTGCGTTTTATACGCTCGAAATCCGTTGACGACGAAGAACGGGACACAACCTTGGCTTTGTTTTCCCTTGAACCTTCGAAACACCCTTGAATGTGATGTGTAAGTGTGCTGCCGTGTGTTTGTGAGAGTGTGGGGAGAGTTTTTCAGATTTTAAAAGTAGGTGGCCGATGGTTGTGTCTAGAGTGTAGGGTTTATTTACATATTTTATACACTAATTAACTACTAACTAGGCTTTGGCCTATTAAGCCAATTAAATAAGCCCATTAGTCTAATTAGGTTTTAAATAAAAATATTAACAAAGTTTTTCTTTAATTAAATATGTGAATTTATTAGCCGGGTTGCCAAGAAGCTCATATTTTAGTTGAAAAACCAACACCGATAAAACTTACGTCCCGGCGTATAAAATCACCTCAAAACCCTTTATTTTCAAGAATACTAAAAAGCATCACCCTTAATTTAAATAATTAAAAACAATTAACCAATAAAAACATTTGTACACTTTTCAGCCCTCGGTTCTCGTTCCTCGATCGTCACTTGAATATTCCTTAAAAATACAATTTAATGCAACCATGTAGAAATTATAATTTTAAACATGCAAATATGCACAACATAATTAATTCATGAAATTAAAACATTTAATTAAAATGCAAGAGAATTTAATAATTGGATGCATGTGGTTCGCGTGGACCTTTAAATTTTCGGGGCGTTACAACAAGCATGGTTAAGGATGTGGAACTCAAATTACAAAAGAATGTTATACGGGCGGACCTTATTGTATTACCAATGCCCAAGTTCGATATTATTTTGGGCATGGATTGGCTCACACTGAATGGGGCTACTATTGATATTCGGCGGAGGTCAGTATCTATTAGATCGCCCAATAGGAAAGCATATCATCTCTTAGGTTGCCCAAAAAAATCAAATGCTGCATGTCATTTCATGCATTCGTGCAAAGAAGCTTATACAAAGAGGCTGTCAAGGTTTTTTTGCTAGTATTATATATGTACCCACTACTGACAGTTGATTGATCGAGGACGTGGAGATTGTCAAGGACTTTCCGGACATGTTTCCCGACGATGTTTCTGGCATCCCACCCGAGCGAGTGGTGGAATTTGCTATTGAATTGATGCTTGTTATGTGCCGATCTCTAAGGCACCATATCACCTAGCACTTGCTGAAATGAAAGAATTAAAAGATCAAATTCAAGAGCTGTTATGTAACGTCCAAAAAATTTGAAGGTTCACGTAAACCACGTGCATGCAAGTTATTACATTTCTTTGGTATTTTATTAAATTGTTTTAAAGCCTAAAATGCATGTTCCTTTCATTAATTTATGCTTAATTATTTTTATGCATTTTGTGCATAATTCATGCATGATAGTATTTAATTCATGAAATTTTAAAAGTTCACGCATTAGGGTTTCTAGGTGCATTTCACGTTCGAACGAGGATCGGAGACCTGGAGAATTTTCAGGAAATTATTTTAGTACACGATTTATATTTATAAATTTATTTAAAGAGTTTTAAGTGTATTTTTCGTAAATGGAGCTTTATTGAGTATTTTACTCGCAGGGCTTTATTTTTATCGATACGCAAATTTTATCCAATCGGAACACTTTTTAAGGGTCCGGCTATTATTTTCAAAATCTTTCCAACACAAAATATTTTTCGGGAGTGCGTTTGGATTTAATAGGCCCACTTTTAGACTCATTGGGCTTAAGCATCTTTTAAAAATTTAATTAACATGATTATTGTCCACTAACCTTCTAATTAACAATATCATTTAATCCTAAGCATCTCTTTACCTACCCGTAACCCCCCATCAGCCGATCAACCCTTTTTCCATTCAAAATCCTCTCAGTTTCATCATATTCCAGCTGAAAGCTTCGGTCATCTCCTTTCTTGCAAGAAGTTCATTCGGCGTTGCATTGTTGCTTCATTCTTCAACCGTCTTGCGTTTGCACATCATAAGGCACGCATTTGTACCATTATTTCTGCATCGTCCATGCTTTATACTATCGTGTGTATGTATATGTATGAGAAATTTTTCGATCCAACCATGTGTGTGTGAGTTTTTCGGTTTTCATGGGTAAAAGGCATTCATGTGCTTCAACTCTCACGTTTTCCTTCAGTTAGTGCAAGGGGGGGCTGCCGTAGGGAGTGTTTGAAGGCTGTTATCACCGTAGGGAGTGTAGTGGTAGGCTGGAAACAAGATCATGACAGCGTTTTGTAAGGGTGGTCTCGGTTCTTGTTTTTGGTTCGGTAATGGGTTTGGCGAGGTATGGAGGATTTTGCTGTGCATGGGTTCGAACCCAGCCATGTTTCAGGCCTTGTAGAGTCTAGTAAGTTGTTAGGAAGGAGTCATGGGTGTTTGGTTGAGGGAGAGACTCGATCTTTAGAAGCACCGCGCGAATGGAGATGGAGACGGTAGCTTTCGGCCGATTTCTGCTTGGGCGGGTGCTGCAGCCTTAAGTATCGGTTGGATCTGTTTAGAAGGGGTCATTAGGTTCCTAATAGTGGGGCTTAAAGGTTGGATAGGTGGTGGGTTGAGAGAGGACCGAAGGGTGATGAGTTGGGGGGGACATGTGTTGTAATGAGATGATGGCATAGTGTGGGCCGAGATTTTGTTTCTTGTGGGATCTTCCAGCCGAAAGTTTTGGATCTGGTTTTAGAGTTTTTAGTGTCTTTTAGGTGTTTTTAAAATATGATAAAAAGTTGGGAAGATTTCGGTTTAGTTTCGGTTTGATTCGGGTTAAAACCGGGACCCCGGTCGAAGTTTTAAAACGAATTAGATAAGCTGTGATTTTGGCTCGAGTTTACGTCTAGGAATGCTTTTAAATTTGTTTTAGGACATTTTAAGGAGTTTGGTAAGCTTTGAGTCAATTCTATAGGTCCAGAGTTGAAACGATAATTTTTGGGTTCTGAGGGCAAAATGGTCATTTTGCACCCGGGGTGAGATTTTGGTCATGGCAGCGCCCTGAGCACAAATTCATGATATTTTAAATGTTCATGCATCATGTTCATGATTTTTATGCAATTATGATAAATACGGTGCATGCTTTGTTTAAAGGAAAAGTTACGCATATGCATGTTTTTATTAAGTGATGAAAATGATGATATTTTTTGAAGAATGGGAATTGGTTGTGACTGACAATGTATATGTATACGATGACATGAGATATGATGAGCTGAGGCCCGGGCTCAGTGGGCGGGTAATGTTGTCGCTGATGTCCCCTGCCGCCATGTACCACGGTTTTTATAGATGGATCCATCGATAGAGCTGATACGAAAGTCACAACTAATGAACTGAATTCAATTAAAAGAAAATGTTTAAGTTTATGATGACACGATGATCTGTCTTGACACGTATATGATGATATGAGATGACATGATTTTATATGACACATTTACAAATATGATGACATCAGATGACATGCTTTGACACGATATGATTTTACACAACACGTTTATGTTATGATTTTAAGTTCATGAAATATATGTTGAGTATGATATTTTTCACTGCTAGGCGTGTGTGATGCAGGTGAGCTTCATGATGAGGAGACTGGAGGTACCGAACTCTGAGTAGGCAAGTCTGGTGCGGCGACACGCCCGAGGACCACATGTTTTCGGCATTACGATTTATGAGATTGATAGGAGATGAAAATTTTATACGTTGAGGATTTTAAGATTTTACTCATTTATGTTTACGCATTATTTTTGGATGAGTTTATTTTTTTTTTTTTTTAAAAATATTCCGCAATTTTAAAAACGAGTAGATGTTTCATGCTAACAAGGGATTTATTCACCATAGTTTCTCTCCACGGGGTGCGTCGGTACTATGTGAAGAAAAAGGATGGGAGCATGAGAATGTTCATCGATTACAGAGAGCTGAATAGAATGACATTGAAGAATAAGTATCCATTACCCCGAATCAAAGATTTGTTTGATCAATAGCAAGGAGCTTCTGTATTTTCAAAGATAGATTTACGGTCTGGATATCACAAGCTGAGAGTAAAAGAGATGGGTGTGCACAAGAAGGCTTTCAGAACACGTTATGGGCATTATGAGTTTTTAGTGATGCCTTTTGTATAATGCTCCGACGATTTTCATGGATCTCATGAATCACGTATTTCAGTCGTACCTCGATCAGTTTATTATTGTTTTCAACGATGACATTTTGATATATTCCAAGAGCCGAGAGTAGCATGAGCAGCACTTGAAGATGACCTTGGAAGTGTTACGAGATTGGAAATTAAATGCAAAGTTCAGCAAGTGCGAGTTTTGGCTAGGGAGGGTGACATTCTTAGGCCACATCGTGTCAAAAGATGGAGTAGAAGTCGACCTTTCTAAGGTCGAGTCAGTCAAGCAGTGGCCAGTGCCTAAAAGTGTGATGGAAATCCGCAGTTTCTTGGGTTTGGCTGGCTACTATCGTAAGTTCATCAAGGGTTTTTCGTCCATTGCAGTACCCTTGACATTATTGACAAAGAAAAATGCGAAATTTTTATGGGGACCGGAGTGTCAAAATATCTTTCATCAGTTGAATCAAGCACTCACTACCGCAATAGTTCTAGCGATGCCAACAGAACAAGGGGAATATGTGTTGTACACCGATGCTTTGAATCTAGGATTGGGTGCAGTTCTTATGCAGCATGAGCGAGTCATAGCGTACACGTCTAGACAGCTGAAAGTGCATGAAAAGAATTATCCGGCGCATGATCTTGAGCTTGCACCAGTCGTATTTGCGTTGGAAATCTTGAGACACTACTAATATGGGGAGAAATGAAAGATCTACACGGATAATAAAAGCCTCAAGTACTTCTTTACCCAAAAGGATTTGAATATGAGATAAAGATGGTGGCTAGATCTCGATAAGGACTACGACTATGACATTAGCTATCATCCTGACAAAGCTAATGTAGTTGCAGATGCTTTGAGTAGGAAATGGACAATCATGGCACATTTATCAGTACAGAAGCCTCTACAAGTGAAAATTCAGCGGTTTGATATTGAAGTTTATGCTTGGGGAAAGGCCCCTAATCTCACTATGTTGACATTACATTCCACTCTGCGAGATAGAATTCGAACCGGACAGTCTAATGATGAGCAATTACAGAAATGAAGACAACGAGATGAACCGAAGGGCATCATGTTATATTTAGTCGAGGATGACATTGTTAAGTATCGAGGTCGACTATGGGTTCCTAGTGGTGTTTCACTTAGAGTTGACATAATGACTGAAACTAAGAGTACCCCTTATTCTGTTCATCCCAGAAGTACCAAGATGTACAAGGACTTGCAACTTTTATATTGTGGCCGAGAATGAAACGAGATATTATGCACTTTGTATCCAAATGCTTGACATGTCAACAAGTGAAGGAAGAACTTCAAAGACCAGTGGGAATGATTCGACCACTTCCCATTCCCGAGTGGAAGTGGGAGAACATTTCTATGGATTATTAAGTCAGAACATTTCCTAACAATGAAGAAAACTTTTTCCTTGACACATTATGCATAGCTATATATTCGAGAGATAGTCAGACTGCATGGAATTCAAGTTTCTATAGTGTAGGACAGTGACATACAATTCACTTCATCATTCTGGAAGAGTCTACATGCGGCCTTGGGAACCAAACTACTATTCAGTACCGCATTTCATCCTCAGACAGACGGTGAGTCTGAGAGAGTCATACAAATTTAAGGATCTACTTCGAGCATGTGTGATCGATTTCCAAGGGATTTGGGAACCAAAAATACCTCTATTGGAGTTCACTGACAACAACAACTATCAGTCATCTATTGGAATGGATCCATACGAGGCACATTACGGAAGGAAATGTAGATTGACTATCCATTGGGACAAGGTGGAAGAGATGGTTACGATGGGACCCGAGATAGTTCAGCACACCGCTGAATTGGTCGCCAAGATCCGAGACTGAATGAGAACTTTCCAGAGTCCACAGAAGAGCTACGCGGACAAAATAAGACGAGATCTCGAGTTTGCAATAGGTGATCACATATTTATAAAGATAGCACCTATGAAGTGTGTTATTAGATTTGGCAAGAAATGCAAACTTAGTCAAAGATTCATTGGACTTTTTGAGATACTCGAAAGAGTGAGAAAATTAGTATATCGAGTGGCGTTGTCACCTAATCTCCCAGGAGTCCACAATGTCTTCCACTTATCGATGCTCCGCAAGTACATGTCAAACCCTTCACATGTACTGAACTTTGAGTCATTGCAACTTACACCAATTCTGCCTTATGAGGATAGGCCTTCTCAAATCTTGGACAGTCAAGGGAGAAGGTTGTGGAACAAGGTAATAAAAATGGTCAAAGTCCAGTGGCTAAATCACTCAGATGAAGAAGCCTATTGGGAGACTAAGTCAGAGATGATGAGTCATTACCCCGAACTATTCGGTAAGTCTTAATTTTGAGGACTAAATTTTATTTGAGAGGGGGGGGGGTGGGGGGGTTTATGAGGATTTGTAATGTCTAAAAAGCCAACCCACGTAAATCACATGCATGCAAATGATTTAAATTCATTAATTTCTTTATTTGATATATTTTAAATGCTTACTTGATGTATATTATATGATTGAAGGTCTCATTGCTTGATTAAATGATTAGATTGCATGATTTCATGAGAATAGAAGATTTTATCAAAATACTCGATAATAAGCTGGGGAAATAAGACCGGGGACGACCAAGATAAAATATTTTTTGATAAATATTTTTCCGGATTAATAACATGGTTAATATTTTCTAAAAATGCTGGAGTTCAAATTATTTTACGAGATGAGCTCGATTTTACCCGGGAAGCCGGTTTTGGGCTAACGAGGGACTTTTAAAGGGCCAAAAGTATTATTTTTATAAAATTTTAATTTTTAATTAAATAGATGTTATTGCGCCTAATTTACCTAAGATTAGTAGGCCCAAGTGCTCCTAAACACAAAGGCACAAAACCTTAACCCGTTAACATTCAATTTTCGAAATTTATAAAAAGAAAACCTAGGGTTCTAAGCCTCCTATAGCAGCCAAAATTTCACACACTTTATACACACAAAAGTTGAAAATTTAAAGAGGAAAAATAAAGGAGTTTTTCTTCGCCAGTATTCGAGCGTTTGAAAAGCAAAGTCACGCTTCTAAACTTCTTTACGCAATATTAAAATCATAATATGCTTGTTTTAATTATTTTTTCATGAAAAATATTGAAGCATGAACCATTTAACGATAGAACAAATATTTTCAAAGTTTTGATGATTTTACGCTTGTTTGAAAAACGTTGTGAATTCCAAGGACACGCTGCCAATATGATATGTTTAAGGGCTAGGAAAAGTCTTTAAAGGACAACACGAGGTCTGGAGTCAAGCTTGGCTAGGAAGAAACGAACCTAGGGTTTCCTTGGGATACAAGGCTCGGCCATGGGAGAGTTCGAGTGAGGGGCTGTGTGTAAGGGCTAGGGCTGGTCGGGGCAAGCTCATCAGGGTCTGGTGCTGTCGTGGCAGGGTTCATGGAGGGCTGGACCCAGCTGCCGCAAGAGATGGAATAGTCCAGAAACCTTAGGACTTTCCCCATGCATGTGCGCGGCTTGGTAAGGAGGGAAGAGTCCACAAACCCTAGGACTCCTCCCCATACACACGCACAGATTGATAGGCATCAAGGGGGCTCGCAGCTGGTCTAGGGGTCTGGGCTGGTCTAGTAGGGTCTAGGGAGGATGGCTTGAGGTAGGACACGGTCTGGTGCAGAACGGTCCGTGGTGGCTCGATGAGGGAGGGCCGCGACTTAGGAGTCTTGCGCATGGATGGTTCACGTGGGTTGGGGGCTAGTGAGCTGGTCCGAAAGGGTTCAGGAAGGTCAGGGTTAGGTCTAGTCCTAGGTGGCTCAAGGGTGGCTAGGTGTTTGGGAGCCGTGGCTTGACTTGGAGCTTAGGGTTCGAATTGGAAAGGGTCAAAGGAGATTGTTCGAACCATGGGTCCACGAGGGCTGTTCGTGGCTCACGAGGTAGTTTAGGTGTGCAAAGTTTATATTTTAAAAATTGGGAAGAAAATATTAAATTTGGAATTTATTCGGGATTAAAACGGTTCATGGTTTAGTAATTAAGGAATTAAATCAAAAAGATCGAGTTTACGTAAAATAAAAATATTAGAAGTCAAATTTAAGATTAAATAATTATTTGGGATAGTCTCGAGTCAATAAAAGCGATAAAAAGTCAAAATCGAGGATTTTTGAGACCAGAGGTAAAACAGTCAATTTACACCTGGGTAGTACAAAAAGATTTGTCAGTGTCCCGAAAAATCATAGCGCGTGATAAATAATATTTAAAACATTTACGATGAAAATATGGGATTTTATGATTTATGATAAAGTTGTACAATTTTTACTTTTGAAAGGCTATTTTTATGATTAAAAAGAAAAGAAAAATATTTTGAAGGATGTGAATTGACTGTAATAAAAAGGATATGATATATGATTATTGAGAATATCGTGAAGAAAAAGGCCATAGAGGGAGCCCGTTTACGAGAGAAGGCCCAGAAGGAGCCCAACGATCGTATTTCCATTTATGTCGGTGCCTAATGCCTGTCCCCATGCACAATGCTGAGTTAAGACTGATCTGTCGACCAAATGATATAGCTAGACACTTTCGAGGATCAAAATTCACACAAAATGATAAATGATGGATAGCTTTATGATTTGATGATTTACTTATGCTTACAAATTTACGCAATCTTATTTAAAATAAAAGTATGATTCTAATGCATGTGCCTGTATATGTATTATTTTTTACTCATGTTTAGAACGTGCTGAGTCATTAGACTTAATAGGTTTGAATGTTGCAGGTGAGGATGAGATTGAGGGAGGCACTGACGCTTGAGTGGATCGAGTCTGACAGTACACTCCCGAGGGACATTATTTTCCACATTAGCTTGATAGTCAAAGTTTTAACAATTTTGTTAATGATTTAATTAGAGATTTTTATGCTTTATTTTGAAGTTAGTGTTGATCATGTTAATAGTTGACGTAGGATTTTGTTAATTGATGAGTTAGAGATTTTATATATGTGAGACCAGTCTCTTAGCACACCATTGCGCTATGGGGACGGGCACTAGGCACCACCATAAAATATGAAAATAAAATCGTCGGGCTTACTTTGGGGCCTTGTCCGGTAACGGGCTCCTTCTGAGGTCTTTTCTCTCACGATATCCCCATAAAATTTTAAGTTCACCGTTCCTTCTTAAAATGGATCCCACTCATATCCTCTAATATTTGTCACAGTCAATTTACATCTTTCAAATATTTTTCCTTTTTAAATCATAAAATATCATGGCTTTCCAAAAATAGCATTTTAACAGTAAAAATTGTACAGCTTTACTATAAATCATAAAATATCATATTTTCAATAAAATCATCATTTTATATCATTTATCATGAGTTGTGACCATGCATTATGACCCTTCGGGACAGTGCCCCAAGCCTTTTCGAACTACATAGGTATAAAATGACCATTTTGCCCCTAGACGTAAAATTTCTCGATTTTGACTTTTTCTACCTTTTATTGACTCTATAACATCCCGAATAATTATTTCCGCTTATATTAAATTTTTGATTTTTGTTATTTGATGTAAATTCGAGGATTTCACTTTAAACTAATTCGCGAAGCGTTTAATTCCAGAATTAATTCAGACTTTAATAATTTCTTTCCAAATTCTAACATAAACCTTTTTTTACCTAAAATACTCTCGTGAACCATGAATCGATCCCCGTGCACCATGGTTCGACCATTTTCTTCTTCCTAGCCATAATTCGAACCATAAGCTAACCCACCGAGCCAACCCTCGATTTTCTTGGACCATAGTCGAGCCACCTCAAACCATCACCTGACCAGATTTCCTATTGACCCAACCAAACCCCCTGGACCATGCCCGGGCCCCCAGCCCATGCACGACGCCCCTGCGCACAAGGAACAAGAGCCACGCAGTTTCCCTCTAACTTTGGTCGACCCACCTTGGACCAAGCCTCACCAGCCCGAGCCCAGACCACATACCAACCTCCCTAGGCCCTACGGGACCAGCCATAAACTACCCTGCCCTATCCGCAAGCCCTTCCTCCCGAGGTCGCACCTAGCGTGCATGGGGAGAATCCTTACACGCATAGACTCTCTCCGCTTTGACCGTACTTGAGTCCTAGCCATGCTAGGACTCCTCATACACTGAACCACGTCAATCACGACCATTGCTAAGACCTAGCCGAGCCTCACGCGGGTTCCTCCACCAAGCCGAACCCAAGCCATGAAACTCATGAGGAAAACCATTGGTTCTTTCTTCCTAGCCAACCTCGACTTCCAGCCTTTGTTTCAATCCTTAACGACTCTTTTCCCGTCCCTTAAACACCTTCTATTGACACCGTGTCCTTAGGAATCATAACGTTAAAGAAACAAGTATAAAAATGTCAAAACCTTTGAAAATAATCGTCGTATCGTTAAACCATCGAACATAAATATTTTCACTGCAAAAATAATTAAAACATGCATATCATGGTTTGAATATGTGTCAAAGGGATTAGAAAACTGTGCCTTTGCGTTTTAAAACTTTCGAATATACGATCGTCGGCGAGGGGCACGAAAAAAGACGAACGGGCGACGAAGAACCCTAGCTTTTCCACCTTGATATTTTTGAAATTTTAGTATGTTTTGTGTGTGGTAGTGTCGGCGGGTATGTGTTTCAAAAGACCTAGGTTTGTATTTTTTATATATTTAATTTGCTTGTTGATGAGATTAGGTTTTGGGTTTTCAAGTATAGGAGCTATTGGGCCTACTCAAACTAGTTAAAGTGGCCCCAATAACACTTATTAAATTGAAAATAATAGTTTAAAAAATTTAGTTTTCAAAAATAAGGCATTTGATTTTTTAAAAATCCCTCGTTTGCCAAAAACAGGCTTCCCGTAAAAAATCTAGCTCGTTTAGTAAAATAATTTGAATGTATAAATTTTAGAAAAATTTATTCATTTTTAATCATATTAAGAAAGTCTTGAAATATTTAATGAAAAATATTTATTTTTATCTCCATCGTCTCCGGTCTTTTTTCCACGGCCTATTATTGAATATTCGAATAAAATCCTTCAATTTCATGAAATCATGCCATATAATCATTTAATCATGTAATCATACCTTTAATCATATAATATACATCAATTAAGCATTTAAGATTAATTATGCAAATCAAGTAAGCAATTTAAATCATTTGCATGCATGTGGTTTACGTAGGTTCTCCCCTCCTTATATAAAATTTCTTCCTCAAAATTAAGACTTACCGAATAGTTCGGGATATCAACTCCTCATCTCGGACTCCATCTCCCAAGTGGCATTTTCCTCCGAGTGATCCAGCCACTTTTTTTTACCATCATTATCACCTTGTTCCGCAACTTCCTCTCTTGTGTACCCAAGATTTGAGTAGACCTTCTCCTCATATGACAGATTTGGTGTAAGTTGTAGTGGCTCAAAGTTCAGTACATGTGAAGGGTTTGACATGTACTTGGAAGCATCGATATGTGGAAGACATAGCGGACTGCTGAAAGATTAGGTGGCAATGCTACTCGATATGCTAATGCTACCACTCTTTCGAGAACCTCAAATGGTTCAATGAATCTTGGACTAAGTTGCATTTCTTGTCAAATCTTATAACACCTTTCATAGGTGCTATTTTTATGAACATGTGATCACCTACTGCAAACTCGAGATCTCGTCTCCTTTGGTCCGCTTAGCTTTTATGTCGACTTTGAGCAGTTTTCATTCTCGGGTCGGGTACTCATTTTCTATCATATCTCCCGTTTTCCATAATTCTTACCTCTCTCCTCGTTAATCCTTTCAAAAGAAAAAAATAATTAGTTTGCAATCAAGCATGCATACGAAGGTGGGCATGTCCACCTAACTAGGGACCTGACCTTCCATTTCTACCACTTTCAAATGGGGATGGGCCTCCATGGTCTCGCAACATGCGCATTGCTACTTCAGGAGGGGTAGGAACAAAAGGCCCAAGCGGACTACAATCCATGATCTTGGCTACCATTTTTGTGGTGTGCTGAACTATCTCAGGTCCTAATGTAACTCTTTCTCCGACCTCGTCCCAATGGATGGTGATCTACATTTTTTTCCGTAGAGTGCCTCGTATGGATCCATTCCTATGGATGTATGTTAACTGTTATTATAAGTGAACTCTACCAGAGGTAACTTTGGTTCCCAACTCCCTTGAAAATCGATCACGCATGCTCGGAGTAGATCCTCCAAAATTTGAATTACTCTCTCAAACTGACCGACTGTCTGAGGATGAAATGCGGTACTAAATAGTAGCTTAGTCCCTAATGCTGCATGCAGATTCTTCTA
Source organism: Primulina tabacum (assembly GCF_025594145.1). Classification (NCBI taxonomy): domain Eukaryota; kingdom Viridiplantae; phylum Streptophyta; class Magnoliopsida; order Lamiales; family Gesneriaceae; genus Primulina; species Primulina tabacum. The sequence goes on along the minus strand of NC_134551.1, from coordinate 37,786,518 downwards.
AAATGATGAGGCAAAACGTGTGTCTTGATTCGACACTATAAACATTGGAATCCCATGCAGTCTAACTATCTCTCGAATATATAGCTCTGCATATTGAGTAATAGAAAAAATCATCTTCATAGGGAGTTTATGACTTTGCGACAGGGAGACAACAATGTAGTAGAGTTTGTAATGAAGTTTGAGAGGTGGTGTCACTTCGTGCCCCTAATTGCGAACGATGTCCGGGAGAAGTTGATGCACTTTCCTGATGGTTTACGACCGATCTTGCGCCTGATATCAGAGTTGCTGGTCCTACCACTTATGATATTTTCGTGTTGAGAGCCTTGACGGAATAACAGGACCAGAGGGATATCGAAAATGATAGGCAGGGCAAGAGGCCTTATCAGGCACCCCAGCATCATCACTCACAACAGCAGCAGCAATTTAAGAGACCTTTCCAGGGACAGTAGGGAAAGAGGCCGTTTCAAGGACCGCCGAAAGGCAAAGGTCTTATTCCGCAAAAGAAGGATCCTCAGAAGCTTGATGAGTATCCAGCGTGCCCGAAATGCAAATGTCATCTTGTGGGACTGTGTTTATTGGGTTCGGGCAAATGCTTCAAGTGTGGAGCTAGTGATCACATTCTGAAGTACTGCCCGCAGTGGAGGCGAACCCAGACACGACTCTACTGACTGAAAATATCTTCATAAAGAGAGTAGCCATGAAAGCCTTGTTAGATTCCGGGGCCTACTCACTCTTTATATCATAAAAATTCGCTAATTATCTGAAGGTCATGTCCATTGGGCTCGACGTGAGATACTCCGTGACAGTCCCATCAGGGGAGGGGTTATAAAATACTTGTGTGGTCAGAGATATCGATCTTGAACTACATGGCCACCTAGTTTACGTCGATCTGATTGTGTTGCCAATGATAGAGTTTGATGTTATTTTGGGGATGGACTGGCTCATGAAGAACAGCATTCTAATTGACTTTCAGAAAAGATCAGTGTTGGTAAGACCGTTGGGGTGGAGCAATTTATTTTTGACCCGGACAGGTACAGAAATTTCTCTCGCATGATCTCTTGCATGCAGGCGCAAAAACTTATACATAAGGGGTGTCGGGCATTCTTGGCCAGTATTATTTCAACACCTGACGCCCCACCCCGTCGATATCTAATTTCCAGTTGTTAGAGATTTAGAGAGAGAGGTAGAGTTCGCCATTGACCTTGCGCTAGGCATTGTACCAATCTCTAAGGCACCATACCGTTTGGCTCCAGCAGAGATGTTATCTGCCCTAGTTTCTCATCGTGGGGCGCACTAGTGCTCTTCGTAAAGAAGAAAGGTGAAAGCACGAGGTTGTGTATCGATTACCGAGAATTGAACAAGGTAACGATTAAGAACAAATACCCATTACCAAGGACCGATGACTTATTTGATCAGTTGCATGGAGCTATAGTGTTTTCTAAGATAGATCTACGCTCTGGGTATCATCAACTGAAGGTAAAGGATGCAGATGTTCATAAGACATCCTTCAGAACTACGTATGGGAACTACCCATTTGGATTGACGAATGCTCCAACGATTTTTATGGACCTAATGAATCGAGTATTTTAGCCCTACCTAGATCAGTTCGTCATAGTGTTTATTGACGACATTCTTATATACTCGAAGATCCATGAGGAACACAGTCAGCATTTGAGTACAGTTTTGCAAGTCTTGCAGAGCAAAAAGTTGTTTACAAAATGCAGTAAGTGTGAATTCTGGTTGGAGAAAATAGCATTTTTGGGACATATCATATTTATCAGTGGCATTGAGGTGGATCCGGCTAAAGTGGCAGCGGTAAAAGAACGGTTTGAGACGAAGAATGCGTCAGACATCCGTAGTTTCTTAGGCTTGGCATGCTACTAAATGAAATTTATTCATAGATTTTCCTCGATTGCAGTTTCACTCACTTCATTGAGTAAGAAAAATGCTAAATTTTTATGGAGTGAAGAATTTCAGAAGAGCTTCGATACTTTGAAGAAAGCTCTTATCACAACACCATTTTTTGCCATGCCATCAGAGCAAGGCAATTTTGTGTTATACACCGATGCTTCTAAGCTCGGTTTAGGCACAGTATTGATGCAGCATGGTGGGGCTATAGCATATGCCTACAGACAGTTGAAAGTGCATGAAATGAACTACCCGTCTCATGATCTTGAGTTAGCTGTCGTTGTCTTTGCATTGAAGATATGGAGACATTATTTGTATGGTGAGAAATGTAAGATATTCACTGATCACAAGAGTCTAAAGTCCCTTTTCACGCAGAAAAAGCTGAACATGAGACAAAGACGGTGGTTGGAGTTGGTAAAATAATACGATTGTGAAATTAGCTATCATCCAGGGAAAGCTAATGTTGTGGTAGATGCTTTGAGCAGGAAAGTAGTAGTCGTAGCACAGAGATCTCTTCAGTCAGAGATTCAGAGGTTTGGCCTAGAAGTTTATCCTAAGGGCAGAGCTCCCAAGTTGTCTAATCTAACAGTCCAGTCTTCTTTTCTAGATCGAATCCGTTGAGGTCAGCCGTCAGATGAACAGTTACAGAAATGGAGACTGAAGGATGAATCCAAGGGCAGTGTACTCTACGCAGTGTCCGATGATATTGTGAGTTATAGAGGAAGGATGTAAGTGCCTAGTGTTGATTCGATCAGAGAGGATATTTTGACAGAGGCACGTACATATCCGTATTCCATTCATCCTAGAGTGTATCAAGATGTACAAGGACTTATAGATGATGTACTTGTGTCCAAGGATGAAGCGAGACATTCGCCGATTTGTATCTGAATGTCTCACTTGTCAGCAAGTGAAAGTAGAGCATCAGAGGCCAGCATGTCTGCCTAAGCCAATCCCTATTCCCGAGTGGAAATGAGAGAATATCACCATGGATTTTGTTGTTAGATTGCCAAGTCAGTCAGAGGATCTAATGAAATTTGGGTTATATTGGATCGACTTAATAAATCGGCACAATTCTTATCGATGAAGACGACTTTCTCCATGACTCAGTATACAGAGCTTTATATTCGGGAGATAGTAAGATTACAAAGAGTCCCAGTTTCTATTGTGTCTGACTGAGACCCAAGATTCACATAGTCCTTTTGGAAGAGTTTACATGCAGTTATGGGGACGAAGTTGCTATTCAGTACTGGATTCCACCCTCAGACAGATGGCCAGTCTAAGCGAGTGACTTAGATATTGGAAGATTTGTTGCCAGCATGTGCGATCGATTTCCATGGGAATTGGGAATCGAAACTACTCCTAATGGAGTTTACCTACAACAACAGTTTTCAATCATCTATAGGTATGGTTCCCTACAAAGTATTGTATCGAAGGAAGTTCAGATCGTCGATTCATTAGGATGATGTCGGTGAAAGATCAGAACTTGGCTCAGAGATTGTTCAGCAGACTGCAGACGTACTGGTCAAGATCCGATACAGGATGAAGAACGCTTAGAGTCGCCAAAAAAGTTATGCCGACAAGAGAAGAAGGGATATCGAATTTGTCGTGGCAGATCACGTATTCGTGAAGATAGCACCTATGAAGGGTGTTATTAGGTTTGGGAATAGAGGAAAGCTGAGTCCGAGATTCGTTGGGCCATTCGAAATGCTTGACAGAGTTGAGACACTTGCTTATCGTGTAGCTCTACCGTCGAATCAGGCCGAAGTACACAATTTGTTTCAGGTTTCGATGCTGAGGAAGTATATGGCAAATCCTTCGCATGTTTTGAGTTATGAGCCGTTGCAGCCTGCTCCAGATCTGTCATATGAAGACAGATCTATCCGAATTCTAGACAGATAGAAGCGGAGACTTCATAACAAAATGATCAAGTTGGTCAATCCATTGGCTGAATCAATCATTGGAGGAGGCCACTTAGGAGGCCGAAGCAAATATGAGAAGTTGCTACTCGGAGTTGTTTGTTAAGATATAATTTCGAAGACAAAATTTATTTAAGTGGGGGAGGAATTATAGACCCCAAAATCAGTACATGTAAACTCATGCATTTATTAAATTGTTAAATTATTTATTTAATTTTTAAAATAATTTTAGCGATGCATGATTTATGATTTGAATTATTTTAAATTATTACATGTTTATGTGATACACGTTAAAATGTTTTCTTGAATTTTATGTATCAGACAAATATTCGATATGGGATTGGGAAAAGAGACCGGTGACGATTTAGACGATTTATAAATATTGTGGTATTTTATTTCAAGTCAAGAAATTAGTATTTTAAATGATTTATGAAATTTTGAGCATTTTAAAGCATAATTTAATTTATTACAGTTATTTTAAGATTTTAAAAAATGCTAATTTGATTAGTTGAGGATTTTAAATCTCGAAAATTTGACACTTGTACATTCTATTTTAAATTAGAGGTTCTTGTAAGTTAGTGGGGGATTAATATTTTATCTAGCATGTTAACTGGTTACTATTATTTTTATTAATCTAATTATCCCCCTAACTAACACCCTAATCACACACACACACACAAACCCTCACATGTTACACACTCACACACCCTTCGGCACACACTCACACACACTTTGCATTTCTCTCTTTTTGATAGAACTAAGGTTCTTAGAGTTCTCCAACAGCCACCTTTCCCCTTCGATTTCTTTCAGCAAACTCACGTTTATTTAGCAACAAGAATCGTGCCGCAAGTCGTCCCCGATCGGTTCTCACATATTCTCGCTTCGATATTCGTCGTTTCGTGAGTATAAATCATCAAGGCATGTATAATCTTTCATTTTTCTACATAGATCTGGTCATAGTAAATATTTTGATGCATATTGTGTGTAAAAATCCATTTATGTTATGCAAAGTTTGAGCAATGATGTTTGAAACGATTTTTGAATAGTTTTAGATCTTAAAAAAACGAATCTGATGTCATTTCGAATCCTGCGAATTTTCGGTCGGTTATCTGGAAAAGTTTCAACATATAAAACATAGTAATTTTGGATACCTTCGATTTGACAGTAAATTCATAATTTTCGGATAAAAGAATATTGAGTTATGATCATTTTCGTGTTACTGCTCAAACTGTATTGTTATCAAAATGTGTTATCCATGTTTTCTTGAGATTTATTGGTTGCAAGCTTTGTTGGGAACCGCCGAGTGATCACTGCTGCGTTTAGGTATGTCGTGTGTTGTGATCAAACGCTAATTGGTGTTTCATTCGGGTCGGTAAGGGTTTGGTTACAATATAAGTTGTAGGGAAGAAAATGTGTAGAAGATGACCTTTTGGGGTTTGGTTTGCGCAGGGTTAGCGCCGCAGCGCTGTATTTGGACCGCTGAAGCGCCAGAGCTTCACGTCTGGCAGGGCCGCGGCGCTGGGATGCATTGCCTAGGCACTTAACCATCGTTGCAGCACTACACTACAAGCGCCTAGGCGCTGGTTCAAGGATTGAAGGGATGTAGGTTTAGGTGATATTGCCTCGTTTGGGTATTAATACGTTGTTATTGTCAAGCTTGATGAGGGTTAGACTAGCTGTTACGAAACTCGAATTGGAATTGTTGAATTATGGTTTAAAAGAGGTCCGTGTCTTACATTGCTTTTGAAATATCCATATTCCAAATCAGGATTGTTCATGGTTCGATGTCATGGTCTAGTATGATGATTAAACATGGTCCAGTTCCGAGTGGTCTTAGAAAGTCATAAGTTATTTAATTACTTCGGTAGTGAGTACGATTGGTATGGTTAAGTTATGGAATTTAAGTTGCATGAGTAATGTATAAGTATTTATGTGCAGCAGTAGCCCAAGCAAGATTCAATGAAGCCGTCAACGCTATGTAAGTATATTCGACCTGCAAAAAGAAAATGTTTTATGTTTTTGAGGTATGAGAAATGCATTGTGACCAATTATGTTACGTGTTTGGAAGCCGGAGAACGTGTCCGAGGACCTCTCCACCTGGTAAAGCATTACCGGGTTTTGATCAGGATTGGGAAGCGGTAAAGCATGACCATGGACCAATCCACCCGGTAAAGCATGAGTGGGGATCTTATGTATGTGGGAGTGGACGTTCGGTCGAAAGGCTGCGATGATCCCTGCCAGCCCAGTACTGTGGTTTAGTCTGATCAGGCACATTATGTTATGGGTCAATTTCTTTGAAACATATCTCTACGCAAAAAGATGATGATTATACATGTTTATGTATGTACGTGCAGCACGTTTATGAAAAGTTTATGAACTGATGGCACATCTTATTTTATGTAAGTATGTTCAAAGTTTGAGTTTGTATGTACTACTTTAAAATGCATGTGGGTTTATTATGTATTACTTGCTATTCTCAGTTTATGCATGTTGAGTCTTTACACTCACTAGACTTAATCGATGCAGGTTAGGATGAGTACGAGGAGGCGAGAGGCAAGGACCAATGAGTTGGCTTGGACTGTGCAGAGGCCTAACCCGAGGACCGCTAAAGTTTCCAGAATTTTATGCATGTTAAATTCATTCACTCTGATTTTAACGAAATTATTTATGTGGTTTTAAACAAGTACTTGTTGCAAGCTCGTTTACAATTCAAATGTTTAGTCAAACATTTTATTTATCACTGCTTTTTGAGAGAATATAACTTGTTGAAGAAAATTTTTATTATTCCACAAATTTTAAGTAGTTTTAAAGTACGGTACGTTACATTATATCACCATATAAAATATATACATGTACATGTATATTAAATTAAATAACCATTATTTGATTTATAAACTAACACCTTGGTCAATTTAATTCTAAACTCCTCTAGACCATTTATGAGAATCTAGGAATGTTAGTAGTCACCACTACTAGCACAATAATTTAATTAGTAAATTTCAAATTCCTCAAATAAATTATTCAAAACTTTTATAACCCCGATCGACGATCCGAGAGCGCCGATGTACCCAGGATACAAGTCTCGTTAATATAATAAAATCAAAAATTAAGAAGATCAAAATTTTCACTTACCAAATTTGGCAGCTACCAATTTTAGTGAACTCTTTCACAAAACAAACAGTTTCCACACTCCTTCCTTATTTAGCAATAATGCTAACTTCCATTTATTGCATCCTTTGGAATCAGCTCATATACTCCTTTATAAGCTTCCTGTTTTATCTCCATCAAACTATAGTCGCCAAATTCAAACTCCTTAAAATTTAACTTTCTCAACGAGAACATAGAATCCGATACTTGTGTGACCCTCAATGGTTCAGGGATACATCTAGCCGTGGGTTGAGATCTCCATGTGATTCAAAATAAAATTTATTCTTATTCAAGTTTATCCTAGCTAACCCCATTCTTTCATCAACTCCAGGATCAAGAATGTCAGAACTCATTTCTGATTGCACACATCGGATCATGGTAAGAGAGTCTGGTCTCATCGCCCCGTGATCCCCTAGATAACACTGATAGTGCCTTCAAGAATCTTTAGTCATGGTTAGCATACAGTACGGTCCTTTCAACACATATATCCCGATCGAATCTGCAACCATTAGTATATCGAGAGTTGCATGTGAATTCGATAATGATGCGATTTATCTTTGAGTATTAATAGTGGCATTGTATGTACAACTAGGAAAACACCTTTCCTTAAAATACATTTCTTGCTCTGGCCAGAGACTTCTTGCACTATTAACTCATCAGATCACATGGGATATCTTCACCTGTAGGCGAACGGTGAATCCCCGACTACAATGCATTTGCTCTTACGTATTTCGACACTACACCCAAACTCGCCACCTGATGACCCTCAATGGAGTCGGTAAACGAATCAAAGTGCATGCTAGTACATATAGCCCTTACATTGTTCCGGGTCAAAGGACTAATGGTGTATAACCATAATTTCGGACTATTCCACTCGATAACTGAGAATCACTTGGACAGACCGAGGGAGGGTTGTTCAGTGCATCATCATATGATCATCCATCTGTGGATGGACATCTCCATGCTCTTGCCAATGAAACATGGCTTTAAGTTATAGACGCTAGTCTCGAGCTTGAGCGACATTTATCCTTGTTTTATGCGGCGGATTCGACTAGGAACCTTTTTAGAATATACGGTGCACTTCCTAATGAGTTTCATGATCTTACATTGCGACGCAGACCTCATGGTTCTTATTGTATACATTCAAGGACTTTATCTATACAGCTTGCATGGGTATACAGATAACATATAATGACATAATCGAATAAAATCATAAAATAATATTAAAATAATGATTTTTTTACGTTAGAGTCAATAAAAGCCCTAGCCACTAGTTGGCTTATTGGACACCTACTCTAACACGACGATGCTAGGTAGGTCTCATTGCAAACCTTTGTGGACAAGGTGGTGTTCGAGATTTTTTTGTGAGGGAGAGAGATATCTTGTTGTTAATATTGTATTATTCTATTTTATAATCAATTATTGATTATATATATTAATAATATCAAATTTTATATCTCAATTATTTTATGACATTAGGAATTTGATTGAGTTACTCTGACGCAATCAATCAAACTTTTAAAATACATGTAATGTAATTATCAATTTTTGATAATACATCATATAATAATTAAAAAATATTATTTAATTAATTATATAAATTAAATTATTGATCCCACACCACTAGAATATTATTTATATATTTGACTTAGTGAAATTCTACAAGTCAACCATTGACTAAATTTTCATTGTTATCTAATTAAACAATTTAGGATTGTGAATTGGTTACAACTCGTATCGTCGATTCACCATCGCCGATGTAAAGGTTGATGAGGATACAAATCTTACACATATAGTGAAAAGTGAAAATTTCAAAGAACATTTTTTACTATTCATTTTCGGCATATGCCTAATTTTATGAACCCTTTCACTATATTTTTTAGTTCCACTCTTCTTACAAAATTAGCAGTCAAGCTAACATCTACAACTTCCAATAATGGAAGATTTTCATAAACTTATTTGTAAACAATGCATTTGATCTCAATAAAACTACAATTGTCAAATTCAAGGAATTTGACTATCTCAACGTGAATACAGAATCTAACACTTGTGTGACCCTCAACGGTTTGGGGATGCATTTATCTATTTGTAACGTCCAAAAATCAGTCCACGTAAACCGCATGCATGTAAATTATTTAAATTGCTTATTAATTATAAATGCTTAAATGATATATTTTATATGATTAAATATCGAAATTACATGATTTCATGAAATTAAGGATTTTGTCTGAATATTCGATATTAGGCCGGGGAAAGGGGATCGGGGACGACCAAGATGAAAATATTTTTTGATAAATATTTGGCTCGATAAAATGATTAAATAGGATGAAAATTTTCTAAAAATGCTAGAGTCCAAATTATTTGATAATTTGAATCTTATTTTATCCGCGAAGTCGGTATTAGTCAAATAAAGGAGTTTTATGGACTTGAAATTATTATTTTTGAAAATGATATTTTTAAACTTTTATGTTATATTTAATTGGGCCTTAATTAGCCTAATGTACCTAGGATTAATTGGCCAAATTATTTTCAAAAAAAGAGTACTAAAATCTCTAAACTCTAAACTCATAAATCACCTAAAACACTAAATTATAAAATAAAAATCCCAGAGTTCTAAAATTTGAATTGGCTGAAGCCCAAGCACAACACATACACTAAGAATTTCGACATTTTGAAGAGAAAATTTTAAGGTCATTCGTCGCTCATTCATTCTTCTTCGCAACTCGCGCCATCGATTGAATATTCGAGAATTTTCAACGCAAAGGCACGCTTATAAACATTTTTTTGAACCATTAAAATCATAATATGCACTATTTATGTATTCTAGCATGAAAAATGTTTAGATAAAATTATTTAATGTTTAGACGTATTTTTTTCAAAGTTTTGACGATTCTATGCATATAAAAATGTGTTATGAATTCTAAGGGGGATTGCTGCCACTGTTAGACGTTTCAAGGATGGGAAAAGGGTCGTTTAGAAATGATACGCGAACTGAACAGCTTCATGTGAGTTGCGTATGGGTGAGGGTCGATGTGGGCAGAAGGGCTACGGTCAAGGGCTGCTGCACCAGGGCTAGGCTAGCCATGGTACCTTCCATGTGCGCCGCTTGGTTTAGAGGTTAGGTGGAGTCCATGAAAAGCTGGACTTATGGCTCTGAGATGATAGGCGGTGCTAGTCCTAACAGTTCAAAAAGGGCGCACGGTCTGGGGTTGGGCGCACAGCTGGTTTTTGTTGGCTAGGCTGGTCCAGAAATCTGGGAAGGATGGTTCGGGATCGGGATGGGGTCAGGTGCAGCCGTGGTCCAAGGTGGTTGACAGGGGCTCGGGTTAGTGTAGGGCCGTGACTGGTAAAAGAAGAAGGGATCGACCGATGGCTTAGGCTAGGTATAAGGGTCAAACCGCGAGTCTACGTGGGTTGGGTCATGGCTCACAGGAGCAAGATAGGGTAATAAAAGTCATGTTTCAAATTTAGGAAGAAAATATTAATTTTTGAATTTATTCGAGTTTAAAACACTTCATGGTTTAGCAATTAAGTCAATTAATAAATATGTTTGGGTTTACATCTAAGAAAATTAGAAGTCAAAAATAATATTATATGATGATATGGATAGGCTCGAGTCAAAAAAATTAAGAAAAAGTTAAAACTGGAAAGTTCGAGGTCAGGGATAAAATGGTCATTTTACATCCCGTGTAGTTTGAAAGGTCTGGCATTGTCCCGAAAAATCATAATACAAGTTAAATGATAATTTAAAATGTATATGATGGAAATATGATAGTTTTTTGATATATGCAAAGGTTGTATGATTTTTCCAGAAAAATACTAATTTTTGATTTTAGAAATATACGATATTTTATAAATAAAAGGAAAGGAAATATATTTTGAAAAATATGAATTGGCTGTGACATAAAAGATATAATTTGAGATATCGTGAGAGAAAAGGCCAAGAAGGGGCCCGTTTACGGGAGAAGACCCCAAAGGGAGCCCGATGATCTTATTTACATATTTGGCTACGGCCCAGTAACGAAAGTTGCTGACACCCCCCGCCCCCAGGTACTTGGGATAGCTAGACTGATCACTCGACATGATGATATGATAAAAGATAGTCACTTTCAAGGATCAAACTTCACCCAAAATATTATACGATGATGAAAGGATTTATGATTTATTTATTCTTAAAGTTTTACGCCGTCTTATTAAAAATAAAAGTATGATTTTTAAATACATGTGCTTGTATACATATTATTTGATATTTATGGTTAGAATGTGCTGAGTCATTAGACTCATTAGGTTTAGATGGTCGCAAGTGAGGATGATTTTGAGGGAGACGCTGATGCTTGAGTGGATTGGGTCTGATATTACACTCCCGATGGACTTTTATTTTTCCGCATTTGCTTCAGAATAAATTTTTAAAGAAAATATTTTGAGGATTATTTTATTTGAGATTTTATGCTTTATTTGAAGTTTAATGTTTGGATTATTTTAAAATTGACATATGGTTTGGTGGATGACGATTTATGGATTTTATGCATTTAAGGTTTTTAATTATTAGTTTTTATGTTGGATGGTTTTAATGTTAAAAGAAAATATTCATAAGAAAAATTTAGTAGTATTTAAAGTTAAAAGTGAGGACGTTTTAGTTGGTATCAGAGCGAAGGATCCCGAAAGGGTTGTGTTACTGCCACTCCGAGAAGCTCAAAAAGTCACACCTCAAGTCTGTGAGTTTTACATCTTAAAATATTATATGCTGAATTATAAATGCATCTATGACATGTGAATTATGAGGCTAGACGTATTTTTAAATTTAAAAGCTTGATGGTAACGTGGTTTGGACGACGTGTACAGTGATGCCTCCCAGACATGCTATTCCCATGAATATTGAGGAGAAGAGGCGTGAGGAGGTACCTCGACCACCCCCGGATGCTGCTTCATGGGTGCTCAAGGGAATGTTGCTATGGGACGACCTGACGATATTTACATGAAGTTTTGGACTATGTATTAATTTTTCTGGTACTACTGATCTATTCATGAATGAGGGATGGATTAGGTCTTTGGAGGTGATATTTTGTTATATGAACAAGGCAGATGCTGATAGGGACCGCAGTGCAATTTATTTATTGAACGATGACGCGTCTCTGTGGTGGGAAGGAGCTGAGAAGGGGGTAAGTCTGAATACCCTCACATGGGAAGACTTCAAGCGGATCTTTTATGAGAAATACTTTACTGCTGACATGAGGTCCAGGCTGAAGCGAGAGTTCACGAGTCTCTGGCAGGGGCATGCCTGTTGTAGAGTTTGTCAAGAAGTTCGGTACGGGTTGTCACTTTGTGCCCCTAATCGCTAATGATGCTGTTGAGAAACTGAGGCACTTTCTAGATGGTCTTAGGCCTACTGTGCATCGGGATGTGCTGTTGGGAAACCCGACGTATTATAATGATGTTGTTACGAGGGTCTTCAGAGCGGAGCAATAACTGAAAGATACTGAGTGGGAGATGCATAGAAAGTGGCCCCCTCCACCACAACAGCAACAAGAGCAGAGCAAGAAGCTATTTTCTGGACAACCTAGGCGGCCAGGACAACAAAAACCATAGGAGCATCCACAGAGAGCAGCTGTCCCGAAGACTGATGGGAGGCCGCTCTGCAAGGAATGCAATCGCCAACAGTTTTGCAAGTGCACCTGGGGCACCTACAAGTGCTTCAAATGCAGAGGAGACGGGCATAAGGCTATTGATTGCCCGAAGCAGAAGCAATCTGTGACTAGAAGGGCTTATGTGATGTATGCTGAGCAAGCAGAGCCAGATACTACATTTTTATAGGTACTCCAGCTATCTATGAATTTTATATTACTTTACTGCTTAAATTAATAAGCATGAATTCTAGGAGTAATTTGAGGTGCATTGAATTTGATGATTTAGAATGGCGTGTTTCAAATTCTATGGCTTAAGGAAGTGAATTTCTAAATTATTAGCTATGGGGATTGAATTATGGAGGATAGAGAATTTAGGGACTATATTATGTCAATTTTGAAATTTAAGGGATTAATTAGCAATTTTTTCAAAAATATTGAGGGTAAATTACTATAATTAGAAAATTAAGGGCCATTTGGGTTTTAGCATTGACGTTCTACTGTTTGGGTCATAAATTAATCGTGAATGTTATGAATGGTTTTGGGAAACATAGATTTTACTAAGAAAATATTTATGATTCGTGGTTACTAGTTGAATTAATTTTTGGGAATTACTCATAAGTAATAATGATTCGAAGATTACGATTATCTTTGGAAGTAAGAAAATGTATAAATTGAGATTTTAAGTCTGATGAAAGGTAAGATTGATTATAGGAATTGATTTTTGGGTAAATAAGTTTAAATTTACCAAAATTATGTTATGGAAAACCTGTAGGAGGAAATTAAGAATGCCAAGAACTTATGAGTTAACTGGAGGAATTTTGAAATTAAGGACTAGTTAGGTTAATTTATGAGGAAATTAAGAATTTATTTTGCAATTATTACGGAATTTGGGGACTAGTTTATCAATAAGTGAGAAATTGAATGGGTTAAATGATAAAAAATTTTGATGATTTAGACTTTTAAGAATATTTGTAACATTGGGATATCTTAGGTTATAACGTTGTAAGGGATTTTAATCAAGGGTTTTGTATGATGAATCAATATTAAGCTTGATAAATCTAATAATTTGTAGGTGTTTTTGGGATTTTAAGATTGAAATTTGATAGGTTGATGAAAATTTGGGTATAATAAAAGGAAAGTAATATACGATAATTATTGTCATCCATATTCTAATATTGTGAATTGTAAGAAAAGTGTAAATTCGAGGTTATAATAGTAACAACACTAAGTCATTATGCGTCTTTTTAGGTTGCAATTCACAAATAAGGATTTAGAAAGAAAATTTAATTGGGATCAAGGAGACGTAAGGACTATTCTAGAACTTAAGTTTTATCAAAGTAGCGCAGCGGAAGCGTGGATTTTTTGGATACTAAAACCGAATCTAAACTTTGGGTTATCAAGGATAAGCGAATTTCGGGGACGAAATTCAATTTAAGTGGGGAGATTGTAACGCCCCGAAAATTTAAAGGTCCACGCACACCACATGCACGCAAGTTATTAAATTCTCTTGTATTTTAATTAAATGTTTTAATTGAATGAATTAATTATATTGTGCATATTTGTATGTTTAAAATATATTTTTCTACATGGTTGCATTAAAATGTATTTTTAAGGGTTACTCGAGTTGCGATCGAGGAACGGAGACAGGTGGATGAAAAATGTAAAATGTTTTTAATAAATAATTGTTTTTAATTATTTAAAATATGGGTGATGCTTTTTATTATTTTTGGAAACAAGCGGTTTTTAGTTGATTTTATATGTCGGGACGAAAATTTTATCGGTGTTGGATTTTCAACAAAATACGAACGTTTTGGTAACCCGGCTAATAAATTCACAAACTTATTTAAACCAAATTATTTTTATACTTTAATTAAAGCACTAATGATCTTAATTACCTACTTAATGGGCCTAAGCCTTATAGTGAATAATTAAGAGTATTTAAAGTACAAAAAACCCTTCCCCACCCTCATTGTTACATGCCACACACCACCATCAGATATCAAAATTTATCCCCAAGCAATTCACGACACACACACACTCAATATTTGGTAGAGAAAAAGTCTAAAATTTAAGGGAGTTTCAAGCCAAGGTTCTTGTTCCCGTTCTTCGTAATCGTCAATGAATAATCGTGCGTTAAGAATGCAAAGGCACACCATATTTCTTCATTTTCTCATCTTTCACACCATAGTAATTATTTAAAATTGTTTAGCATGAAAAACAAGGAACACTTTGTTATATTTTCGTTTTTCAAGCGTTTGTGATTTTCAAAGCATGGTTTATGATCCAAAAAATGTTTTTGTGTCGGTTAAGGGGATTCCATGATTAGGACATGTTTAGACATTGTTTTACACGAGTTTAGAGTCCTAGAACCCAAGCAAAACACCACACACGATCATGAACATAAGCTAGAAGCAAGTTGTTGTCATGGGGATCATGCGGGTTCGATTTTGGATCATGTGGGCTTGGCTTTGTCTTGGCTTGTGGTCAGGGCTAGCCAGGGATGTGTTTGAGTTGAGGATGGAGTCCTAGCCACGGTAGGACTTGAACACCATGGGCTGGGAGGAGTCCTAGCCCACAAGGACTCCTACCCGAGAAGTTCAAAGGAAGATGCGCAGGGTTCAGCGACTTGCGCAGGAAACATGGCTCGCTCTGGGGACATTGGGCTAGGCTAGGGTGCGTCCTTAGGGTCCTAGGTTAGCACACAACAGGTTGGTTCAAGGGTGGCTTGGTCGGCTAGAGTCTAGGAGTGTAAACAAGAGTCCTTGTCTATAGGGGAGTCTCGGCCGAGTGCATGTGCTGATGGTGTGCTTTTATTTTCAAGTTAGGGGTCTGGTCCGTGGGTTCCAAGGGTCCCGGAGGGTGTCCAAAGGTGTGAGGCAGGGTTTGGTCCAGCTTGGCTCGAGGGTGGCCCGTGGAAATCGAGCTATGGCTCGGGTCTAACCTTTAAGGGTCGAGTTAGGGTTTTTCGAGTGAAAAATAATTGAAACATGGCTCACGGGGGTTGATTCGTGGTTCAAGAGAACCAAATAATTATTAAAAGTCTAAGTTTTAAAGTTAGGAATTTTATTTTAAAAGTTTGGGATTTTTCAGGATTAAAACGCCGTAAAACGATTAATTAAAGATTAATTTAAAAGTCTAGTATTTGGGCTAATAAAATTATGGGAATTAAAACTTAGGCTTAAATAATTTTTTTTAGAGTCAATGAAATCATGAAAAAGTCAAAAATGTGAAATTTTACGTCTAGGGGTAAAACGATAATTTTACACCTAGAAATAAGTAAACGTCACGACAGTGTCCTGAATGTTGTTTTACATGCTAATATGATTTTTTAAATGTTTATGAATTTTTATGACTTTGATTTTAAATGTTCACGATTTATTATGTCAAATTGTTATTTTAAAAGTTTATGATTTAATATGTTAAATGTTTATTTTAAATGTTTATGATTTAAAAACATATTTTAAATGTTTATGATGTTGAAATGTTTGTTTAAAAGATTTATTGATTTATATATGTTAAAATGTTTTTTTTCTAAATGTTTATGGATTTTTATGAGGAAACGATAACATTAAAAGATATGTTGCATGCTTCTTTTTAAAAGAAAAAGGATATTAAGTGCATGATTCTTATCAAGTGATTAAAATGTAATATGTTGAAGGAAGTGAAGTAATTGTGACTATTGAGGATATGAGGATAAGAATGGGGATATCGTGAGGGAAAAGGCCTAGAGGAAGCCCATTTATGGGAGAAGGCCCCAACGGGAGCCCGACGATCGTATTTCCATTCGATGAGGATAGGCCAAGGCTCAGTTGACGAGAAAGTGTCGCTGATGTCCCCGCCACCAGTATTGTGGCATGTAGATGGATCCATTGAATTTTTGAGGATTGAGAAAAGTCACAATTAACGATCTGAATTCAATAAAAAAGAAAAATGTTTATACTCATGATGAAAGGATATATGTTATGAAATGAGGAAAAGGGAAATGTTGAGGTTTAATTTATGCATGTTCATATGAATATGTTTTTGATGATATGGAAATGGTTATGAAAAGTTTATGAAAATGTCTATGTTTAAAGTTGATGCATCATTATGAAAAGTTGTTATTTAAAGTTTTATGCATCATGAAAGGTTTACGAAAATGTTATGTTTAAAGTTAATGCATCTTCATGAAAACGATATTTTAAGTACAAGTATTTTTCACTGTTGTATGTGATCTGTATATGTATTACTTGTTATCAAGATTATGGTGTGTTGAGTCTTTAGACTCACTACGTGTGATTGATGTAGGTGATTATGATAATTATGATAATGGAGGTTTTGATGGTTGAATTTACTGGACTGAAGGTGCATATAACCCGAGGACCGACGCTAGTTTTCCGCACTAGTTTTTTTATGATTTCATGTTATACTAAAGATTTTTACGACCTTTTATTTAATTTAGTGAGAGATTTTTTAAAGGTTATAGTATGGGCTATACTTTTCAAATAATATTTTTAAGTTTGGTAAAGCATTTGACGATTTTACGGCTTAAACTATTTTCCTTTGATTTTTAAATGGTAGTTGGTTGTTTTAAATTTAAAATGATGTCAAAAATATTTTATACAAATATGTATGGTTCAACCGATGCTATGTAAGGTTTAAAAAAAATTTCTAGTACAAGTTAAGAAAACGAATAGCAGGCGTTTCACAGTACCTTCAGGTGTGCATATGATCTCCTCAAGAATAGTGAAGGATGTGGAGCTAAAATTATAGAAGAATGTCGATCGAGCGGACCTTATTGTGTTGCCGATGCCGAAGTTCGACATTATTTTGGGCATGGATTGGCTTACACAGAATGGAGCTACTATCGATTTCCAGCAGAGGTCAGTATCTATTAGACCGCCCAATGGGAAATGGTTCATATTCGAGGCTGAGCTGAATCGACAGATGTCGCGCATCATTTCTTGCATGCTTGCAAGGTAGCTTATTCGGAAGGGCTGCCAAGGTTTTCTTGCCAGTTTTATATCCGTGCCTGACGTGGGCAGTCGATCGATAAAAGATTTGAAGTTTTCAGGGACATTCAAGATGTGTTCCATAACGATGTGTCTGGCGTTCCACACGATAAAGAGGTGGAGTTTGATATTGACTTTATGCTAGGTACTATGCCGATCTCTAAGGTACCGTATCGTCTAGCACCTGCTGAGATGAAAGAGTTGAAAGATCAAATTCAAGAGCTGCTAGACAAAGGATTTATCCGCCCTAGTTTCTCTCTGTGGGGCACGTTGGTGCTATTTGTGAAGAAAAATGATGAGTGTTGAGATCGATTAGGGGGTAATCGTTGAGCTACAATAGCTCGGTTCTTGAAATATTGAACACCGATGAATTAAATCGAGTTTGGTATTCAAACCAAGCGAAAAACACTTGAAATAATCCTTCGTAGAAACCAATTAAATATTTTGTAAAGCATTTAAAATATATGCAAGTTGAATGACTAAAAAATATTTTGGGTCGAAGCATTTTATCAAATACTTGATATGCAATATTTTGGTATTTGAAGAACACATAAAATACTTCAACAATGCATCTTTAAAACTAATGGAAATGATAAGTAAATGCAATAAATAAATAGACACGAATTTGTTTATGGATGTTCGGAGATTTCAAATACTCCTACGTCACCCCTTCTTCCCCTTGGGAAGGATCCACTAGAAGACTTTTATTTATATAACTACTTGTACAAACCCATTCCGGAAGGGCAGCACCAAACTAGAACTCCTAGCACTCAAGATTGTAAGCAGCACCTCACAATCAGCATATTGTTTAATGTCTCATATGCAAAGACTACATACACAAGTTTATTGTCTCTGTGCAAGACTCACTCAACTAATCTTTGAAGTTCAACTCTCTTGTATATGTGTGAGTGATTGTGTTTGAGGAATTTATCATTTACAGTGTATATCTCAAATGTATCCTCACACAAGGGCTTGTGCTCTCAACTAGCTGATATCTTCATGCTAACTACCCATGCTTTGAATCCACTTCAAAAGCTGTTGTTTGATCTTCAATATGTTGTATTTATAGGCTCCAACACTGATATATACGTTAGACACAAGAATATGACAGTTGGAAAGTTTCTGTACTGTTTCTGAAATTGCAACGGTCAAATTCGTCTTGCTGGACATTTTCCCGACTTGTCAACTCTGGTCAACTGGTCAATCAGTTCAACTGGTTCAGTTGATCTGGTTCAGTTCAACTGGTTCAGTTGGACTGGTTCAACTGGTCTTCAGCTGGTCTGGTTCAGTTCAGCTGGTCTGGTTCAGTTCAGCTGGTCTGGTTCAGTTTTAGCTGGTTCAGTTCAGCTGGTCTGGTTCAACTGGTCTTCAGCTGGTCTGGTTCAGTTTCGTGTGATCAAATCGGTAATTGAGCGATCAGTTAGACCATGATAACATCCGATTTTTCCCAACTGACGTGAAATACGACTTGTTTCAAATTGAGTTTTCTAATCAGTCCAGTTGGCGGATTGTCATTTGGATAATCCAGTTGAGAGATATCATCAAAATACCGAAGCTCGCCAAAAATTCAGTTTGTGCAAAATTCAGTTTCAGCTTGCTTCTTGTCTTTGCAACTTCACACTTGAGTAAATATGTTAGAAACACAATAACAAGTTTTGTTAACATCAAAATCAAGATTGCGAACTTGAAAAGTTCCAACAATCTCCCCCTTTCTGATGATCACAAAACTTGGATAAACAATCAATTCGACTAACATATTTCTCCCCCTTTTTGTGTGAATCAAAAAGTCATATTTTCAAAATTGCCCTAGCTGCTATCAGAAATGAACCAATCGGTTCAGTTGAAAAATCTGCTGATCAGTTGAGTAATGATGCTATGTCATTGTTCATCAAAAAATTTGGAAGGTTCATGAGAAAGAATCAAGGGAACTTCCAGAAGCCATACCAAAGGAACAATTCCAAAGATGAACCAAATGCCTGCTATAACTGCGGCAAATCAGGTCACTTTATTACTGGTTGTCATAAACCCAAGAAAGACAGTCAAGGCTTAACTGATAGAAGAAAGAAACCATATGAACACAAAAGAAGACCCAAGGAAGATAAGAATTACTTCAGAAAGAAACATGAAGTACTCTTAGCTGAAGAAAACAAATCCAAATGGGCAAAAACTGACAGTGAGGAGTCAGAACCAGAAAGCTCATACTGCTCTAGTGATGATGAGGAAGTCAAGTGAACCAGTTGAACTGAATCAGACCAACTGAACCAGTTGAACTGAACCAGACCAACTGAACCAGTTGAACTGATTGACCAGTTGAGTTGACTAGTTGACCAGAGTTGACCAGTCGAGAAAATGTCCAGCAAGACGAATTTGACCGTTGCAATTCCAGGAACAGTACAGAAACTTTCCAACGGTCATATTCTTGTGTCTAACGTATATATCAGTGTTGGAGCCTATAAATAAAACATATTGAAGATCAAACAACAGCTTTTTAAGTGGATTCAAAGCATGGGCAGTTCATGAAGATATCAGCTAGTTGAGAGCACAAACCCTTGTGTGAGGATAAATTTGAGATATACACTGTAAATGATAAATTCCTCACACACAACTCTCTTGTATATGTGTGAGTGATTGTGTGTGAGGAATTTATCATTTACAGTGTATATCTCAAATGTATCCTCACACAAGGGCTTGT
This sequence comes from Primulina tabacum, assembly GCF_025594145.1. Lineage (NCBI taxonomy): Eukaryota > Viridiplantae > Streptophyta > Magnoliopsida > Lamiales > Gesneriaceae > Primulina > Primulina tabacum. The sequence goes on along the minus strand of NC_134551.1, from coordinate 37,766,240 downwards.
GCTCTCAACTAGCTGATATCTTCATGCTAACTGCCCATGCTTTGAATCCACTTCAAAAGCTGTTGTTTGATCTTCAATATGTTTTATTTATAGGCTCCAACACTGATATATACGTTAGACACAAGAATATGACCGTTGGAAAGTTTCTGTACTGTTTCTGGAATTGCAACGGTCAAATTCGTCTTGCTGGACATTTTCTCAACTGGTCAACTCAACTGGTCAATTAGTTCAACTGGTTCAGTTGGTCTGGTTCAGTTCAACTGGTTTAGTTGGACTGGTTCAACTGGTCTTCAGCTGGTCTGGTTCAGTTCAGCTGGTCTGGTTCAGTTTCAGCTGGTTCAGTTCAGCTGGTCTGGTTCAGTTCAGCTGGTCTGGTTCAGTTTCAGCTGATTCAGTTCAGCTGGTCTAGTTCAACTGGTCTGGTTCAGTTTCAGTTGGTCAGCAGCTGGTTCAGTTCAGCTGGTTGGTCAGCTGGTCAGCAGTTGGTTCAGTTTCAGCTGGTGTGCTGAAATCAGCTAGGCTGATTTCAGTTTGTGCAAAACCAGTAACTTCATCGTCATTTATCAGCATCTTAAGCTTTGATTCAGACTTTGACTTTTGAAGATGATTTGTAGATCATCATCTTATCTTTCCAACGCATACTGAATCGCTTCATTCGATAACCGAGCTGAGAGATATGACCAAAATACCGCAGCTGTTCAAACTCAACTGATTGATGTTTTCGTGTGATCAGTTCGGTAATTGAGCGATCAGTTAGACCATGATAACATCCGATTTTGCCCAACTAACGTGAAATACGACTTGTTTCAAATTGCGTTTTCTAATCAGTCCAGTTGGCGGATTTTCATTTGGATAATCCACTTGAGAGATATCATCAAAATACCAAAGCTCGCCAGAAATTCAGTTTGTGCAAAATTTAGTTTCAGCTTGCTTCTTGTGTTTGCAACTTCACACTTGAGTAAATATGTTAGAAACACAATAACAAGCTTTGTTAACATCAAAATCAAGATTGCGAACTTGAAAAGTTCCAACAATGAGAATATGAGACTCTGCATCGATTACCAAGAACAAAATAAGGTGACAGTGAAGAAAAAGTATTTGTTGCCTTGAATCGAGGATTTGTTTGATCAACTGCAAGGAACTTCGGTATTTTTAAATATATATATTTTATTGGAATATCATCAGATGAGAGTAAAGGAGACAGATGTGCATAATACGGCTTTCAAAACGCACTATGGGCATTATGAAGTTTTAGTGATGCCTTTTGGACTAACTAATGTCGGATCTCATGAATCGCATGTTTCAGCCGTACCTTGACCAGTTTATCATTATCTTCATCGATGATATTTCGATCTATTCCAAGAGCCGAGAGGAACATGATCAGCACTTGAAGACGACTTTGCAAGTATTGCGAGATCAAAAATTATATGCAAAGTTCAGCAAGTACGAGTTTTGGCTAGACAAGACAGCATTCTTAGGTCATATCGTTTCGAAAGAAAGAATAGATGTCGACCCATCTAAGGTTAAGGCAGTTAAAGAGTAGCCGGTGCCTAAAAGTGTAATAGAAATTCCGTAGTTTCTTAGACTTAGCAGGCTACTATGGCAAGTTCATCAAGGGTTTTTCGTCTATCGTAGCACCCTTCAAATCAATGACAAAGAAGAATGCGAAATTTGTATAGGGACCAGAGTGTCAAAGCGATTCTGATCAGTTGAAGCGAGCGCTCACTACCGCGCCATTTTTAGCTATGCCGACATAACAAGGGGAGTATGTGTTTTATATCGACTCTTGGAAGCTAGGATTGGGCGCAGTTCTTATGCAACATGATCGAGTCATTGCATATGCGTCTAGAAAGTTGAAATTCCATGAGAAAACTTATCCGACACATGACCTTGAACTTCCAGCGGTCGTATTTTCACCTAAAATTTATAGACACTACCTATATGGCGAAAAAATGCAAGGTCTATACGGATCACAAAAGTCCCAAATATTTCTTCACCCAAAAGGAGCTGAACACGAGACAATGACGATGTCTAGAACTTGTAAAGGACTACAACTGCGATATTATCTATCATCCTGGAAAAACTAGTGTAGTTACGAATGCTTTGAGAAGAAAAAGGACAGTCTTGGCTGAATTATCAGTACAGAAACCTCTACAGATGGAAATTCAGAGGTTCGACCTTGAATTTTATGCTAGGGGCAAGGCCCCTAAGCTATTTTAAGAGTACAGTCTACTCTGTGAGATAGAATTCAAGCCAGGAAAAGTAATGATGATCAACTGCAGAAATGGAGACAACGAGATTAGTCTAGAGAACAGATGTTGTATACAGACTAGGAGGGCATTGTTAAATATCGAGGAAGACTATGGATTCCTAGTGGAGATTCAATTAAGGTTGAAATTATGATGGAAGCTCGTAGTACCCCTTATTCTATACACCCCGGAAGTAAAAAGATGTACAAGGACTTGCAACTTTTATATTTGTGGTCGGGTATGAAACGAGATATTATTAGCTTCGTATCCGAATGCTTGACGTGTCAATAGGTGAAGGAAGAGCATCAAATACCAGCATGAATGCTCCGACCACTCCTCATCCCCGAGTGAAAATTGGAGAACATTACGATTGACTTCGTGGTAGATTTAACAAAGACAGTAAAATGATCCAATTCTATTTGTGTAATAGTGGACCGTCTTACTCAGTCAGCACATTTCCTACCAGTAAAGACAACTTTCTCCATGACACAGCATGCGGAGCTATATATTCGAGAGATAGTTAGACTTCATGGAATTCCAGTTTCCATAGTGTCAAACAGAGACACACGATTCACTCCATCGTTCTGGAAGAGTTTGCATTTAGCCTTGGGGACCAAGCTACTATTCAGCATAGCATTTCATGCCCAGACTGACGGTCAATCTGAGAGAGTCATACAAATTTTAGAATAACTACTCCTAGCATGCGTGATTGATTTCCAAGTGAGTTGTGAACCGAAGCTATCTTTAATGGAGTTCACCTATAACAATATCTATCATTCATCCATAGGAATGGCTCCATATGAGGCACTATACGGAAGAAAATATAAATCGCCTATCAATTGGGATGAGTTAGGAGAAAGAGCTACGATGGGACCTGAAATACTTCAGCACACCACGGATTTAGTCTCCAATATCCGAGACAGGATGAAGATGTCTCAGAGTCAACAGAAAAGCTACGCTGATAAAAGAAGATGGGATCTTGAGTTTGCATTCTATGACCACGTATTTGTGAAAATAGCAACTATGAAGGGTGTTATGAGGTTTGGCAAGAAAGGCAAACTTTGTCCGAGATTCATGGAACCATTCGAGATACTCGACAAAATGGGAGCATTAGCATATCGAGTTGCGTTGCCACCTAAACTCGAAGTAGTTCACAATGTTTTCCATGCATCGATGCTCAGCAAGTACATGTCTAATCCCTCACATGTACTAAATTTTGAGCCACTGCATCTGATGCCAAACCTATCTTAGAGGAGATACCTACTCAAATTTTGAACAGACATAAGAGAAGGCTGAGGAACAAGTTGATAGAGATGGTCAAATTTAAGTTGCTGAACCACTTGGAAGAAGAAGCCATTTGGAAATCGAGACTGAGATGAGTAGTCGCTACCTGAAGTTGTTCGGTAAGTCATAATTTCGAGAACAATATTTTTTTTGGGGGGGAGGGAGATTTGTAACGTCTAAAAATCAGTCCACGTAAACCGCATGCATGAAAATTATTTAAATTGCTTCTTTATTATAAGCACTTAAATGATATATTTTATATGATTAAATCTTTAAATTGCATGATCTCATGAAATTAAAGGTTTGGTCTGGATATTTGATATTAGGCTAAGGAAAGGAGAACGATGACGACCAAGATGAAAATATTTTTCGATAAATATTTTTAAAGCTCGATAAAATGATTAGATAGGATGAAAATTTGCTAAAAATTCTAGACGGGTCGAACCTTGTTTTATCTGAGAAGCCGATTTTGGTCAAACAAAAGACTTTTATGGATCCAAAATTCAATATTTTTAAAACGATTTTTGTAAAAAAAATTTATTTTTAATTGGGCCCATTACTTTCAAAACAAGAGTATTAAAAACTCTAAACTCCTAAATCACCTAAAACACTAAATTATAAAATCAAAATCCTAGGGTTCTAACATTTGAATTTGCCGAAACACAAACACTACGATTTTAAAAATTTTGAAGAGCAAATTCTGAGGTTGTTCGTCACCGTTCGTTCTTCTTCGCAACCCGAGCAACGATTGAATATTTGAGCATTTTCAATGCAAAGACACGCTTCTAAACTTTCTCTTTTCACCATTCAAATAATTATATGTGATATATTTCTTCTAGCATGAAAAATATTTATATCAAATTATTTAACGTTTAGACGTTATATTTTTCAAAGGATTGCTGCCATAAAGAGATGTTGGAAAAGGGTCGTTTAGAGACGATAGGCAAGCTGGACAGCGGCATGTGAGATGCACATGGGTGAGGGTCGAAGTGGCTAGGGTTTTCAAGGGTTTCTTGGGAAGAAGTGCTACGGTTAGGGGATGTTGGACCAGGGCTCCGCCAACCATTGTAATGGCCCCGTGCACGGCTTGGTTTAGAGGTTAGGAGGAGTCCATGTAAAGCTGGACTCATGGCTCGGAGATGATAGGTGGTGCGCGAGTCCTAGGAGATCAAAAGGGCGCAGTGTTTGGGGTTTTGCGCACGGCTGGTCCAGAAGGGTCCAGGGAGGATGGCTCAGGGTCGGGACTGGTGGCAGGCGCAGCCGCGGTCCATGGTGGTTCACAGGGGCTCGGGTTAGTGTAGGGTCGTGTCTTGTAAAGGAAGAAGGGCTCTACCGATGGCTTAGGATAGATGCAAGGGTCGAACCAAGGGTCCACTTTGGTTGGGTCATGGCTCACAGGTGTAATATAGGGTCGCAAAAGTCATGTTTTAAATTTGGGAAGAAAATATTAAGTTTTGAATTTATAGGTTTAAAACTTTTCACGGTTTTGCCATTAAGTCAATAAATATAAAGGCTCGGATTACGTCTAAGAAAAATATTAGAAGTCAAAGATAAGATTATATGATGCTATGGGATATGTTCGTGTAGAGCCCAAAATCAGTACACGTAAAACCAATGAATTTATTTAATTGTTAAATCATTTATTTAAATTTAAAATGATTTTTAGTGATGCATGACCTATTTAAATTGAATTTTTTTAAATTATTTATGTTTATGTGATGCACGTTAAAATATTTCACGAGTTTCATGTTTCAGGCGATTATTCGATGCGGGATCGAGGAAAAGAGACCGGTGACGATTTTGACAATTTTTAAATGGGGTACTTTATTTTCAAGTAAGGGTTGGAGCATATTAATTAATTTAATAAATTTCAGCATTTTAAAGTATAAATTATTTATGTAGGAATTTTAGAATTTTAGAACTTTTAAAGTTTAGCAAGTATACATTTTATTTTAAATTAGAGGATTTTAGTAAAGTGGGTAGTAGTTTACCATTTTGACTAGCTTGTTAATTGGTTGAACATTTTAAATAGCTTGATTAATTATCTAATTAAGCAATTTTCCCCTAATTACTCACTCACACACACGTTACACACACCCACACACACTTTTACACACACTAGAAACGTTCAACACACACACACATTTCAATTCAGATTTTATTATTTGTGGAGAGGAGAAAACTAGGGTTCTAAGTAGAGAGAGCAGCCGCCCCCTCCCTCTATACTTTCCAGCAACTTTTCGTGGTTTTTATTGCAAGAATTAGCGCCACGTTCGTCCCGGATCAACCTCGCATCTTTCCCCGCCTCGGTGTTGTCGTTCGGTAACGTTAAAGATTTAAAGGCATGTATATTCTCTTTTTCCTGCGTCGATCTAGTTATATTATGTGTTGCGATGTTTTTTATACGAGAAGATCCATGTGTGATGTAAGTGGTTTGAGCAGAAAAATTGTTTGATCAATCTATGCAACGTTTTTAGATCTCAGAAACTGTATTTTGAATTACTGCGATTTTTTGGTCGCTTTTCTGGAAAACCTTTCAACATATGAAACGTAGAACTTTTTGATACTTTCGATTTGATATAAAGTTTGAAATATTTGGATAACAATTGAGTGAGTTATGGTGTTTTTCGTGGGGCTGCTCAAACTGCGTTTTCTGGAAATTATGCTATTGATGTGTTCTTGAAGTTTATTTGTTACAGGCTTCGTTGGGAAGCGTCGGGTGATAGTTGTTGTGTTTAGGTATATGGAGTATGAGTTTGGGATGAGTTTTGATGCTTCGTTTCGTGTACATAGTCGTTGGTTGCATTAGAAATCGTAGGAAACAATTGGTGTCAAAATTGAGTCATGGGTTTTATTGCGTTGAGTGTGGTGCGTCATTTCTTTGGGAACGTTTTGGGCGTTTTTATGGAGTCGGGTCAGTGTCATAGTGTCCTAGGATGAGTCTCGATGGATTGGTTCATGATTCGTATTATTTAGTTAGGAGTATTAAGATGCAAATCGCGGAGTCCAGTACACTCGGCGCTCGAGCGGTAGTTTATTACCGCCCGAGCGCCACTCCTTCTGTCCGAGTGTTTTTCCCAGAAGACCTGGCGCTCGAGCGGTAAACTTTTACCGCCCAAGCACTGCCCCATCTGTGAGAGTGTTTGGATTCTTCCTTTTTTTCAAGTTCAATAGTGAGTTCACGTCTTTTATTTTTGGGAAATTTTCACACGTCAGTTTAGAGCTTGTTTCAGGGTTTGATGTCATGGTTAGTATGATTAAACGAGGTCAAGTCCCGAATGTTCTAGAACGTCATAAGCCACTTATTTACTTTGGGGTTGTGTACAAGTAGTACGTCTAAGTATGAAAGCTAAGCACTTGATAATGTGTTAGTATGTGCAGCAGTGGCCCCAAGCGAGATCCAACGAATCCCTCAACACCAAGTAAGCATGTTCGACTTGCAAAGAAAATACTTTTATGTTTTTGAGGTATGCTAAATGTCTTGTGACCAATTTATGTATGGGATTGGAAAGCGGTAAAGTATGACCAGGGACCAATCCACCCGTTAAATTATGAACGGTGATCTCATGTATGTGGTGGTGGACCTTCCCTGTCAGCCTAGTACTGTGGTTTAGTCTGATTAGGCGCATTTATGTATTGGTCACTTGCTTTGAAACATGCCTCTATCCAAAATGATGAAGTTTATGTATGTTCAAGTATGTACGAAGTAAGCATGTTTAAGAAAAGTTTTATGTTGATGGCACGTCTATGTATGTATGTACGTATGCTCAATCTTATTTATGCAAGTTCCAGTTCCAGTATGTACGTTTTATTTTAAAGCTGTATGTGATCTTATTACGTAGTACTCGTTACTTCCAGTTTATGTATGTTGAGTCTTTAGACTCACTAGACTTGATAGATGCAGGTGAGAATGAGTTTGAAGAGATGAGGGGTGAGTACCAGTGAGCTGGCTTGGACTGAGCGGGAGGCTAAACCCGAGGACCGCCATATTTTAAGTTTTATGAAATGTTCAAAATACTCTGATTATACGTTTTGGTTTATGATCTTTAAACAAGCATTTTCCTTTAGCAAATTTTTTTTGGGATGAACTATTGTTTTATGGATGAAAATTTAATGTTTATTTTATATTTAAGAAAATTTTTATTTTTCGCAAATTTCAAGTAGTTAAAAGTACGGTACGTTACAGTTCGAGTCAAGAAAAGTAAGAAAAAATTCAAAATTGGGAAGTTTGAGGTCCAAGGATAAATTGATCATTTTACGTCACGGGTAGTTCGAAAGGTCTGGCAGCATCACGAAGAATCATAATACAGGCAAAATGATATTTTAAAATGTTTATAATGAAAATATGATATTTTTATAATATATACAAAGTCTGTACGATTTTTTCAGAAAAATGTTATTTTACGATTTTTGAAGGATATAATATTTTATAAAGAAAAAGAAAGGAAAAATATTTTGAATTATGTGAATTGACTATGAAATAAAGGATATGATTGGGGATGTCGTGAGGGAAAAGGCCCAGAGACGGTCCGTTTAAGGGAGACGGCTCAGAAAGAGCCTGACGATCATATTTCCATGACAAGAGTTGCTGACGTCCCGTCCTAGGTACTTGGTATAGCTAGACTGATCAGTCGACCACATGATGAAGCATCAAACTTCACCCAAAATGTTATACGACGATGAAAGGATTTATGATTTAATGATTTATTATTTATGATTTATTTATGCTTACAAGTTTTGCGCCATCTTATTTTAAATAAAAGTATGTTTTTAAAATGCATGTGCATGTATACGTATTATTTGATATTTATGGTTAGAACGTGCTGAGTAATTAGACTCACTAGGTTTGGATGGTCGTAGGTGAGGATGATTTTGAGGGAGGCGCTGACGCTTGAGTGGATCGGGTCAGATAGTACACTCATGAGAGACTTTTATTTTCCTCATTAGCTTAAGATTTAAAGTTTAAAAGTAAATATTTTGAGGATTATTTCATTAGAAATTTTATGCTTAATTTTTAAGTTTAATGTTTGGATTGTTTTAAAATTGACTTACGATTTGGTGGGTTATGATTCATAGATTTTTTGCATTTGTGATTTTAAACTTTTAGTTTTTATATTGAATGGTTTTTGAAGTTAGAAGAAATTATTCATAAACAAATAAATATAAAAGTTTAATAGTATTTTAAAGTTAAAAGTAAGGGACGTTTAACCATTGATTCATTCTACTAAGGTGATTTGCAACAAAACTTGTTTATTATACGGGCTTAACCTAATTAGGCCCAGACCGTGCATCAACCTTTGATCACAACAATGTCATAACTCAAGTATGATTGCACTCATCGAATCATGGTAAGAAGTTCTAGTAGCATCACCCCATGATTACCTAGGTATAACTGGTAAGACATTCTAGTAGCATCGCCCCATTATTACCTAGGAATAACTTAAAGTGCCTGCAAGAATCAATAGGTTATGGTTAGCTTACAATACGGTCCATTCACTCATATATCTTGATTGATTCTACAATCATTGGTATGTCGAGAGTGACAAATAAATTTGATAATGATGTGATGTGTCTTTCAGTAATAATGGTATTGGATGTGCAACTAGAGAACTACCTTCCCTAAAGCATATATTTACTATGGCCAGATATTCTTTGCCCTATTAACTCATACAATTACATTGGATATCCACATCTGCAGGTCAGCGGTGCATCCCTGGATACAATGCATTGGCTACTACGTATAGCCTAGGGGTGTCAATCGGGTGGGTGGGGTCGGGTTTCGGGTCAACCCGCGAAATTTTTTTTATTTTTTTTCAACCCGAACCCGAAGCAACCCGAAAACCCCCAACTCGAACACGAACCCGTATAACCCGACTCAACCCGTCTAATCCGCCTAACCCGAATTTTATTTATTTTTTTAAATTTTTTTAAAAAAATTCAAAAAAATAAAATATAATAATAATATTTTAATTTAAACACATAATAACTAAATTTTTTATTTAAATTTGAAAGTTTAATCGTAGAAAATTAAAAGTATATTTACTAAATCAAATAAAAAATTGTTAAAAAAATAAAAATATGCAAAATAAATATTAAATGATGAAAATTTATCATATAAATATACAATAAATTTTGTTCAAACATACAATATATAAAAATATAGGTAATATTTTCAAAAAAAAAGTTCGCGGGTCAACCCGCGACCCAACCCGACCCAACCCAAAACCCGCCTAACATGGCACTAACTCGAATCCACCCAACCCGAGCCCAACCTGAACCTGATTTTTTTCGTGTTGGGACGTGTCGGGTTGACGGGTCGTGTCGCATTTTGACACCCCTAGTATAGCCTCTATGTTGCCACGGATATAAATACTAATAGTGTACAACCATAACCACTTACTATTTCACTCAATAAGTTATAACCACTTGGAAAGTCCAAGAGAGAGTTTTTTAGTGATCCATCCCATAATCACCCATCTATATGAATAACATCTTCATCCTCTTACCAATGAGGTGTTTATATCACAGATGTTAGTCTCGAGCTCGAACGACCTTTAAACCTATTTTAGGGGGCTGAATTCACTAAGAACATATTTAGATTATATAGTACACATGTGATGAATTTCATGATCAACTTTGCGAAATTGACTTCATGGCACTAAAGTATATTCAATGTCTTTATCTATGCATGTTGCATAGGTATATAGATAAAAAATAAATGTCATAATTGAATAAAATAGTAAAATATTATTAAAATAAATTCTATTTTAAGTTAAAGTTAAAAAAACTTAAGTCAAAAGTTGGATTATTAGACACTTACTCTAAAAAACTCATATTTTGCCCTATATCCGACTACACATAGATCTTAAACACATTGTCCCACAATGCTCTTAAACAATTGTCCTATCAGAGGCATCGTTAGTAGATCAGCAATGTTATCTGTAGAGGCTAATCTCTCTACTGATATGTCTCATCTAACCACAGTCTCCCAAATTATGTTAAATTTACTCAGTATATATTTGGATAGTTGATACATTGGCTCATTTGCTTGCACAACGGTATCAGTGTTATCGAAGTATACCAAGACTATATCAACTCCATTAGGAATTTTGCCAAACTCTTGAATGAAATTTCTCTTCCAAACAACTATCTTTGCTGCAGCTGATGCAATTATGTATTCGGCCTCTGTGGTTAAGTTCGCTATGATGTCTTTCTTATAACTCTTCAAATTTACAGCACCACCATTGAGTTTGAATACAAATCCAGATGTTGATTTCGAATCATCTACATCTAATTGGAAGCTAGAATTAATATAGCCTTCCAATTTTAATTCTCCTTCCACATATATCATGAGCAGATTCTTAGTCCTTGAGAATATATTTCACGGCTTTCCAATGCAATGGACTGGGGTTGGACTGATATCTACTTGCAACACTCAGTGCAAAAGAAATATTAGGTCGAGTATATATCATACCATGCATAATGATACCAATCGCAGATGTATATGGAATGCGAGTAATTGTTTACATCTCCTCATCAGTATAAGGGCACGTAAAGTTGGATAGACTCGCATCATGAAACATTGGTAGATATCCTCTCTTGGACTCCTCCATAGAGATTCTCCTTAGTGTGGTCTCGATTGGTTGAACCAGAGCATTCTCTTTGATATATCTTTATAGATATATATTCCTAATACATATGATTATTCACTTGTATCTTTTGTGGAGAATTTACTTACTATCTAGACTTTAGTCGATTGTAACATTCATACATCATTCCAAATGATTAGAATGTCATCAAAATAAAGTATTAGGGACGTCTATGCACTCCCACTAACTTTCTTGTACACACAATATTCCTCAGGATTTTTTTTAAAAATCAAATTCATTGATAGTATTATCTAATCTAAAGTTCCAACTCCTAGATTCCTATTTGAGACCATAAATTGATATTTGAATTTTTCATACCTTATCCTCATTTCCCATTGATGTGAGTCCTTCAAGTTGAGACATGTAGATATCTTCCTTAGTATCACCACTAAGCAACGTTGTCTTCATATCCATTTGACATATTTCATAATTATACAATACTGCTTTGACTAGCATAATTATTATTGAATTGAACTTTACTACTGGCGAAAAGGTTTCCTCATAGTTAATTTCTTGTTTTTGAATATATCCTTTTTGCTACCAATCTATCCTTGAAGGTCTCCACGTTCGCATCTGCTCGCGTTTCTTTTTTTTAAATCCATTTGCTTGATATGGGAAAAATTCCTTATGACAGATCTACTAAGGACCATACTCTATTTGAATACATGTAGTCCATATCGAGCTGCATGACTTCAAGTCATTTAGATTAATCAACATCAGAAATAGTTACTTCTAAGTTTCTTGGATGAAATCCAGGACTGGATCATCTTGGACCTCTCCAAGAAGTAGACTCATCCTCTAAGGTGGCATTGAGACCCTTTCAAATCTCTTAGGAGCTTGTACTTATTTAATTTACTTTTTGGGTTTGGGTTCCTCTATCTAAGGTGTGGGTGTTTCTTGAAATTTATCTAGTTCTATCATTTCGTCTTTTTTATCCAATAGAAATTCTATTTCCAATAAGGTAGAATTCCTAAAAACAAACACTTTTGTTTATTTGGGATCATAGAGTAATAGCCAAAAAAATTCTTTGAATATTCTACAAAATGGCACAAAGTGAATCTACTATCCAGTTTGTCTCTCACTGCCTTCTTCGCATAAGCAGGACATTCCCATATTCTAAGAAAAGAATATATGAGAGGCTTCCCCATTTATATCTCATATGATGTTTTATCCAGTACTTTTGTATGGATATTATTCAACATATTGTTGCAGTTTCAAGCGCAAATCCCCGAAAATATGGTGGTACGTAGTCCGTTGGACCCTATCATATTTCTGACAATATCCATCATTGTTCAATTACTATGCTCTGACACACCATTCAACTCTGGTGTGGCCAGAGGAGTCTATTGTGATCTCATTTTCTTTAAAATAGTTTTGAAACTTTGTGCTCAAATATTTTCCACCTTGATCTGATCGTAGTATTTTAACACTCTTTCCTAATTGTTTCTCTAATTCATATCTGAATTCTTTGAACTTTTCAAAGGCTTCAGACTTTCTATTTATCAAATATACATGCTCATACCTCGAAAATTCATCGATAAAAGTAATGAAGTAAGAAAGCTCATATTTAATGCTGACACAGCATGCTACACACATCTATATAGATCAAATTCAATATAACATGTGCACACTCCACTCTCCCTATGAAAATGGCTTTGGTCATCTTTCCTTTCAGGCAGAACTCACATGTATCCAAAGTTTTTTTATCTGTCATGTCAAACATGCCCTTTCCCATTAGCTTGTGCATCCTTCTTTGGGAAATATTTCATATCCTAATGTGCCCCAAGTTTTCTTGGTTAACATTATCTTGCTTTTTTTTGTGTTGTTGAAATCGCATTTACTTGAACATTATCAGGTGGAATATCTTTTAGCTTTAAGTTATATATATCGTTTTGTAATTCACATGTTCCAATTAAACATTTAAACTTATAAATATTACAAATACCTTTAACTAAAGAACAAGAATTTATGTATTTATCAAACATAGAAATGAAAATAATGTTTTTAATTAATTATGAAACATATAAAACATATCTTAAAAATAACTTAAAATTATTGTTCAGAATTAAATAAATGTCTCCTACAACTTTGGCAACAACTCTTGTTGGATTGTTGATCCTTAGGAAAGTCTCATCATCCTTAAGCATCCTACCTCTTTTCATCACCTGCAAGTCAATGCAAAGATAAGGTCAACATCAGGTATCCAATATCCAAGAAGAAGAGTTAATAGAAGCATTTAATTCAATATAGAACATACCCTTGTCAGAACCCTTCTGGGCTAGATATTTCACGCAGTTGTGCTTCTAGTGTCCAGGTTTATTGTAGTGGAAGCATACTTCTTCTGACTTATCGGTATTTTCTCGCCCTTTAGTAGCATTTGAAGCTTTATTTTTCTTGGTCTTGTTTTTCTTGGAAGAGGCAAGGCAATTATTTCCCTTCCTTTGTGGATCTTTCTTCGTACGAGACAATGAGCCCACTAAGAAAACAATCTTTTCCTTTTTCATTGTACCTTCATATGTAGTATGAATGTTGACTAGTTCTTCAAGAAAAACCTCCAACTTATTCATATTTAAGTTCACCGAAAACCCATCAAATTTGGCTAATAGTGACAACAACAGGATGTCTGTGAACAACTAGTTTGACAAGACTATGTCTAATCCTACCAACTTTTCAATTAGCCCAATCATCCTCATGCCATTTTCATGGACCGATGTCTCGTCTCGCAAGCGTGTAGTCATGAGCTCGTTGATGGAAGCATGCCTCAAGGGACGATTCTATGCACCATAAAACTCTTGTAGGTGCAGGTAAACGCATAGAATTTGCAGCATCCTCGAACCGCCTCTGCGGTTCATTTGACATAGAAGCAAGCATATAACTCTTAGCTTGTAAATCATGTCCCACCATTTATCAAGCTTAGCGAATTCATCAACAGAGGCATTGACAGCTGCCACTTTTGGAGGTGCCTTTTCAAGTATATATGCTATCTTCTCAGAGTCCAGAATGATTTTTAAGTTCCTTAGCCAATCATGGTGATTAGGTTTATTTAGCTTGTTTTAATCGAGTATAACAGAGAACGGATTTAGAGATGACATATTAAATATACTGAAAAAAGAAACAGAATAAACTTCACTGAATTTTTTAAAATATTTATAAGACATAAAATCTAGATTTTTGTTTTATGAATTACTTCTAACTATTTTGACATTTTGACCTCCATCTGATGAAAAAATGAAATCCAATTTTCTTAGTGGATAAATTACGATCCTGAATAATATAAATCAATCACAACTTACAAAAGGTATATCTCAATTGCATCATCATGCAACCCTCACGTATTCCGCCTAACGTTTGATTAGGGTCCAATAATATGACGTCGTTCACCTTCACGTGTCCAGCAAGTCCAATCAATTTCAATACACAGTGGACGGTCTCCATTAGATCCCCAATAATATGAGTTGAAGTCATAGGAGTTCCACCCAATTTACATCATGGATGTCAGTGTAAGTCAAAACTTTCTAGCGTACAGGTCTTCACAATAATATAAACTAGAAACTGATTGCATGTAGCGTTCATCATGCAACTACTATTAATGGAAGGCAAGGGAAATCAAAACTTATAAATTTTCTTTTATTGGCTTGATATAAATTTTGAATTGAGAGATTTTAATTTTTAACAATTTGCATCATTGTTTAATTTTAAAATCATATCATGTATCACATACATCACAAATAATAAAATATTATCAATAACTAAGAGATAATTGATCCCCATGTAAGCCAAAAACGGATGAAAGTCCAAAAACCAAGGTAAATGCAGGGATGCAAATGCAACAATTACATAAGCCTCTAATGTTTTACATATCTTCGATCTTCAAAATTCTTGTTGATCTGGGCCCACTTTCTTCAATTCTTGATCTCCCACTAAATGCAATATTTACATTAAATTTTCATTTCTTTATTAGGATACAAAGTTAAGTGTGAGAACGAACCACAAACTAGACATAGAACATTGATCATGTCTCTCGATCATCCTTATTTTATTCAATATCTCATATTACAAAATAACATAATATCACATATTATCATCAAATCGTATATCTTGTAAATTTATCATTTACCGCCAATTTAGTTCTCAATTAATTTATTAATAATTAAATTTCTTATAAAAAACCTTTTAGCATAAATAATTAATATCTAATTCTAATTATTTCTTTAATAAGAAAAATCCATAATTCTTACCAAAATTTATTTTCAAAGACAAATTTGATCAAATTTGCGTAAAATATTAATTTGACCCACAATTTTCAAAAATTCTTGAAATCATCTTTAGACTCGAAAACCACATCGAGCCTATGGGGGCAGGGCTATCCGAGATTATCTCGTACACCCTGCACATCTGCTCGCCCGCAACCGAACAACTCAAGAAACCGTCGGCGGGCAGCGGCCTCTTCATGGAGGGAAGTACACTTCCTTCACAAAAAAAAAAACAAAAAAAAAAAAATTTCTGAAATTCTACACTGGAAGTGTACTGTCTGCGCTGGAAATTGTTGTCTGCTATTCGCTGCCTGAAATTGTTCTAAGCAGTGACGATAAATTTTTTGTTTTCTCTTTCCCGAAAATCTAATTTTTGAGATGTTGCAATTTTTTAAAATATTTTATTATGCGGTTAGAAATACTTAAAACCAACACAATTTTAAACAACAAATCATACGATTGAAACAATTAGACCCTCATACTACTATTGGAGTACCATGTTGTAACATCTACTAATTTAAAATGCAGAATTTCTTTTTTTAAAAGCTCACATTTTCGAAAATATCATCTAAATATTTTGCATGCATGCAACCTTAATGAAAAATATACCATTTAAAAATAAACGTAAATATTTAACAATTTAAAATAGTACATTTTAAAATGACCAAACTCGACCACATAAAATGAGTGAACATAATGAGTAAAATCCTAGAAATCAGCATCGTATCAGAAACAATGTATAAAAATGCTCATGTTCTCTCAAATCTCAAAAATAATAATGTGTGGAAGAAATGTGGTCCTCGGGTTGTGCACGCACATCCCTTCGTAAACATGCTCACCTACATCACACATGCCTACTGAGTCTAAAGACTCAACACACCTGTACCGAAAATAACAAGTACATATTCATATCACACAGCAGTGAAAATATAATATACTCAACATGCTTTTCATGAACTTAAAAAGAGCAAATGTAAATGTGTCATATGAAATCATTACATGTCAAAACAGCTCATCATATCAACATATACTTATACATCATTTCCTTTAATGAATTCAGATGATTAATTGTGACTTTCATATCATCATTCATCACTATCCGATGAATCCATATACATAAAACCGTGGTACCCGGCGGCTGTCGGACATCAGTGACAATATTTCCCATCCACTGTGCCTACGCCTCATCATCAGCAATTACATATATATCTTAATAATTTACATATAAATCGATAGTCACAACTAATTCTCATCTTTCAAAACCTCATCATTTTCATCACTTATCAAAATCATGCACATGCATAAAATTTTCTTAAAATCAAGCATGCAACGCATTTTCATAATTTCATAAAAATCAGGATCATGTTGCATAAACATTTAAAAGCGTGATAAATTTGTGCTCGGGACGCTGCCAGGACTAAAATCTCACCCCGGGTTCAAAATGACCATTTTGTCCCTGAACACTCAAAATGACCGTTTTACCCCTGGACCTCTAAATTTTGACCCAAAGCTTATCAAACTCTTTAAAGCATCCCAAAACATAATCAAAAGTGTTTCTTAGACGTAAAATTGAGCCTGTTTTAAAACTTGACCGATTCATTTTAAAATTTGGACTAGGGGTCCAGTTTTAACCCGAATCGAACTGAAACTTAACCAAATTTCTCCCAACTTTAAATATGACTCAAACTTACACCCCCAGCCCCTAAAAAACTATTTTCAGACTCCTTAGTACTTCCGAATCGTGCCTGGGAGCTGCTGAAAATTCCAGCGCATTGACACTTACAAACCCTAGCACGCGAGCTACTAACCTTTGACTCTAGCCTACTCTAAGCTGGTCCGGCCTCGAATCTGTGCACTTTAAGACCAAGACAGAGCCTAGGGACTCTCTCCTAGACCATGCAACCCATGGCTACTACCCAAACTTTCAGCAATACATGCATCACCCGAGAATAAACCACAAACCCAACCCTACTCGACTCTAGCACCTCGGTCATCCCCTAGATCGTAACCAACCGAGGTTGAACCATTCTGGACCACGTCTCATACCCCTTATGGTCTGCACCGTTGCTTGGTTTAACTCCCCTATAGCTGTCCCCCTTCTTGTAACCCAATCTATCCATACCGACTCCATATCCAAGAACTACGATCGACCCCTACCATGACGCGTTCCACACCCAAATCGAGCGCCTTAACCCCTTCGATCTCAACATATCCATCCCTTAAAAATCTGTAATACAGCAGCCCCCGTGCAGCAAATCATAAAAAAGGTGAGCTGACAAGAAGGTGCATGCGTGAATTACGAAAAATGAATCCATAAGCATTATACATGCAAGGACTATAAAATTTCGAGCATGACACACATGCATCAGGTATATAGTGTGGATGATACAAAAAATAAAGATACATGGCGTGCCTTGATGATTAAAAGCTTGAAAGATTGTAGAAACGCGCGTCGGGGAGACACTGGAGGGGCGGAGAATGATCTAGCTTGAAATAAAAATGGAGGACAAGTAAGGTTGATTGCTGCTGCTGAACTCACGTGAATGAGGCTGCTGAAGAGGGGAGGGGCGGCTGCTGAATGTGTTTTAGGTTTAGGATAGGTTTAAGTGGTAATTAAGTACAAAACACACCACAAATGGGCCCTAATTAATTTTTAAAAAAATTAAAAAATTATTTTGAGCCCATTTAGTAATAAAAGAAACCCAATCTAGCCATACCCCTAAGGGTCTGGACTGTTCTCAAAAAATATTTGGTTTTGGTACGTCTTTTAAAATATTGCCCGAACACTCAAAAGGTCCTCCGAATCGTTAAACTTTGTGTACCGATTAAAAATATGCTCTGGCGGATAAAAATACCCAACAAAGCTCATTTCTTGAGAAATACACTTAAAACACATTATATTAATTAATTTAAAAACATTTCCTGATAATTTCCCGGTTTTCGTTCCTCAATCGAGCGCGAAATTCATCTAGAAACCCTAATGCGTGAACTTTTAAAATAATCATGAAATGAATCCTATCATGCAATATTTATGCATTCAATGCCAAAAATAAACAAACACATCTTTTAAATAAAATCATAGATTGCATGCATTCAGGTTACGTAAATTTAATTTCCTGGACCTTACAACTCTCCCCCCTTAAATAAAATTTTGTCCTTGAAATTAAAACATACCGAATAACTCCGGGTAGCGATTCCTCATCTCGATCTCCGTCTCCAAAGTAGCTTCCTCCTCGAAATGATTTAGCCACTTGACCTTGACCATGTGGATCACCTTGTTCTGGAGCCTCTTCTCCTGTCTGTCCAGTATCTGCATGGGATTCTCCTCAAATGACAGGTGCAGTGTGAGCTGTAGTGGCTCATGGTTCAGCACATGCGAAGGATTCGACATGTACTTCCGCAGCATAGAGACGTGGAACACATTATGAATTCCCACCATATTCAGCGATAATGCAACGCTGTATGCAAGTGTCCAAACCCTCTCTAGGATCTCGAATGGCCCAATGAATCTAGGGCTAAGCTTGTCCTTCTTCCCAAATCTCATCACACCCTTCATCGGTGCGATCTTCACAAACACATGATCCCCTAGTGTGAACTCAAGATCTCGGCACCTCTAATATGCATAACTCTTATGACAGCTCTGAGCGGTCCTCATCCTGCCTCGAATCCTGACCACTAACTCTGCAGTCTGCCTGAATATATCCAGACCCAAATCTGCTCTTTCTCCTACCTCATCCAAATACACTAGAGACCTATACTTCCTCCCGTACAGTGCCTCGTATGGAGCCATACCGATCGATGCCTGATAAATGTTGTTGTAGTTAAACTCAACAAGAGGTAACTTCGGCTCCCAGCTGCCCTGGAAGTCGATCATGCAAGCTCAGAGTAGGTCTCCCAGAATCTGAATCACCCTCTTTGACTGTCCATCTGTCTGAGGATGGAATGCAGTAATGAATAGTAACTTAGTACCCAACGCCTAATGGAGACTCTTCCAGAATGCAGACGTGAACCTCGGTTCCATGTCTTATACGATGGATAGTGGAATCCCATGCAGTCTGACTAACTCTCTGATGTACAGCTCTGCGTACTGAGTCATGGTTAAAGTCTTCCTGATCAGTAGGAAATGTGCTGATTTAGTAAGCCAATCAACTATCACCCAGATGGAATTAAATCCTCCAGTAGTCATCGGAAGCCCTGTCACAAAGTTCATGGTGTTGTTTTCCAATTTCCACTCTGGAATAGTGAGTGGTCTCAACTTCCCTCCAGGTCTCTGATGCTCTGCCTTGACCTGCTGACAAGTCAAACACTCGGAAACGAAACGCAAAATATCTCGCTTCATGCCTGGCCATAAATAGAGTCTGAAGGTCTTTATACATCTTCGTACTCCCTGGATGAATGGAGTACGGGGTGCTGTGGGCCTCGTTCAAGATATATGCTCTAAGTGAATCACTGTCAAGAAGCCATAGACGGTCTCTATACCTGACCACGTCGTCCACAACTGTATACAGTCTCTGGCCCTTAGCCTCGTCCCTCTAGTGGTCTGCAACTGCTCGTCAAAAGTCTGTCATGCCCGAATTCTGTCTCTCAATGTCGACTGTACTGTTAGAGTAGCATGATTTGGGGCTACGCCCCTGGCATAAACTACAAGCTCAAATCTCTGAATCTTCGTCTTTAGCGGTCTCTAAACCGACAAATGGGCAAGCACTGTGTGCTTCCTGCTCAGAGCGTCTGAAACCACATTAGCCTTACCCGGATGGTAGCTAATGTCACAGTCATAATCCTTCAATAGCTCTAGCCATCTCCTCTGTCTCATGTTCATCTATTTTTGTGTGAAGAAGTACTTCAGGCTCTTGCAATCAGTGAAAATCCTGCACTTCTCCCCATACAGATAGTGTCTAAAAATCTTCAGGACAAATACCACTGCTGCTAGCTCGAGGTCAAGAGTCGGATAATTATTCTCATGGACCTTCAGCTGTCTGGACGCATAGGCTATAACTATGTCATGCTGCATTAGAACCGAGCCCAAACCGAGCTTCGAAGCATCTGTGTAAACCATGAACTCTCCCTACCCTGATGGCATAGCTAAAACTGGTGCAGTGGTCAACGCTAGCTTCAGTCTATCAAAGCTACCTCTGACACTCAGATCCCCAGATAAACTTGGCATTCTTCTTCGTCAAGGTGGTCATAGGCACCGTCATAGAAGAGAACCCCTTAATGAATTTCCTGTAGTACCCAGCCAATCCCAAGAAGCTACGGATCTCTATCACGCTATTTGGCACTAGCCAATATTTGATTGCTTCGACCTTACTGGGGTCGACCTCAATACCATTCTGAGATACAATGTGGCCCAAGAATGCCACTATGTCAAGCCAGAACTAGCACTTTCTAAACTTGGCATACAACCGTCTGTCATGTAATGTATGCAGTACGGTCCTCAAATGCTGGATATGCTCCTCGAATATATCAGAATGTCGTCAATGAAAACTATGATGAACTTATACAAATATGGCTGAAACACGCGATTCATGAGATCCAGGAAGATCGCTGACTCGTTCGTCAAACCGAAGGGCATCACCATAAACTCATAGTGTCCATAACGCATTCGGAAAGCTGTCTTACGTACGTCAGACTCACTCACCTTCAGCTGATGGTATCTGGATCGGTGGTCTATCTTCGAGAACACTTATGCTCTCTGAAGATGATTAAAAATCCTCGGCAACAGATACTTGTTCTTGACTGTGACTATGTTCAGCTCTCGGTAGTCAATGCAAAGCCTCATATTGCCATCTTTCTCCTTGACAAACAGTACCAGTGCACCCCATGAAGAAAATCTAGAGCGAATGAAACCCTTATCTAGCAAATAATGTATCTGGTCTTTCAGTTCTTTCATCTCTGCAGGTGCTTGATGATAGGGTGCCTTAGAGCTCAATATAGAATTCCCGGTGGAATGCCTGAAACATCGTCAGGGAAAACATTGGAGAACTCACTGACCACATCCACGTCCTCGAGCCTCTGACTGACTAGCTCTGAAATTTATACAATGCTGGCCAAAAATGCCTGGCAACCTCTCTTCATAAGCTTCCTCGCACACATGCAGGAAATGACGTGCGGTAACTGCTGCTGTCAGGCTGCCTCAAAAACAAACGGCTTACCACTAGGTCGATCGGATAGACATTGACCTCTGTCAAAATTCTATGACAGATCCGTTTAATGAAAGCCAATCTATACCCAGAATAATGTCTAACTCCGGCAACGGTAGCACTATCAAATCTGTCTGCACCTTATACTTCTGTAATCGAACCTCCAATCTCTTCACTATCTGAGAAGTGAACATCTGATCCCCGGATGGGATCGATACTCAGAACCTGGAATCCATCGTCACTGGTATGATTCCTAGTCGCTTGACAATGAATGTGTAGCCCCTGAATCTAGCAATGCATGCGTGGCTACAACTGAAATATATATCCTCCCTGCGACAAAACATACCATCAAATCTAATCGTGTTGAAACCTAAGGAATTTCTTATCGGAAATTATCCCAAAATCCTCAAAAATTCACTGCATTAATCCCATTATACTTCAAAATTTTCGAATTTGAATTCCAAATTAGCGAAATTGCAGTTTAGCCCTCAAAGTTTCTAAAATTTCACTTTGGTTTTTCAACTTTTAGAAATTTGCAACTTGACCCATAAAAGTTTTTGGAATTTAACCTCATAAATTGCGAAATTCTCAAAAACCTAAATGTCAATTTCGCCGAATTAAAG
Source organism: Primulina tabacum (assembly GCF_025594145.1). NCBI lineage: Eukaryota > Viridiplantae > Streptophyta > Magnoliopsida > Lamiales > Gesneriaceae > Primulina > Primulina tabacum. The sequence goes on along the minus strand of NC_134551.1, from coordinate 37,744,042 downwards.
AAAATTCAAAAATCACCCCTTAAATTATTGGTTATTACAATTGGGTAATTAATCCTCATTACATGCATAAAATCCATGCAATCATGCGATAAATTAAAATCTTAAACATAAGGGTTACCAGTAATCAGTGTCGAATCTGGTTCTACTTCGGCCTCCTCAGCATGCATCACATAAGCTCCGCCAGTAGTGGGACCGTGTTCCTAGGGCAGTCTGCTGCTTTATGACCCTCCTGCCCGCAAACGAGGCATCTGTAGGTCACCCATAAACACTTGCCGAGATGGAACTTGTTACACTGCGCGCATGGCTATCTGTCCTCTGGCGCCTGACGAGGTCTCTGCTGCTAGGGCCTCCTAACCTGTCCTTGGGGCTTCTGCTGCCCCTGCTTCCTCGGTGGCCCCGAATACTATTTCTTATGTGGCTGGGAACTGGCACTGAGTCTGATGTCGCTTCCTCTATATCTAAAAGTCTATGTCCCGCAGAACCTGCTCCGCGTGAAAATTACAGGCGGTGGCCTCATCATAACCTGCTAGCCTTATCAACATAACATCCGGCGAAGGGTGCGTCTCAGACCGTCCAAAAAATGCCTCAGCTTTTGAGCGGCATCTCTAACTATCATGGGCACAAAATGGCATCCCCTGTCGAACTTGCGGATAAACTCCGCCATAGATGAGTCCCCCTGGCAGAGACTCATAAACTCTCTCTTCAGACGGCCTCTGACGTCAGCTGGAAAGTACTTGCCGTAGAACATCTCCTTGAATTTGTCCCAGGTGAGAGTAGCCAAATCCACTGCATGAGCGGCTCGCTCCCACCATAGGGATTCATCATCCCTCAGCATATAAATGGCTCACCTGACTCGTTCGCCATCTCTCATCTATAGATACTCATAGTGCGACTCCAGAGATCGAATCCATCTCTCTTCCAAGAATGGATCAGTAGTGCCCCCGAACTCCTTCGGGTTGAGCCACCTAAACTACTCATAAACATCAGCATGAGGTCCAGGAGCCTGTTGTACTTGCTCCAATAATTTAGCCATACCCTCAAGTACTCGGGTAGTTGCATCTACTGGCGGCAGCGGTGTTGGAGGAAGGCCTCTATCACCTCCAGGAATATCACCCCGACAGTCTGTACTGGGGCGCGTCTGGGAGGCATATCTGAATACAGTCCAATTTCTAAACTTAACCCATCAAGCAATTAATCTAGTTTTTTCAAATAATAAGTCCTTAAATCATAAAAGCAGTTAAACATGCATTTCAATTCATTGTAAAACGCATATCATACAATCATTCAGGTGATAGCAGTAAATCATTTAAAACATTTGAAACATAAAATCTTACAGACTTGAGGCTTGAAGACTGGCCTGCAGAAGCTGGCGGTGGCACAACCCTATACAGGACCCTTGCTCTAATACCAACTGTAACATCTACTAGTTTAAAATGCAGAAATTTTTTTAAAAAAAAAGCTCACATTTTCGTAAATATCATCTAAATATTTTGCATTCTTGCAACTCTAATGAAAATATATATCATTTAAAAATAAGCGTAAATATTAACAATTTAAAATAGTGCAGTTTAAAATGGCAAAACTCGACCACAGAAAATGCGTAGACATAATGAATAAAATCCTAGAAATCAACATCGTATCAAAACCAATGTATAAAAATACTCATGTTCTCTCAAATTTCAAAAATCATAATGTGCGGAAGAAATGTGGTCCTCGGGTTGTGCACGCATATCCAGTCCTGCCTACTCAGAGTTCGGCACCTCCAGTCCCCTCGTAAACATGCTCACCTTCATCACACACGCCTAGTGAGTCTAAAGACTCAACACACTTGAACCGGAAGTAACAAGAACATGCAAATAGCACACAACAGTGAAAATATATTGTACTCAACATACCTTTCATGAACTTAAAAAACGTAAATTTAAACGTGTCATATGAAATCATTACATGTCAAATAACAGCTCATCATATCATCATATACTTATACTTCATTTCCTTTAATGAATTCAGTTCATTAGTTGTGACTTTAATATCATCATTCATCATTATACGATGGATCCATCTACATAAAGCTGAGGTACCTGGCGGCTGTCGGACATCAGTGACAGTATTACCCATCCACTAGTGTCTAGGCGTCATCATCAGTATTTACATATACATCTTAATTATTTACATATACATCGATAGTCACAACTAATTCTCATCCTTCAAAACCACATCATTTTCATCACTTATCAAAATCATTCACATGCATAAATTTGTGCTCGAGTCGCTGTCTGGAAAAAAATCTCACCCTGGGTGCAAAATGACCATTTTGCCCGTGGAAACCCTAAATGACTATTTTACCCCCGAACCTCTAAATTTCGACCCGAAGCTTATCAAACACCTTAAAAAATCCCAAAGTATATTCAAAAGTGTTTCTTAGACGTAAAATCGAGCTCGTTTTGAAACTTAACTGATTCGTTTTAAAACTCGGACCGGCGTCCCGGTTTTAACCCGAATCGAACTGAAACTTAACCAAATTTCTCCAAACTTGAAATATGACTCAAACTCACACCCCAAGCCCATAAACCACTATTTTCAGACCCCTTAGGACTACCGAATCGTGCCTGGGAGCTTCTTGAAAATTCCAGCGCATTGGCACTTACAAACCCTAGCACGCCGAGCTACAAACCTTCGACTCTAGCCTACTCTAAGCTGGTCCGGCCTCGAATCAGTGCACCTTAAGACCAAGACCGAGCCTAGGGACTCCCTCATATACAATGCAACCCACGGACACTGCCCAAACATTCAGCAATACATGCATCACCTGAAAACAAACCACAAACCCAACCCTACTCGACTCTAGCACCTCGGTCAGCCCCTAGATCATAACCAGCAAAGGTTGAGCCATTCTGGACCACGTCTCATACCCCATAGGGCCTGCACCGTGGCTTGGTTTAACTCCCCTACAGCCGGTCCCTTTCTTGAAACCCAATCTAGCCATACAGATTCCATATCCAAGAACTACGATCGGCCCCTGCCATGACACGTTCCACACCCAAATCCAGCGCCAAAACCCCTTCGATCTCAACCTGTCCAGCCCTTAACAAGGCGTCATATATCATGCCCGGAAACCGAAGCGTCGGTGACATCCGGCCTTGTTTAACAATTACTTGAAAACAATAAGCCTCGTATCGAAAAGACAAATAAAAAGTCTTTTTCATAAATAAAATATTATCTTTACATTGATAACGAAATCAAAATTACTGAAGGATCGTTTGCTGAGCATCTTTCGGATGCTTCAAACAAAATATTCTCCAATGAGCTGCAATAGCTCGTGTTCTAAAAATATTAACACCGATGAATTAAATCGAGTTTTGTTAAAAACCAAGCGGAAGAAACTCGAAGTAATCCTTCGTGGAGAAAACTGTTATATTAGAAAACGTTTTAACTTATATAAACTGAATAACCGAAAAAGGGTATATTAGTTTTTGCATTCATCAGTTCAGTTATGGTGACAACTGAACTGACGGATACTCTAACTGATCCAAACAGTTTGAAAACAATAGTTCATCAGTTAAATACACAAGATATGTTTATGGATGTTCGGAGACTTCAACTGCTCCTAAGTCACCCCTTCTACCGCCTCGGGTAGGATCCACTAGAAGACTTTGATTTATACAACTCTTTGTACAAACGCACTCAGCTAGGACTTACACTACGGCCTAAACTAAATTCCTAGCTACGACTGAAGGCAGCACCTTCCAACCAACACTTCTTTAACGTCTATGTGTCAAAACTACATACACAAGTTTAACGTCTTTGTGCATTACTGTATATGAGTGGTTGACAGAATTTTTGTGTAAGAACTGAACAAGGATGTTCTCACACACTGAGGGAAAATGACTTCTTAACTAAGCTGATAACAAGTTAAAGTGTCCCTCTAGGTTTAATGCTTTTGAAAGCAGATGTGCAATGTGCGTGCCCTTTCTTTTCTCTCTTGAAGAAGCTATTTGTATAATCATCATAAGACTACCCATCTGTATGTTTGGACATCTCTATGCCCTTATGAAACATCTGCTATTCGTTTTCTTAAAAAATACTAGTACTTTTTTTTTCTTTTTTTAAAAATCTCACATAGCATTTGGCCGAACCATAAAATATATTTGACATCATTTTAAAATAACTCAACCAACTATAATTTGAAAACCAAAGGAAATAACATAAAATCATACAACATTTTCTAAACCTAAAATAACATTTGAAAAGTATAGCCCATACTATAAAATCTCAAAAATCACTCATAAATAAATAAAAGTCATAAAAATATCTTTAACATAACTTAAAATCATAAATCATAACTAGTGCGGAAAACTAGCGTCGGTCCTCGTGTTATGTGCACATTCAGTTCAGTCAGATCAACCATCAAGACCTCCATTAACGTTATTATCATAATCACCTGCATCAATCACACATAGTGAGTCTAAAGACTCAACACACCATAATCTTGATAACAAGTACTGCATATAAATATCAAATGCACCGTCAAAATACTTGTATTTAAAATAACATTTTCATAAAGATGCATAAACTTTAAACATAAACATTTTCGTAAACATTTTCATGATACATAAACTTTGAGTGAAAAAAATTTCATAATGATGCATCAACTTTAAAAATAAACATTTTCATATCCTCATAAACATATTCATATGAACATGCATAACATAAACCTCAACATTGTCTTTTTTATCATTTATCCTTTTATCATGAGCATATACATTTTTTCTTTTTATTGAATTCAGATCATTAAATATGACTTTCCTCAATCCTCAAAAATTCGATGGATCCATCTACATGTAACCACAGTACTGGGCGACGGAGACACCATCAACACTCTCACCGGTCAACTTGACCTTGGCCTATCCTCATCGAATGGAAATACGATCGTCGGGGCTCCCTCGGGGGCATTTCTCCCATAGACGGGCTCCCTCTAGGGCTTTTTCTCGAAAATAGGCTCCCTCTGGGGCCTTCTCCGGAAAATGGGCTCTTTCTGGGGCCTTTTCCCCTCACGACATCCCCATTCTTATCCTCATATCCTCAATAGTCATAATTACTTCACCTCCTTCAATGTTTCACATTTTCATCACTTTAAAAAAATCATGCATTTAATAACCTTTTCCTTTTAAAAACAAGCATGCAACATATCCTTCTTAACGTTATCGTTTTATCATAAAAATCCATAATCGTCAAAAATAAACATTTGAACATGTTAAAAATCCTTAAACATTTAAAATAACATTTTAACATCAAAAAATTTAAAATAACATTTTGATATATTAAATCTTAAACATATAAAATTCCATAAACATTCAAAATAATCATTTTAATATATAAAATTCCATAAATATTTAAAATAATCATTTTAACATAAAAAATTTCATGAACATTTAAAATAATCATATTAGCATGTAAAACAACATTCAGGACACTGCCACGACGTTTACTAATTTCTAGCTGTAAAATGACCGTTTTACCCTAGACGTACAATTTCACGTTTTTGACTTTTTCTTAATTTATTTAACTCTAACATGTCCCAAATAATTATTTAAGCCTACATGAATTTTTCCATATTTTTATTTGGCCTGAATCAATGACGTTTAAATTAATCTTTAAATATAACATATTAATGCGCTTTAATCCCGAATTAAACCAAACCTTAGTATAAAATTTCCAAATTAAAAACTTAGACTTTTAATAATTATTTAAGCTTAAACCTATTTTTCCATAATTTTATTCCGCATAAAACTAGGTGTTTCAATTATTTCGTTAATTAACATTTCGTGCGGCGATTAAATCCTCGCTAAATCCAAAACTCGTTATTTTGATCCCAAATTTTAAACATAACATTTTTATTATTTATCCTACCCTTCCAAATCATGAGCCACACTCGTGGACCCATGGATACAATTTTAGTCTTATTATTTTCATTTTTGACACCTTATCGAACACATCGAGCCATCTCCTAATTTACTCGAGCCACGCCCGAGCCACCTCAAGCCAAACCCGAGCAAACCCACCTAGGAACCTTCTTAACCAAGCCCAAGTCCCTGAACCTGGCCCTGAATTGCTCAAACTCTGCTGGAACGTGACCTAATATTCTACATGTGTGTGCGCGTGTGTTCCCTTGAACCATAGGACTCCCCACCTAGTCTAGGACACTTCCAGACCTTAACCACTTGACCCCTCATGACCCTAACCTCCCCTGGACCACGCCCAGACCAGCCCAACCCCTAAACCGCGTGCACGAGCCGCCTGTAGCAAACTGAAGCTGAGCGCTACTTTTGTTCTTTCACGAGTTCCACTTTTCCCTGAAGCCAGCAGCGACCCAAGCCACTCCAAACCCTGCCCCAACCCTGGACCATCTCCCTGGGACCCTGACAGACCACCTAGCCCAAGCCCAATCCGAGCCACAGCCCCTGGAATTCCCGAACGGTACCTGCATGTTTTGGGGGAGAGTCCCACTTCACGTGGATTCTTCCCCAGCCCAAGGCTCGAGCCCTAGCCCTCCTAGTGTTGGATCTGGTTTCTACACGCCCAAACGCAGTGGAAGTTTTAAAATTTTGTTTATTTTGACAATCAAAATATGATTTTCTTTGGACGCTCGTATGATTTTAACAAAAACATACATAGGATGTTAGAAAAATATACCTTTGGTGAATAAATCACTGGACACCAACTGATCCGGTATTAACGGATTAGCTCTTGTTGATTCCCTACGAACTTTCTTCGATGAGATCTTCCTATCAAGTCCACAACTGAATTGTGTGATCCTCTTCCAAATTGCACTAGAAATTTGGAAGATATTTTACGTTGGAGACTAAAAGGAGAGGCGGCTCAACCTTGGAAAGAAAAACAAGGAGGCCGAAATTTTCTTTTCTTTGGAAGTGGGTGTCTCGAAACTTTTGTGGTGGTAGGGCTAGGGTTTTGACTTGAATACGTTATTTATAGTAAATCCATACCCTAATTACATAATTAACATTAATGGGCTTAATTTAATTAATTGGGCTAGTCTAACTAGTTTAATTAATTTAATCAAAGCCCATTAAAACTTTAATTATTTAATATGTTGGACTTGTACCCCTACAAGCCCATTAAACATATTATCCACCATATTTAATTTATTAATTAATCAACTCAACTTTTGAGCTTAATAAGTTAAATACATTATAAATTCAACATTTGAATTTATTATTTATATTATAAATTCAACTCCTTGAATTTTTATCACCTCCAAAATTTAATATTTAATAAACCCAACATTTGAGTTTAATAAATTAAATTTTCAAATTTTATAAATTCTACTCCTTGAATTTATTCTCTCAAAATTTAATTATCATAAATTCAAATCCTAGAATTTACTATATCATAATATAAATTCAAGGAGTTGAATTTATTCTCTAACGGGAACAAACGATCCAGTGCTTGTGTGAATGGTTCAGGGATACAGCTAGCCGTGGGTTCATAATTCTTTGTGATTCAGGACATAATCCTTTATTCGGGCTTACCATAGTTAGCCCCATTCTTTTCATCAACACTTTGATCAAGAATGTCAGAACTCATTTCTGATTGCACCCATCGGATCATGGTAAGAGTGTCTAGTAGCATCGCCCCATGATCCCCTAGGTATCACTGATAGTGCCTGCAAAAACCAGTCGATTATGATTAACGTACAGTACGGTCCCTTCATCTCATATAAGCCGATCGAATCTGCAACCATTGGTTCATCGAGGGTTGCATATTAATTCGATAACTATGTGATAACTTTAATAGTGGCATCGCGTGTACTATTGGAGAACTCTTTCTCCAACGTACATCTCATACTCTGGCCAGAGATTCCATGCATTATTATTAAATCATATCACATAGGATATCCACACCCGCAGGTGAGCGGTGAATCCCCGACTACAATGTACTGGCTCCTATATGTGTCGCAACTGTACCCAACCTCGCCACCTGATGACTCTCCTAGAGCCGGTAAACGAGTAAAAGCACAGCCCTAGCATATAGAGCCTCAGTGTTGTCCCGGGTCGTAAGGACTAATGGTGTACAATCATAACCACGGACTTATCTTCTCGATGAATGATAACCACTTGGAAAGTCCGAGAGAGGGTTGTTTGGTATAATCATCATATGACTACCCATCTGTATGTTTGGACATCTCTATGCCCTTACCAAGAAACGCAGTACACAACATCACTTGCGACCTTTATCCATGTTTTAGGTGCCTGAATCGACTAGGAACGAATTTAGAATATGCAGTATTTACAAATGAGTTTCAACATTGAATTACGATTCATTTGTATTAAAGCATAATCAAGGACTTTATCTATGCTGTTTGCATGGGTATACAGATAAATTATAACAAGACCATAAAAAATTAAATTATATTAAAATAAAGATTGTTTATTTTACTTGAGTCAATAAATTCCCTAGCCAACCATTGGCTTGCAGGGCATCTACTCTAACAATCTCCCACTTGCCCTAGAGCCAACTACCCAATCCCATTGCATCGCGATGCTTCTCAAACAATGGTCCTGGCAAGGGCTTTGTAAGTGGATCAGCAACATTATCTGCAGAGGGGACTCTTTCGACTGATATGTCTCCTTTTCCCACAATCTCCCGTATGATGTGGAACTTCCTCAGTACATGTTTGAATCGATGATGAGACATTGTTTCCTTTGCTTGCGCAATGGCACCAGTGTTGTCCCAGTACAACGGGATTGGATCAACTCCATTAGGAATAACACCCAACTCTTGGACAAAATTCCTCATCCAAACTACCTCTTTGACTGCATCAGATGCAACAGTGTATTCAGCTTCAGTGGTGGAATCCGCAATGGTGTCTTACTTGGAACTTTTCCAAGAGACAGCCGAACCATTAAGCATGAATACAAAGCCAGAGGTCGATTTTGAATCATCTACATCACATTGGAAGCTAGAATCAATGTTGCCTTCCAATTTCAATTCTCCACCCCATAGACCATGAACAAGTTCTTAGTCCTTCTCAAGTACTTAAGAATATCTTTCATGGCCTTCCAATACATTGGACCAGGGTTTGCCTGATATCTGCTTGTAACACTCAGAGCATAAGCAACATCAGGACGTGTCTATATCACACCATACATGATACTACCATTGGCTGACGCATATGGAATTTGTGTCATCATCTCTATCTATTCATCAGTTTTTGGGACACATTGCCTTAGATAGAGTAATACCATGACACATTGGTAAGTATCCTCTCTTGGACTCTTCCATAGAGAATCGTTTTATAATGGTATCGATATAGGTGGTTTGGGTGAGGCCGAGCATCCTCTTTGATCTATCTCTATAGATTTGTATTCCCAATACGTATGATGCTTCACCCATGTCTTTCATGGAGAATTTACTTGCTAACCATACGTTAGTTGATTGCAATAATCCTACATCATTCCCAATGAGCAGGATATCATCAACATAATGTACTAGGAATGTCACTGCACTCCCACTAACTTTCTTGTACACATATGGTTCCTCATGATTCTTAGCAAAACCAAACTCTTTGATAGTGCTATCAAATCTGAGGTTTCAACTCCTTGACTCCTGCTTGAGACCATATATTGATCTCTGTAGTTTGCATACCTTATGCTCACTTCCTACTGATGTGTATCCCTCAGGTTGAGACATATAATTTTCTTCTTTGATGTCTCCATTGAGGAATGCAGTCTTTACATCCATTTGCCATATCTCATAGTCATACCATGATGCTATGGCTAGTAGTATTCTAATGGACTTAAACGTAGCAACTGGTGAAAAATTTTCCTCATAGTCAACTCCTTGCCTTTGAGTATAATCTTTTGCAACCAGCCTTGCTTTGAAGGTCACTACCTTCCCATTCGCCCCAAACTTTCTTTTATAGATCCATTTGCATCCTATGGGAACGATTCCCTCAGGTGGATCCACTAATGTTCGGACTTGGTTTGAATACATAGAGACCATTTCTGACTGCATGGCTTCAAGCCATTTGGTTTAATCAGTATCAGATATTACTTCTTTAAAGTTCATTGGATCACATCCAACACAAGGCTCATAATAACCTTGTTCATGAAGAAGTGTATATCTTGCAGGTGGTCTAATAACCCTATCAGACCTTCTAGGAGCTTGTACTTAAACTACTGGTTGTTGGGGAGCAGGTTCAACTACTATATGTTGAGGGAGTATCTTAAATTTCTTCAAGTTCTATCATCTTGCATTTTCTATCTAATAGAAATTCCTTTTCCAAAAAGGTGGCATTTCTTGAAACAAACATTTTGCTTCATTGGGATGATAGAAATAATATCCAACAGAATTCTTTGGATATCCTACAAAGTAGTACAAAGTGGATCTACTATCCAATTTGTCTCCCACTGTCTGCTTCATGTAAGTAGGACATCTCCAAATTCTCATGTAAGAATATTTGAGAGCTTTTTCCCATCCATATCTCATATGGTGTTTTATCCACTGTTTTAGTATGGACATTATTCAACAACATTGTCGCAGTTTCAAGCGCAAATCCCCAAAACGATGTAGACAATTCAGTGAATCCCATCATAGATCGAACCATGTCCAACAAGGTTCGCTTACGACGTTCAGAAACACCATTCAATTGTGGTGTTGCAGGTGGAGTACACTGTGAGAGAATCTCATTCTCTTTTAGATAATCCAAAATTCAGCACTTAAGTATTCACCATCTCGATCAGATCGAAGTGTCTTAATACTCATTTCTAGCTATTTTCCTACTTCAGATCTGAATTCTTTGAACCTTTCAAATGCTTCAGATTTGTGTTTCATAAACATACCCATACCTCGAATGGTCATCAGTAAAGGTAATGAAGTAGGATTGCCCATATTTTGTGCTAACACTTAGCGGGCCACAAACGTCTGTGTGGATCAAATACAGTAGACCATGCGCATGTTCCACGTTTCCATCGAATAGAGTCTTAGTCGTTTTTTCTTTTAGACAGGACTCACAAGCAGGTAGAGAATTTATGTCTGACAAGTCAAACATGTCTTCTCCCACTAGCTTGTGCATTCTTCTTTGGCAAATATGACCTAGTCTATCGTGTCATATTTGTGTGGGATTTGGATCATCTAACTTTCGTTTGTTTGTTGTTGAAATCATATTTACTTGGACATTCACTTATCATTTCCAGAACATTTCTGGCACATATAATTTCTTATGTCTAGACTTCTTGCAGTGAAATAAATTTGTTCTAACTTATCGGGCTTTGTAGGCCTTTTAAGTGTCCTTCAGAGTTTGCCTCTTATTGGGTTTGTTTTTCTTGTGAGGGGTAGAACATTTCTTTCCCTTACTTTGTGGGTCATTTTTCGTCCGACGAAAGGCCCATTATAAAAACAACAATTTTTCTTATTTTATGGTGATCTCATAAGTCATAAGCATATTGACTAGCTCTTCAAGGCTATCAAATATCTTATTCAAATTGAAATTCATTATAACCCCGTCAAATGAAGAAGAGAAAAACAACAAATTGATGTCATCAATTAACTCGTTAGGAATCACATATTCCAGGCCCACCACATTTTCTATAAGCACAGTCATATATACACCATGCTCATGTGCTAGAGCCCCATCTTGCATGTGTGTAGTCATGAGCTCCTTGAAAGTAGTGTGCATCATCGTATGAGTTTCATGCACCATGCAACTCTTGCACATGCATTCGAATGTCAGCAGCATTCAAAATTTCCTCAAACTGTCCCTACAGTTCATTTGACATAGAAGCGAGCACATCACACTTTAGCTTGCATACTATGGTCTTACCATCTTGCATGCTTTGTCAGTTAAGCAGGACTGACATTAGTGTGTATATCATTTTCTTCGAATTTAGAACAATTTTCCCAACCAGTCTTGAAAATTAGATTCAATTAGCTTGTTAATAATAAAAATGGATTACGTGACGAAATCGAAAATATACTGATACGAAAACAGAATAATGGTTGCTGATTATTTTAAAATAATTTTAAGATATAAAATATGGATTTTATTTAATAAATCTCCCTCCCACTATTTTGACATTTTCACCACCCTCTGATGAAAAAGGGAAATCGTTTTTCCTTAGTGGGCACGTAGAGTCCAATTAGTCAATTATAATCCCGAATAATATTAGCCAATTATAATTTCTAAAAGGTAGAATCCAATTGCATCCCTATGCAACCTCCGCGTGTTTCGCCTCACGTTTAATAAAACCCAATAATATGATGCCGTTTATTTTTGCGTGTCAAACTGACCCATAATATTGAATTGTAGTAGACGATCGCCATGAGTTCCCCCAATAATATGAGCCGAAGTCATGGGAGTTCCACTCAATTCACATCATATGTCCGGTGGAAGTCACAGCTTTCCGGCGTCCACGGCCTCCCCAATAATATGTGCCAGACACTGTCCACGGGTAGCGATCAACATGCAACCACGGTTGATGGAAGGCAAGAAAAAATTAAACTCTTTTAATTTTTACTTTTTTGGTTTGATATAAATTTTGAATCATATTCAAAATGAGGGATTTTAATTTTAAAATTTTCTCATCATTTTAATTTAAAAATCGCGTGCCACGAGTTTGTATGTTTGCCGGATTCATGCAACTATATTATCTAATAATATACATATATGCATACTACTATATATCGCATATATCATAATATGACATTCAACAATAAATAAGGATGATCGATCGCCAACACTATTAGATCCATGTGAGCCATACATGGATCCAGGTCCAAAACCTAGGTGAATGCAGGGATGCAAATGCAACTATTACAAGAGCTTCCAATATTTTACATGGTCTTCATCTCGTTCATCGGGCCCACCATCTTCCAGTCTTGATCTCCCACTATTTCTAATAATTACATTTAAATAGTCATGGCACATAAGGGATATATCTCATGGAGGTGGGAACGGGCCATAAACCAGGCACACTTTAATAATATCAAATATTAAAAAAACGAATAAAACAGTAAAGTATCCTAACATACACCTAAAACATTGATCAAGGCTCTCGATCATCCTTCATGCATTTAATATCAAATATTAACATCAATTTAATTAAACAATTTAATTAATTGATAAATCATATATCTAATAATTTTATCACTAATCACCACAATTATTAAAGAATTTAATAAATTAAATAAACACCTTTATTTAATTTCCAATTAAATCAATAATAATTGATTTCTTGTAAAACTCATTTTATCATAAATAATTAAAATCATATTCTAATTATTTATTTTACAAGAAAATTTTTAATTTTCCAAAAATCAATTTTCCAAAATAAAAATTGAACCAATTTTCAAAAATATCAATTTTACCCAAAAATTTGAAAAATCAGAAAATTGCACCCTAAGCCCAAACAATTCAAGCCCATCATACAGCACACTTCCCGAGACAATCCCGGGCAGCCGCCCTCGCTGCCCGAACTGTTCGGGCAGTGGGGGAACTCCTGTGCGCGCAGGGCGCACAGGCGCGCGCGGCGCCGCGCTGGCGGCGCACCGTGTGCGGACGCTCCGCACGCTGCGCTGGCCGCGCGCACGCTTCGCGCATCCGTGCGCAACCTGCGCGCACGGGCTGCCCGGAACAGTTCCGGGCAGAAACAAAAATTATTTTTTTTTGTCTTCTGGAAAAATAAAATTTTATGGTGCTACAATTTTCTGAAAAATTTTCTTGTGTGGTTAGAATCAAATTATTCAATATAATGTAAAATCATACGATTTAGAAACCCTGGCTCTGATACCACTGTTAGATCTGGTTTTCTACACGCCCAAACGCAGCGGAAGTTTTAAAATTTTGTTTATTTTGAAAATCAAAATATGATTTGCTTTGGAAGCTCGTATGATTTTAACAAAAACATACATAGGATGTTAGAAAAATATACTTTTGGTGAATAAATCACTGGACACCAACTGATCCGGTATTAACGGATTAGCTCTTGTTGATTCCCTACGAACTTTCTTCGATGAAATCCTCCTATCAAGTCCACGACTGAATTGTGTGATCCTCTTCCAAATTGCACTAGAAATTTGGAATATATTTTATGTTGGAGACTAAAAGGAGAGGCAGCTCAACCTTGGAAAGAAAAACAAGGAGGCCGAAATTTTCTTTTCTTTGGAAGTGGGTGTCTCGAAACTTTTGTGGTGGTAGGGCTAGGGTTTTGACTTGAATACATTATTTATAGTAAATCCATACCGTAATTACATAATTAACATTAATTGGCTTGATTTAATTAATTGGGTCAGTCTAACTAGTTTAATTAATTTAATCAAAGCCCATTAAAACTTTAATTATTTAATATGTTGGACTTGTACCCCTACAAGCTCATTAAACATATTATCCACCATATTTAATTTATTAATTAATCAACTCAACTTTTGAGCTTAATAAGTTAAATACATTATAAATTCAACATTTGAATTTATTATTTATATTATAAATTCAACTTCTTGAATTTTTATCACCTCCAAAGATTAATATTTAATAAACCCAACATTTGAGTTTAATAAATTAAATTTTTAAATTTTATAAATTCAACTCCTTGAATTTATTCTCTCAAAATTTAATTATCATAAATTCAACTTCTTGAATTTACTATATCATAATATAAATTCAACTCTTTGAATTTATTCTCTCAACTGGGAAAAAACGATCCAGTGCTTGTGTGAATGGTTCAGGGATACAGCTAACCGTGGGTTCACAAGTCTTTGTGATTCAGGACATAATCCTTTATTCAGGCTTACCCTAGTTAGCCCCATTCTTTTCATCAACAATTTGATCAAGAATGTCAGAACTCATTTCTGATTTCACCCATCGGATCATGGTAAGAGCGTCTAGTAGCATCGCCCCATTATTCCCTAGGTATCACTGATAGTGCCTGCAAAAACCAGTCGATTATGATTAACGTACAGTACGGTCCCTTCATCTCATATAAGCTGATCGAATCTGCAACCATTGGTTCATCGAGAGTTGCATATTAGTTCGATAACTATGTGATAAATTTAATAGTGGCATCGCGTGTACTATTGGAGAACTCTTTCTCCAACGTACATCTCATACTCTGGCCAGAGTTCCATGCACTATTATTACATCATATCACATAGGATATCCACACCCGCAGGTGAGCGGTGAATCCTCGACTACAATGCACTGGCTCCTATATGTGTCGCAACTGTACCCAACCTCGCCACCTGATGACTCTCCTAGGAGCCGGTAAACGAGTAAAAGCACAGCCCTAGCATATAGAGCCTCAGTGTTGTCCCGGGTCGTAAGGACTAATGGTGTACAATCATAACCACGGACTTATCTTCTCGATGAATGATAACCACTTGGAAAGTCCGAGAGAGGGTTGTTCGGTATAATCATCATATGACTACCCATCTGTATGTTTGGACATCTCTATGCCCTTACCAAGAAACGCAGTACACAACATCACAGATGCTAGTCTCGAGCTCAAGCGACCTTTATCCATGTTTTAGGCGGCTGAATCGACTAGGAACTAATTTAGAATATGCAGTGTTTACAAATGAGTTTCAACATCGAATTACGATTCATTTGTATTAAAGCATAATCAATGACTTTATCTATGCTGTTTGCATGGGTATACAGATAAAGTATAACAAGACCATAAAAAATTAAATTATATTAAAATAAAGATTGTTTTTTTCACTTGAGTCAATAAGTTCCCTAGCCAACCGTTGGCTTGCAGGACATCTACTCTAACACCTAGGACCCTTCCTAGGACCTAACCATGACCCTTAGGACCCAACCACCAGGCCTGGTCGAGCCACCTGCCCCCATGCAAAGAAAACGAGTGCATTGAACCACAGATACTACTTTCTGTTCCAACTTTATTCTATTCATGTTTGCAGTGTTTTAGGGTGATTAGGACTCTTTAAACTTGTGTAAAACATAATCCTAACCCTTCCTAATCATGGCAGCACCATAGATACATAAATTTCATGAATTTTGGATTAAAGTATATGTTTTTAGAACCATACAATATGCATATACGAAAATATTAAAGTGTGTGCCTTGTTTTTCTTTCAAAACATGCTCAAATACATATTATGGTATGATAGATGTTTGAAGGAAAGAAATATGGTGTGTCTTTGCGTATTTAACGCACGAAATAACGTTGACGATTTAGAAAAATGAGGACGACGACCTTGGCTAGAAATCTTCCTAGAAATTCTCGACTTTCTCTACCAAATATTGAGTGTGTGTGCGTGAATTGCTTGGGGAGAAATTCTGAAATCTGGTGGTGATGTGTGGCGTGTAACAATGAGGGTGGGGAAGGTTTTTTTGTACTTTAAATACTCTTAATTAATCACTAATAAGGCTTAGGACAATTAAGTATGTAATTAGGCCCATTAGTGCTTAATTAAAGTTTTAAAAATAATTTTGTTTAAATTAGTTTTTGAATTTAATAGCCGGGTTGCCAAAAAGTTCATATTTTTGTTGAAAAACCAACACCGATAAAATTTACGTCCCGGCGTATGAAATCACTTCAAAACTCCTTATTTTTAAAAATAATAAAAACAATTATTTAATAAAAACATTTTCTATTTTTCAGCCATCGGTCTTCGTTCCTCAATCGCAACTCGAATAATCTTTAAAAATACATTTTTTGATGCAACCATGTAGGAAAATATATTTTAAACATGTCAAAATGCACAACATATAATAAATTTATGCAATTAAAACATTTAATTAAAATACAAGAGAATTTAATAACTCATATGCATGTGGTTCGCGTGGACCTTCAAATTTTCGGGGCGTTACAATCTTCCCCCCCTTAAATTGAATTTCGTCCTCGAAATTCGCTTATCCTTAATAACCAAAAGTTTAGACTTAGTTCTAGTATCCCAAAAATCCACGCTTCCACTGGGTTACTCTGTTAAAACTTAAATTCTAGAATGTCCTTACTTCCCTTTGATCCCAATTAAATTTACCTTCTAAATTCTCGTTTGCAATTCGCAACTTAAAAAGACCCATAATGACTTAGTGTTGTTACTATTATAACCTCGAATTTCAACTTTTCTTACAATTCCCAATACTAAAATATGGATGACCATACTCATCGTATATTATTTTCCTTATTTTATACCCAAAATTTTCATGCACTTATCAAATTTTAACCTTAAAATTTCAAACGCATTCGCTAACGCTTAGATTTTTCAAGCTTAAAATTGATTCATCCTTAAAAACCCTTTATTAACATTCCCTATAACAGTATAACCAAGATATCCCAAGATTTCAAATATTCTTAAAAGTCTAAATAATCGAAAATTCTTGCCATTTAACCCATTCAATTCTCGCGTATTGCTAAACTAGTCCCCAAATTCCTCAATAATTGAAAAATAATTTCTTAATTTCCTCAAAATTACCCAATAGGTCCTTAATTTTCTAAAATCCTACTATTAACCCATAAATTTTTTTTTGGCATTCTTGATTTTCTTCTACGGGTTTCCCATGACAAAATTTCGAAAATTTCAAACTTATTCACCCAAAAATCAATTATCATAGCCAACTTTACCTTGCATCAAACTTAAAATCCCAAATTATACCTTTTTTTTACTCCCAAAGTCGTTGCAATCATCCAATCATTATTCCTTAGGTGAAATTCCCCAAAATTAATTCCACTAGTAACCACGAATCATCAGTATTTTCTTAGAAAAATCTACGTGTCCCAAAAGCATTCATACTATTCATGATCAACTTATGGCCCAAAAGTAGAACGTCAATATTAAAACCCAAAAATCAACATAGTCTTATTCCACCACAAAGCCAACATGCGTTGAAACCAAATAATTTCTTATTTCATATCGTATAACGTATAAAAATTCTAAAGCATGTAAATCATATATTAACATAGAGCTATTAAACATAGGACGTAAACATATAATTCATGTAGTCAGGCAGGTAACAACATATAACTTATATAAAGCATGTAAACTTACAGATTGAGGCTTGACGACTGAGCTTCTCGGCGCTGATGGTGGTTTAACCCTTTACAGAACCATTGCTCTGAGACCAACTGAAACATCTGCTATTCGTTTTCTTAAAAACTACTAGGAATTTTTTTTCTTTTTTTTTTAAAACCTCACATAGCATTCGGCCGAATCATAAAATATATTTGACATCATTTTAAAATAACTCAACCAACTATAATTTGAAACCAAAGGAAATAACATAAAATCATCCAACATTTTCTAAACCTAAAAATAACATTTGAAAAGTATAGCACATACTATAACCTCTCAAAAACCATTCATAAATAAATAAAAGTAATAAAAATATTTTTAACATAACTTAAAATGATAAATCATAACTAGTGCGAAAAACTAGCGTCGCTCCTCGGGTTATGTGCACCTTCAGTCCAGTCAGATCAACCATCAAGACCTCCATTAACATTATTATCATAATCACCTGCATCAATCACACATAGTGAGTCTAAAGACTCAACACACCATAATCTTGATAACAAGTACTATATATAAATATCACATGCACCGTCAAAATACTTGTACTTAAAATAACATTTTCATGAAGATGCATAAACTTTAACATAAAATTTTTCGTAATCATTTTCATGATATGTAAACTTTGAATGAAAAATTTTTCATAATGATGCATCAACTTTAAACATAAACATTTTCATAAAAATTTTCATAAACCTTTTCATATCCTCATAAACATATTCATATGAACATGCATAACATAAACCTCGACATTTTCTTTTTTATCATTTATCCTTTTATCATGAGCATATACATTTTTTCTTTTTAATGAATTCAGATCGTTAAATGTGACTTTTCTCAATCCTCAAAAAGCCGATGGATCCATCTACATGTAACCACAGTACTGGGCGGCGGGGACACCAGCAACACTCTTACCGGTCAACTGGGCCTTGGTATATCCTCATCGAATGGAAATACGATCGTCGGGGCTCCCTCGGGTGCACTTCTCCCATAGACGGGCTCCCTCTAGGGCTTTTTCTCGAAAATAGGCTCCCTCTGGGGCCTTCTCCCGAAAATGGGCTCCTTTTGGGGCCTTTTCCCCTCACGACATCCCATTCATATCCTCATATCATCAATAGTCATAATTACTTTACCTCCTCCAATGTTTCACATTT
The DNA here is from genome assembly GCF_025594145.1 of Primulina tabacum. Classification (NCBI taxonomy): domain Eukaryota; kingdom Viridiplantae; phylum Streptophyta; class Magnoliopsida; order Lamiales; family Gesneriaceae; genus Primulina; species Primulina tabacum. Next base: position 37,724,840 of record NC_134551.1, on the reverse strand, counting down.
TCATCACTTTAAAAAAATCATTCATTTAATAACATTTTCCTTTTAAAAACAAGCATGCAAAATATCCTTCTTAACGTTATCGTTTTATCATAAAAATCCATAATCGTCAAAAATAAACATTTGAACATATTAAAAATCCTTAAACATTTAAAATGACATTTTAACATCAACAAATTAAAAATAACATTTTGATATATTAAATTTTAAACATATAAAATTCCATAAACATTCAAAATAATCATTTTAAGATATAAAATTTCATAAACATTTAAAATAATCATTTTAACATAAAAAATTCCATAAACATTTAAAATAATCATATTAGCATGTAAAACAACATTCAGGACACTGCCACGACGTTTACATTTTCTAGGTGTAAAATGACCGTTTTACCCCTAGACGTACAATTTCACGTTTTTGACTTTTTCTTAATTTATTTGACTCTAACATGTCCCAAATACTTATTTAAGCCTACATGAATTTTTTCATATTTTTATTTGGCTTGAATCACTGACGTTTAAATTAATATTTAAATATAACATATTAATGCGCTTTAATCCCGAATTAAACCAAACCTCAGTATAAAATTCCCAAATTAAAAACTTAGACTTTTAATAATTATTTAAGCTTAAACCTATTTTTCCATAATTTTATTCCGCATAAAACTAGGTGTTTCAATTATTTCGTTAATTAACATTTCGTGCGGCGATTAAATCCTCGCTAAATCCAAAACTCGTTATTTTGATCCCAAATTTTAAACATAACATTTTATTATTTATCCTACCCTTCCAAATCATGAGCCACACTCGTGGACCCATGGATAATATTTTAGTCTTATTATTTTCATTTTTGACACCTTATCGAACACATCGAGCCATCTCCTAATTTACTCGAGCCACGCCCAAGCCACCTCAAGCCAAACCCGAGCAACCCACCTAGGAACCTTCCTAACCAAGCCCAAGGCCCTAGAACCTAGCCCTGGCTTGCTCAAACTATGCTGGAACGTGACCAAATATTCTGCATGTGTGCGCGTGTGTTCCCTTGAAACATCGGACTCCCACCTAATCTAGGACCCCTCCAGCCCTTAACCACTTGCCCCTCTTGACCCTAACCTCCCCTGGACCATGCCCAGACCATCCCAACCCCTGGACCGCACGCACGAGCCGCCGGAAGCCAACAGAAGCTGCGCGCTACTTTTGTTCTCTCACGGGTTCCACTTTTCCCTCGAGCCAGCAGCGACCCAAGCCACTCCAGACCCTGCCGCAACCCTAGATTATCTCCATGGGACCCTGACAGACCACCTAACCCAGCACAAACCGAGCCACAGCCCCTGGAATTCCCGAACAATACATGCGCATGTTTTGGGGGAGAGTTCCACTTCACGTGGATTCTTCCCCACCCCAAGACTCCAGCCCTAGCCCTCCTAGCACCCTTCCTAGGACCTAACCATGACCCCTAGGACCCAACCACCATGCCTGGTCGAGCCACCTGCCCCCATGCAAAGAAAACGAGTGCCTTGAACCATACATACTACTTTTATGTTCCAACTTTATTATATTCATGTTTGCAGTGTTTTGGGGTGATTAGGACTCTTTAAACTTGTGTAAAACATAACCCTAACCCTTTCTAATCATGGCAGCACCTTAGATACATAAATTTCACGTATTATGGATCAAAGTACATGTTTTTAAAATCATACAATATGTATATACGAAAATATTAAAGTGTGTGCCTTGTTTTTCTTTCAAAACATGCTCGAGTACATATTATGGTATGATAGATTTTTGAATGAAAGAAATATGACGTGCCTTTGCGTATTTAACGCACGAAATAACGTTGACAATTGCGAAAAACGGGGACGACGACCTTGGCTAGAAATCTTCCTAGAAATTCTCGACTTTCTCTACCACATATTGAGTGTGTGTGTGTGTGTGTCATGAATTGCTTGAGGAGAAATTCTGAAATCTGGTGGTGGTGTGTGGCGTGTAACAATGAGGGTGGGGAAGGGTTTTTTTTACTTTAAATGCTTTTAATTAATCACTAATAAGGTTTAGGCCCATTAAGTAGGTAATTAGGCCCATTAGTGCCTAATTAAAGTTAAATAATTTTGTGAATTTAATAGCTGGGTTGTCAAAAAGTTCGTATTTTTGTTGAAAAACCAAAACCGATAAAATTTACGTCTCGGCGTATAAAACCACCTCAAAACTCCTTATTTTTAAAAATAAGAAAAAACATCAATCATATTTTAAATATTTAAAAACAATTATTCAATAAAAACATTTTCTATTTTTCAGCCATCGGTCTCCGTTACTCGATCGCAACTCGAATAACCTTTAAAAATACATTTTGATGCAACCATGTAGAAAAATATATTTTAAACATGTCAAAACGCACAACATAATTAATTTATGCAATTAAAACATTTAATTAAAATACAAGAGAATTTAATAACTCGTATGCATGTGGTTCGCGTGGACCTTCAAATTTTCAAGGCATTGCACCTTACCAAGAAACGCGGTACACAATATCACAGATGTTAGTCTCGAGCTCAAGCGACATTTATTCATGTTTTAGACGGATGAATCGACTAAGAACGAATTTAGATCAGATAGTGTTTACAAATGAACTTCAACATCGAATTACGATTCATTTGTATTAAAGTATAATCAAGGTCTTTATCTATGTTGTTCACATGGGTATACAGATAAAGAAATAACAAACCATGAAATAATGAATTATATTAAAATAAAGATTGTTTATTACAACTGAGTCAATAAAATAACTAGCCAACAGTTAGCTTGCAGGACATGTACTCTAACACAACTCTTCGAATCATTCACTACTAGCCATTCCGAACTCAGAATAAGGTAACACACTTGTTGACAATAACAAACCATGCAATCCGATTATAGTAAATCAATCCTTCACAAATCTGCAGAATGAAGTTTCTGGACTTTGTGCTAATCAAATGGTTTCTACTCTAGATTCTGAGATGTTCAAGAAAATGTAAATTCCCAGATTGTTGAAGTTCTTCGAGTGGTTAATCTTCATTTTGGCAAATTTCAGATCTTAAGGTCACGGATATGAGCTCCACTGCTTATCTAATCTTCCGCATAGATTAACCGAGAATGAATTCGCCAATTAGATCACAACTATTGGGAATTAGCTTTCTGAGATCGTGGCATTCCTTCAGCCAAACCAGGGCGATTCCAAAATGGGGGGAAGCCAAAGGAGGCAAAGAAACCTAAGGAAAAAGTTCAATGACACATAAAACTCTAAATAATATACTCCTTCTCACTCTTCCTCTTAGGACAGGAACCACCTGGCAGTGTTGGGCATAGCGATTCAATCAGGGCTTATAGATCAAGCCAATCATTCAGGATATATGTTTTACTTTTTTCATTTGTTTATTTCACTTCTTTTCAGTTCATATATAAAGTTTTAGATTTTATCAAGTTTCTCTTAATATTGCAAATACTGCTAAGTTTTGACATCACCAGAAAATGAAAATTTGTTAAGATAAAATTTAGATTTAAGTTTTGGTCATTATAAAATTAAACTTATTCAAATAATTGTATTAATGCAAACAACTCAACTAAACTTACTGCGCTGGACAACTAAACTGACAAAAATATGGAATGATATTCGCTAGACTGAACTGATCTGACAAGTCTAAAACATAGAGGTACTAATATGATAATACTAAAAAATCATGATTATTGGACTAATTCGAAAACATTCTCTTAATGTAACAGTCAATTATATCTGAGTATTTATTTTTGAATTCAACCAACAATGACCGATCTTCTCTCTGCAACATATTAAAGTATGCGTTGGTTAGCTTATTCAACTATTCTCGAAGAGAATTTAAAAGGCTAGTACTAATTTTTTTTGAAAAAAAGCAAAGGACATGTGACATTCTTTGCATAATTGTTGTAAATCTAATACAATTGTGGGTACTGTCCATATTTATGAACATTGGATCAACATCTATATAAAGAAGGTCGTATTAGAGAAAAACAAGAATTTTTTCTTCTCAGAATCTCAATCGATATTAAGCATTTTTGAATAATCAACATCTCTTAAGAGATTTATTTCGAGATGATTTGCACTTGCCTCAAAATTCTATCAGATCACTTAAAGATCATTCATGCACTAATTTCTTCTCACTTAGCCTATGTATTCTCGAGCTTTATTGTCTTTTGAGAAACATTGTAACTGTCATAAAGTTGTTTCAAAACAAATTTAGTTCAAGAAGATAGTTGTTACGAGTTTCAGCTCAAAAGGGTTTGTAAAACGAGCTGAAATGCGCTTATACAAAGAGTTATATTAACTAAATCTTCTAGTTGAATCTTTTTGAAAATAAAAGAATGAGAGATGGAGAAACTTTGTCTTACTTCTGTAAATAAACTCCTGCTCCAATTTACTTCCAATCAATTACTTATCTGTTTTGATCTCATCTGAGTATATAATTATATTGAGTTATTCCGCACTGCTCTACTTACTAAGTTCGATTGAAAAACCAACATTAATTGCTCACATAACTTAAAGTTATCAAAATCTAACATAATATTATAAAAATTGTATTAACCATCTCTAAACACATTTTTGATACTAGCACTTTGTGACATGTCAACCGATTATTTTAGATGACGTCTGTATGTAAACTTCTCTATTTTACTTATTTTATTAATCCACATTAACTGAATCCTCATTTTATCTTATTATATAAAAATTTTCTTCTTAAGGAAATATAATAAATCATTAATTACGTTTCTGTGTTCGTTGTACGAAAAATACGTAAATGATGAATTATTTGTAAAAATAATGATCAATGTAAACATTCAAACCATATTCAAGAAGAACTATTGCAAATTATTACTATTATTTTATAAAAACTAATAATAAGTAATTAAGAAACATTGTCTGATAAGAATGTGAATGATCAGAAATGCCCACTTTTTGAAAATTTGAATAAACAAAGATAACAATATCATAAACAGCCGACCCGAGAATAATAGGCATGACCAGGATCCACGTGCAGCTCTGACATTTCCAGCCCTATGCCTCGATTGAGCGGCTACAAGCGTCCGTTTTTCTTTTCCCGCCGGTAATAAATTGAGGGTACTCACTGTTGTCACCACCCACACGTGTCAATCATAAAGTAAAATATTGGATATTAACCAAAATCATCATCTCATGTCCTCTTCAAGAATCGGGGACCAAAAACGGAATTGTATCTCAAAAATCAGAATTGAGGTTTTACAGTTCGGTTTGGATTCCAAAGAAAAAGAAATCGGAACCATTAAACTTTAAGATCACGTCATATTCATACACAATATAATTTGTATAACTAAACTAAATAATTTGAAGAATTATGCTTCGAACTTGATGTTAAGAGCGTGGTGATAAATTCTTCATGTTTTGGTGTCTTAAGAGTATGAGTATCGTGTGTCGCTGCAAAGAGTTGATCAGAAACGATAACTTACTTAGTTGTTTTTACTCGACGACAATCGAACGAGTAAGGTCATGCTTTAGCCAAAGCCTCTCATTCATATGCTAGTCTCATGCTGTGGACTGAACCTCCAAATTATATTGTTTTTCTTTTGAATCAGCTAAATAATAACCCTGCTCAAATTTTCATGTGTTTGAGTAAAGAAACACTAAATAATTTCTACAAATTAAATATGTAACGTCCCGATAAATTGAATGCCCACGTGAACCACATGCATGCAAATTATTAAATTTCTTTGGTATTTTATTAAATTATTTTAAATCTTTAAATGCATGTTTATTTCATTAATTTGTGTTTTAATTCATGATTTATTTAAAGTTCATGCAATCTAGGATTTTATTTAATTATGGATTTAATTATATTTTTTTATGTATTTCATGCATGGTTATTGCATGGTAGGATTTAATTCAGTAAAATTTTCATAAGTTCATGCATTAGGGTTCTAGGTGCATTTCGCGCCCGAACGAGGATCCGAGACAGGAGAATTTTAAGGAAAATTATGTTTATTACATGATTAATTTTTATTAATTAAAATAAGGTGTTTTTAAGAGTATTTTCAAAAATAGGATTTTATTGGGTACTTTTACCCGGAAGATTTTATTTTTACGGTACGCGAATTTTTATCGAATCACGAGATTTCTTAATGTTTCGGCTAATATCTTAAGAATCTTTTCAACACAAAATATTTTTCGGGAGTGCGTTTGAATTTAACGAGCCAACTTTTAAACTCAATAGACTTAAATATTATTTTAAACTTTAATTAGCAAGATTAGAGCCTTTAATCTTTTTAATTAACATAACAATTAAACCTATTTCCACCCCTTAACCTCCCCGTAACCCCCACAGCCGATATGCACAAATTCTTTCAGGATTTCCTCGGTTTTTGACAGCAACCAACTCAATGGACACGGCCACATCATTAACCATATAATTAGCCCTTAAATATTTCCCTAAACTCCCACTAAATCCAAATACGTTTCAGCAGCAGCCCACCTCCACCACTCACAAGCTTCTTCGTGATTCTTGCTGCTGCAAAGTTCGGTGAGGCCAATTTCTCCTTCAAGCTAAGCGTTCATCCCTTCGGCCGTGTCACTCGATCATTGTCCTAGAGTTTTCCACCAAGCCACGCATTTGTATCCTTCTTCATGCATCATACACGATATATATGCTGTCATATACTTGTTTGCTTGTGTAAATCTCGATCCATGCATGAGTGGAAAGGAAAAATCGAAAATCTTTGTGTCTCTTACACTCTTATCTTTGCGGCTTATGTTTATTTCTGGTTTCATGAAAGGGGCTGCGGTTCCAGGGCTGGTAAGTGTCTGGTGTAAGGTTCGAAATGTAATCTGAGGATTTAAATCATGAACAATGGTGTAGGATGGGAGATCGAGGGGGGGGGGGGGGGGGGGGGGGGCGGAAGGATTTGGTCTCGGTAGGAGGTTGGTGGTGAAGTTTACGGTCCTAGTGGCTAGATGCGTGCATGGGGCTGAGAGCTTAGTGCGGTTAGGTGGCTTGGGGTCTGGTCTAGGTCCTTGGTAGACTGGTATGTGGCTGGAACGACGGGGGAGCTTGAGGCGAGAGCTTTTGAGGGATATGTGCATGTGAGGTGGCATAATGAGATAGGACCAAATGATGAAGTTAGGTTCTGGAAATTGCAGCCGTGGATTAGCAGCTTATTGACATTTTTCTAGGGTCTATTAAGTGTTTATAAGACATGGTGGAAAGTTGGGAAGAATTTGGTTCAGTTTCGAGTCGATTCGGGTTAAAATCGGGACCTCGGTTCAAGTTTTAAAACGAATCGGTTAAGTTGTGATTTGGGCTCGAATTTACATCTAGGCATACTTATAAAAATGTTTTGGGACATTTTAAGGTGATTAGTAAGCTTCGGGTAAATTTTAGAGGTCCAGGGTTGAAACGATAATTTATGGGTTTCCAGGGGTAAAATGGTCATTTTGCACACGGGGTGAGAGTTTGGTCCTGGCAGCGCACTGAGCACAAATTCATGATATTTTAAATGTTCATGCATCATGTTCATGATTTTTACGCAATTAAGATAAATACGGTGCATGCTTGGTTTAAATGAAAAGTTACGCATATGCATATTTTTATTAAGTGATGAAAATGATGATATTTTTGAAGGATGAGAATTGGTTGTGACTGACTGATGTATATGTATACGATGACATGAGATATGATGAGCTGAGGCCCGAGCTCAGTGGGTGGGTAATGCTGTCGCTGATGTCCCCCGCCGCTGGGTACCACGGTTTTATAGATGGATTCATCGAATAGAGCTGATACGATAGAGCTGATACGAAAGTCACAACTAATGAACTGAATTCAATTAAAAGAAAATGTTCAAGTTTATGATAACACGATGAGCTGTCTTGCGACGTATATGATGATATGAGATGACATGATTTTATACGACACGTTTACGTTATGTATTTAAGTTCATGAAAGATATGTTGAGTATGATATTTTTCAGCTGCTGTGTGCTATGTATATGTACTTGTTATTAACGGTACAGGTGTGTTGAGTATTTAGACTCACTATGCGTGTGTGATGCAGGTGAGCTTGTTATTAAGAGGACTGGAGGTGCTGAGCACTGAGTAGACAGACCTGGTGGGGTGACACGACCCTAGGACCACATGTTTTCCGCATTTTGTTTTTATGAGATTTGAGATGATATGAACATTTTTATACGCTGGTTTTGGTACGATGATGATTTTATTCGTTTATGTTTACGTATGATTTTGAATGAGTTTGATTATTTTAAACTGTAATATTTTTACGGTATGATAATTACGATTATTTTAAATATTATTTCGAAAATGTGAGGTTTTAAAAAAAAATCCATGCTTTTAAAATTAGTAGACGTTACAGTTGGTATCGGAGCAAGGGTCCTGTATAGGGTTGTGCCACCGCCAGCTTCTGTCGCTCAGTCTTCAAGCCTCAAGTCTGTAAGCTTTTATGTTTTGAATATTTTAAATGATTGACTGTTATCACCTGCATATTTACATGATATATGCTTTATAGTACATGTTTAGCTGTTTTTAGGTTTTAGAGATTATACGTTTCACAGTAAAGGTTTATCTGTCGTTATGTTTGAGATTAGATGCTCTAAAAAAAATTTTTTTTGCATGCTATGGCATGAAATGAGAAATTATTTAATTTTCTTGCGTGCTGGTGTGATGGAATTGGACATGAATAAGAATTTTGCTTTTGGGCATTAGGAAAGATTGGAAATGATTTGTCTATATTAATTCTTGGTTTGTAGTACTTATGTTCTACTTGTGGGTCATAAGTTAAACTTGACAATTATGAATGTTTTTGAGACTTGTAGATTTTCTAAGAAAATACTGATGGTTCGGGGTTGCTAGTTTAGTTAAATTTTGAGGATTTCATGTTAGGATTAATGATTTGAAGACTACGACGATCTTTGGAAGTATAAAGACGTAGAATTTATTTAGGATGCATGCTCTACCTAGTTAGATTTAAGGATTGAATTGCATGAATTGAGAATTTTAAGGACCTAATTGTAATAACTAATAATTTGAGGACTTAAGTGCAAAACAAAAATTCTAAGGGACTATTGTCGAATTTACCAAATTTTTGGATTAAATTTTGAGTTCGAGAATTTAAGGTTTAACGAGGCTAAAATCGAAAATTTTATGGGGACAAAAATGCAAATTTCGAAGAGTTGTAGGGTCAAAAATATAATTTTTGAGAACTTTAAGGGCCAAATTGCAAATTCCGAAATTTTTGAGGATTAAATTAGGACTTTTGAGGAACACTTGGGTTACATTAGTAACTTTTTGGGATTATGAGAATTGATTTTGGGTTTAATAAGCTCTAAATTATTGAACTTTATGTTACAAGAAACCTATAAAATAGAATTAGGAACGCCGAGAACTTTTGGATAATTATGAGATTTTAGGAATTTAGGAAAAATTGGAGAATTTTTGAGAAATTAAGAATTAATGTTGCAATTTTTAAGAAATTTGGGGATTTGTTTGACAGTAAGTAAGAATCGAATGGTTTAAATGACCGCAATTTTTGATGATTTAGATTTGAAGGGATATTTGGAACCTTGAGATATCTGGGTTATAAGGTTATAAGAAATGGTAATCAAGGACATTGTAGGATGAATCAATCTTGGGCTTGAAAATTTAAGTGTTAGTGAAATTTGATCAGTTAGTTCAGTTATAAGAATAGACATGGAGCTAACAAAATTTTGGGAACTTAAGTTTGATGTATCATAATTTTTAATCGTGATCTTAAGAGTTAAAATTATACCTTTGCTGGAATGTAATTTTTCTAAAAAATTGGGTATGATCGATGGTTAGATTACTGATAGATGCATGTAAGAATTGAGGTAGACACATTGTTCTATGGAGTTTTTGTAAGTCATTAAGAAACTTGAGAATAAGTGAATATGTGTGTTGGAATTATGTTACCTAATACTATTTGGGTTGCGTAAGCTTGAATTTTAGTTTATGAAATAGATGTTCGTACGGAAAATTTTGGGCGAAATAAAAACAAAAGGGAATTTGTGGTGTTCAACATAGGTTACTAATGAACAAATATTAAGATTCTCATTGAGTGAGAAATCTAAAATCTTGATATGGGGATTTTAGAATTTTACGAGTTATAAGCGAAGTTGATTTATTAGAATTAGTCTAATGCTACCATGGGATAACTTAATAAGTTTTATACGCTGGAATTAATTAAGTATTGAGGATACGTAAGTCTACGACATTTGTTCCAAGGAGGAAAGTTCAAGGGTCTTAAACTTGAACTATATTGTAAATGGGAAGAAAATAGTTTAAGCATGTAACTTATGTTGGAAAGGTTTTAATATTTAGGTGGAAAATCGGTACTATACATTTTGGGTTTTATGGATTAACGTACTCGAATTTAAGATGTGCAACGATTTTATATTTGGGATGTATTTGTAAATAATTAAGTTAGGTAAGTAGGTGCCGTAAGACAAATATTCGATTCAAGGATCTTATGCTAATATTATTATGGGGGTTGAGATAAAGTTTAACTTTTAAGTGTATTACCAAGGATAGAAGTCGATCAGTAATTTTTGGTGATAAGGTTTCTCAAGTAGAACTGCATTAATGCTAATATAAGAATAAGAAAGTGAGACGCAATAAATTCGGACTGCTATTTCTAATGTTGGGAATTTTGAGAAAAGTTGAAATTCGAGGTTATAGAAAAATAGAACTAAGTCATTATAAGTTGTTTTAAGCTGCGATTCGCAATCAAGGATTCAGTAGGGAATTTAATTAGGATTGAGGAGACGTAAGGACAACTCAACACTTATTTTATCAGAGTAGCGCAGCGGAAATGTGGATTATTGGGATTCTATAATTAAGAAACTAAACTTTTTGTTTGTCGAGGGTAAGCGAATTTCGGGGACGAAATTCAATTTAAGGGGGGAAGATTGTAACGTCCCGATAATTTGAATGCCCACGTGAACCACATGCATGCAAATTATTAAATTTCTTTGGTATTTTATTAAATTGTTTTAAATCTTTAAATGCATGTTTATTTCATTAATTTGTGTTTTAATTCATGATTTATTTAAAGTTCATGCAATCTAGGATTTTATTTAATTATGGATTTAATTATATTTTTTTATGTATTTCATGCATGGTTATTGCATGGTAGGATTTAATTCAGGAAATTTTCATAAGTTCATGCATTAGGGTTCTAGGTGCATTTCGCGCCCGAACGAGGATGCGAGACAGGAGAATTTTCAGGAAAATTATGTTTATTACATGATTAATTTTTATTAATTAAAATAAGGTGTTTTTAAGAGTATTTTCAAAAATAGGATTTTATTGGGTATTTTTACCCGGAAGATTTTATTTTTACGGTACGCGAATTTTTATCGAATCACGAGATTTTTTAATGTTTCGGCTAATATTTTAAGAATCTTTTCAACACAAAATATTTTTCGGGAGTGCGTTTGAATTTAACGAGCCAACTTTTAAACTCAATAGACTTAAATATTATTTTAAACTTTAATTAGCAAGATTAGAGCCTTTAATCTTTTTAATTAACATAACAATTAAACCTATTTCCACCCCTTAACCTCCCCGTAACCCCCACAGCCGATATTCACAAATTCTTTCAGGATTTCCTCGGTTTTTGACAGCAACCAACTCAATGGACACGGCCACATCATTAACCATATAATTAGCCCTTAAATATTTCCCTAAACTCCCACTAAATCCAAATACGTTTCAGCAGCAGCCCACCTCCACCACTCACAAGCTTCTTCGTGATTCTTGCTGCTGCAAAGTTCGGTGAGGCCAATTTCTCCTTCAAGCTAAGCGTTCATCCCTTCGGCCGTGTCACTCGATCATTGTCCTAGAGTTTTCCACCAAGGCACGCATTTGTATCCTTCTTCATGCATCATACACGATATATATGCTGTCATATACTTGTTTGCTTGTGTAACTCTCGATCCATGCATGAGTGGAAAGGAAAAATCGAAAATCTTTGTGTCTCTTACACTTTTATCTTTGCGGCTTATGTTTATTTCGGGTTTCATGAAAGGGGCTGCGGTTCCATGGCTGGTAAGTGTCTGGTGTAAGGTTCGAAATGTAATCTGAGGATTTAAATCATGAACAATGGTGTAGGATGGGAGATCGAGGGGGGGAAGGAAGGATTTGGTCTCGGTAGGGGGTTGGTGGTGAAGTTTCGGGTCCTAGTGGCTAGATGCGTGCATGGGCTGAGAGCTTAGTGCGGTTAGGTGGCTTGGGGTCTGGTCTAGGTCCTTGGTAGGCTGGTATGTGGCTGGAACGACGGGGGAGCTTGAGGCGAGAGCTTTTGAGGGATATGTGCATGTGAGGTGGCATAATGAGATAGGACCAAGAGATGAAGTTAGGTTCTGGAAATTGCAGCCGTGGATTAGCAGCTTATTGACATTTATCTAGGGTCTATTAAGTGTTTATAAGACATGGTGGAAAGTTGGGAAGAATTTGGTTCAGTTTCGAGTCGATTCGGGTTAAAACCGGGACATCGGTCCAAGTTTTAAAACGAATCGGTTAAGTTGTGATTTTGGCTCGAATTTACGTCTAGGCATACTTATAAAAATGTTTTGGGACATTTTAAGGTGATTAGTAAGCTTCGGGTAAATTTTAGAGGTCCACGGTTGAAACGATAACTTATGGGTTTCCAGGGGCAAAATGGTCATTTTGCACACGGGGTGAGAGTTTGGTCCTGGCAGCGCCCCTGAGCACAAATTCATGATATTTTAAATGTTCATGCATCATGTTCATGATTTTTACGCAATTAAGATAAATACGGTGCATGCTTGGTTTAAATGAAAAGTTACGCATATGCATATTTTTATTAAGTGATGAAAATGATGATATTTTTGAAGGATGAGAATTGGTTGTGACTGACGATGTATATGTGTACGATGACATGAGATATGATGAGCTGAGGCCCGGGCTCAGTGGGCGGATAATGCTGTCGCTGATGTCCCCCGCCGCCGGGTACCACAGGTTTTATAGATGGATCCATCGAATAGAGCTGATACGATAGAGCTGATACGAAAGTCACAACTAATGAACTGAATTCAATTAAAAGAAAATGTTCAAGTTTATGATAACACGATGAGCTGTCTTGACACGTAGATGATGATATGAGATGACATGATTTTATACGACACGTTTACGTTATGCTTTTAAGTTCATTAAAGATATGTTGAGTATGATATTTTTCACTGCTGTGTGCTATGTATATGTACTTGTTATTAACGGTACAGGTGTGTTGAGTATTTAGACTCACTAGGCGTGTGAGATGCAGGTGAGCTTGTTATTGAGAGGACTGGAGGTGCTGAGCACTGAGTAGACAGACCTGGTGGGGTGACACGACCCTAGGACCACATGTTTTCCGCATTTTGTTTTTATGAGATTTGAGATGATATGAACATTTTTATACGCTGATTTTGGTACGATGATGATTTTATTCGTTTATGTTTACGTATGATTTTGAATGAGTTTGATTATTTTAAACTGTAATATTTTTACGGTAAGATAATTACGATTATTTTAAATATTATTTCGAAAATGTGAGGTTTAAAAAAAAAATCCGTGCTTTTAAAATTAGTAGACGTTACAAAATATGTTCCATACATTAATTAATAAATCTTTATTTAGTTATGATTCTCTAATGGCCCAATACCGACTTTGAAATAAATAATTGAATAACATGATTTAGTGCCATCTATTTAATGCAATCGGAGCAATTAATCATCAGTTAAGTTAAGTTCGGACCAAACTAACAACAGTTCGGACCTTCCAAATGTTAGAGTAGATGTCCTGCAAGCCAACAGTTGACTAGAAAATTTTTTGCTCAAGTGTAATAGACAATCTTTATTTTAATATAATTTAAGTTTTTATGGTTTTGTTTTTCTTTATCTGTATACCCATGCAATAAGCATAGATAAAGTCCATGATTATACTTTAATACAAATGAATCGTAATTCGATGTTGAAACTCATTTGTAAACACTGTATAATCTAAATTCGTTCCTAGTCGATTCAGCCGCCTAAAACATGGATAAACGTCGCTTGAGCTCGAGACTAGCATCTGTGATGTCGTGTACCGCGTTTCTTGGTAAGGGCATAGAGATGTCCAAACATGCAAATGGGTAGTCATATGATGATTATACTGAACAACCCTCCCTCGGACTTTCCAAGTGGTTATCATTCATCGAGAGGATAAGTTCGTGGTTATGATTTGATAGACATGAATTAATTGTGGCGATGAAAATAAAAACCAGCAGACCAGCAGCACTCCTTAAGAAAACAGTAGACAAAAAGAAAATCAGAAGCTACTGGTCTAGTAAAACAAAAGTAGTAGAAAGGATAGAAAAACAGAATCAGTAGAAGATGTTGCCTAACGTGACTACTTTAAATGTTACCAGTTAAAGTTACCAAGTACTAGTATTAATTGCAGCATTAAATACTATACGGAGTCATTTAATTCACTTTACCGAGTTTAGTATAAAACAGGACTGATTGTTTTATAGCTTTTCTGCAGGAACCTTTTTTTTGGTAATAAAGCTGACTCTATCAGAAATCTGAAGACATCTTCTGATCATAAACGTTGAACTCAGTCGCTTATATATACATGAAACAAACCCTTACAAAAGAGAGAACTCTACGCATAATATCTTTTCAAGGATCAACGCTATTTCACTCAACGAGACAACCTCGAAATTCCTTGATAACTTTGAGTTCAACACAAAGAAAAGTAGCACACGCTTCATAGCAAATATCTGATCTTTTGAAGATCATCCTGTGCTACTGATTCTTACACTCTTCACAATCTTTTACAACACTTATACTTTATCAGGAAGAGCTTGTAATCTGAAAAGAGTCTTTTCAGAACCTTTTGTATCACGTACTTTTTTTGAGTCGAGTAACTAAGAGTTTCAGTAGGCAAAGGTGTAAGTCCTTTGAAGTGGGTGTGTACAAGAGTTGTACTGTAATATCCAAAGTCTTTTAGTTATACCTTCTGGAAACAGGAGAAGGGGAGACGTAGAAGATTTCATCTTCGAACTTCCATAAACAACTACTGCCTACTGTTATTATTGTCTTTCACTTACTTCATCAGATTGTTTCCGCACCTATAATTGTAATCTAGGTGAAGGTATACGCAACAAGATAAGCTACTATCTCTAACAGGATTTTAGTACCTCACCAAAAGAAAGGAAAAACGAGTAGAGTTTATTCACCCCCCCTCTAAACTCAACTACGATCCTCAACAATTGGTATCAGAGCAGGTTATTCTTGTTCGTGAAAAACTACAACAGATGGCACACTTTAGCAAGATCCCTATGTTCTCTAAGGAAGATTTTGATGATTGGAAGATTAGAATGCAAGCTCATCTTGCAGCACAAGATGATGACATGTGGTATGTCATCACAGATGGTCCATTGAAAATATTAAAGCCTAACACAGCTGTTGCTGTTACTGAGGGTGCACCGCAGATGGTTGAAAAATCAAGAAGTGAATGGACCAGCGAAGATAAGAAGAAGACCAACCTTGATAATGTTGCAAAGGATATATTATATAAAACTCTCGACAAGAATACCTTTAGCAAGATTAAAATGTGTTCTACTGCAAAAGATATTTGGGAAAAGCTCATCCAGATATGTGAGGGAAATGAGCAAACGAAAGAAAACAAACTGTCTGTAGCAATGCAGAAGTTCGAAAATCTAAAAATGAAAGCTGGTGAAACTCTAAATGAGTTCGATGAAAGATTCAGTAGCTTGGTAAATGAGCTAACAGCTCTTGGTAAAGAGCATAGCAACAGAGAAATAGCTCTCAAGGTGATGAGAGCCTTATCCAGAGAATGGGATGTAAAAACAATGGCTATGAGAGTGTCCAAAGATCTAAACAAGTTGGAACTGCACGACTTGTTTGCAGACCTGAAAGCATACGAGTTCGAACTGGAGGTAAGAAGTGGAGAAGAGTCCTCAAGTCTATCTACCAAGGCTCTTGCTGCTACTGCTACTGCTACTACCTCTTCTACTGCTGCTACAGCTGTACCTCAAGCATTACATACTGTGATCATTGACAGTACATTGGAGAAGACTGCTGAACAAATCAGTAGTGATGCTATGTCCTTGTTTGTAAAGAAATTCTCCAGGTTCATGAAAAAGAACCATCGAACTTATCAGGGTCCCAATCGCAACTTCAAGAAAGATTCACCATCTGGTGATACGGGATGCTTTAACTGCGGAAAAATAGGTCACTTCATTGCTGATTGTCCTAAACCAAAGAAGGATGACCAGAAGAGAAAGGATCACAAGAGGAATGACAAAAAGTCCAGAAGAGATCGAAAAGCAATGATTGCTGAAGAAAGCAAATCCAAATGGGCGGACTCCAGTTCTGAGTCATCTGATTCAGAAAGTCATTCCAGTGACAGTGATGCAGAAGAAGTTAAATGTCTCATGGCAAACACTGATTCAACCTCGACATCTGGGGAGGTATTTGATTTTGATTCTAACGAATTCACACGAACTGATCTGGTTAATGCATTACATGACATGGTAGAAGAGTATTCTAGACTTTCTCAATCATTCAAAGAAGTTAAGATCGAAAATCAGAACTTAAAGGATCAGAACAGTAAGTTAACTTTCTTGCAAGTAGACAGCTGTAATGATTTACAAGTTGAGATGAGTAAATTAAAAACGGAGAATGAAAGAGCAAAAGCAGATTACCAGAAGATGCTTTCTGAAAACCAGAAGTTATCACTACTGGTAAATGCTTGGAACAAGTCTTCTATTTCATTGGAAAAGATGCAAGAGTTACAAAAACAATCTGGAGACAGGAGTGGTCTCGGATTTTGTAATAATGAAGGCACCTGTGAAACAAATACTAAGCCAAAACTGGATATGTGCAAAGGGAAGTATATTCACTTTGTGAAATCCAGCGTGGTACAGAAACCAGAAGTACCTACTACTTCAGTAGAAAGGAATGTAAATCAGATGAACAGAAGAATGCACTATGGTCTGGGTTATGTTAAACCTAAGGAAAAAGTTGACCAGAGTTCTAGAATCATGAGTGGATTCAACTTAGGAAGACAACCTCCTATGAAGGTTAAAAACTACCAGTACTATAATTCTAAACCTATTCAGAAGAGATACAGGCTGGACAACAGAAACAGAAGGGAAGAACAACATACTAGGATGCACAATGTTAAAAACAACAGACCCTTTGTTGCACACACTTCCATGGATTCCCGAAGTACAAAAAAATTGTACAAATGTGGGTCCCCAAAGGACTGATAAGGCTTGGACCCAAATAGATTTGGGTACCAGATACTAAAATTTGTGTTTGCACGAACAGCAGAAGAAAACAGAAATCAGTAACTCTACATGATATCTGGACAGTGGATGTTCCAGACACATGACTGGACAGAAAAACCTACTCTCCGAGATAATGAGTTGCACTGGACCAAAGATAACTTTTGGAGACAACTCAAAAGGTAAAACCGTGGGTAAAGGTAAGATTATCCATGGTAACATAACCATTAATGATGTATTACTAGTTGACAACCTTTGTTACAATCTAATTAGCATTACTTAAATATGTGATAATGGTTATTTTGTAGCTTTTCAGAAGCACTCATGTGTAGTTAGAGATTCTGCTGAAACTACTGTATTAACTGGAAAGAGAGAAGGCAACACCTACAGAGTCTCCTGGAACTCAAATCATGTCAACACTCCTACATGCTTAGTTGCCTCGCTTAGTAATAAACACTGGCTATGGCACAAGAAATTGAATCATCTGAATTTCAAGTCAATCAATCATCTCAAAAAGCAGAATATAGTTGATGGCCTACCTGATATTAATTTTGTTAAAAACCATGTTTGTTCTGCTTGTCAGCTTGGGAAACATATAAGATCTAGTTTCAAGAACAAAGATAGCAAGTCAACTTCAAGATGTCTGGAATTACTGCATATGGATCTATTTGGTCCAGTCCCTATCATGACCTTAGGGGGAATGAAATATACTTTTGTTGTTATTGATGATTTTTCTAGATTCACTTGGGTAATATTTCTCGCAGGAAAAGATCAAACCAGTAGCCTTCTGATCAAGCTTCTGAGAAGGATTCAAAATGAAAAATCTTCTTCCATCATTAAAATCAGAAGTGATCGGGGTACTGAGTTCACTAACAAAAATCTTGAGTTATATTTGGATGAACAGGGGATTCATCATGAATATTCAGCTGCCAGAACACCTCAACAAAACGGAGTAGCTGAGAGGAGAAATAGAACTCTAAAAGAAGCAGCTAGAACAATGCTAGCAGATGCAGACATCTCTCAGCGCTTCTGGGCTGAAGCAATTAACACTGCTTGTTACACGCAAAACAGAACTATGATCAACAAAAGACACAATCAAACTCCGTATGAAATATGAAAAGGGAATAAACCCAACGTATCTTATTTTCATGTGTTTGGTTGCAAATGTTTTGTACTAAATAATGCCAAAAATCACTTACCTGCATTTGACTCAAAATCAGATGCTGGACTATTTCTTGGTTACTCTGCTGTAAGCAAAGCTTTTAGAATTTTCAACAATAGAACTCTTAATGTTGAAGAGTCGATTCATGTTGTCTTCGATGAAGACAGCAGTGCTCCTGAAATATCTAACACGTCAGATTTAAGTAACAGGTTAGACAAGATCCACTTGGAACTGGACAGTGAAGATGATGTAGAAGCAAACATCAAGGATCTTCAAAATCCAGAACCAGACATTCCGATAGTGGAACCAGAAGTACAGACATTAGATCTGCCTATACCAGCAGAAGACACTCAAGAACCTACTACTGATTCCGTCAAGAACAATCTCAACATATCAAATCAGGAAGATATCCTTTTAAATCCTTTTATTTGGAGAAAATCTCATCCTCCATCATTGGTTATTGGTAATCCAGCAGCGCCTTTGACAACCAGAAGGCAAATGATAAATGAATACATACATGCTGCGTTTATTTCTCAAGATGAACCAAAGAAGATTGAAGAAGCTCTTTTGGATCCCAGTTGGATAGAAGCTATGCAAGAAGAGCTGAATCAATTTGAGAGGAATAAAGTTTGGTTTCTAGTACCTAGACCTTCTCACCAAGCTGTCATTGGAACTCGGTGGGTATTCAGAAACAAACTAAATGAGGAAGGAACAGTTGTAAGAAACAAAGCAAGACTGGTGGCACAAGGATTTAGACAAGAAGAAGGAATAGACTATGATGAAACCTTTGCACCAGTAGCTAGGCTCGAAGCTATCAGAATATTCTTAGCCTTTGCTGCTTTCAAAAACTTCAAAGTATATCAAATGGATGTAAAGAGTGCGTTTCTTAATGGTCTACTACAAGAGGAAGTCTATGTTGAACAGCCTCCAGGTTTTTCTAATCATGTGTTACCAAATCATGTTTTTAAATTATATAAAGCATTGTATGGTCTGAAACAAGCACCTAGGGCTTGGTACGATACACTTTCACAATTTCTCATTAATCATGGTTTCATCGTTGGTACTGTAGATAAAACCTTGTTTACCATAGCCAAAAACAAACACATATTATTAGTTCAGATTTATGTTGATGATATCATATTTGGGTCAACTATCCCCAAATTATGTGCAAAGTTTGCTAAGTTAATGTAGGACCAGTTCGAGATGAGCATGATGGGAGAATTAACATTCTTCTTAGGATTACAGATTAAACAACTTGATATTGGAATTTTTATAAATCAAGCCAAGTACACCAAGGAGCTTCTGAAAAAGTTCGGTATGGAAGCATGCTCAGCTGCTTCTACTCCAATGAGCTCATCTATTAAACTTGATAAAGATGAAAGTGGAATTCCAGTAGAGGTAACTCAGTATCGTGGTCTTATTGGTTCATTGTTATATCTGACTGCTAGTAGACCAGATATCATGTTTGCTATTTGCATTTGTGCTAGATTTCAATCAAACCCTAAACAATTACATTACATTGCTGGTGAAAGGATTTTAAAATATATTAAGGGTACTCAAAATGTAGGCCTCTGGTATTCCAAGGACTCGTCGTTTAATCTTATTGGATACTCAGTTGCTGATTATGCAGGATGTAAACTGGATAGGAAAAGCACAAGTGGTTTTTGTCAATTTCTTGGTGACAGGCTGATATCCTGGTTTAGTAAAAAGCAGGCCTCCATAGCCACATCTACTGCAGAAGCAGAATATCTGGCTGCTGGAAGCTGCTGCTCTCAAATATTATGGATTCAGCAACATTTAAAAGACTATGGAATTTAAGCCTCCGAATCACCTATTTTCTGTGACAATACCAGTGCCATTGCAATCACACAAAATCCAGTACTTCATTCCAGAACGAAGCACATAGAAATCAGACATCATTTCATCAGAGATCATGTGCAGAAGAAGAACATTCGTCTGGAATACATTCCTACTGATCAGCAAGCAGCAGACATCTTTACAAAACCTCTCCCTGAGAATAAGTTTTCTTACTTTCGAAATACACTTGGATTGATAGATTTAACTTAATTATTTATCATTATCTGATATTTTGGCTTAACTTTTCCTCTGTGATTATTCAGTTTCTAATTTTGCAGAAGGTAAAAGTTGAACGATGGAGACAATCAGTAGACACAATATTGCATTAAAGATAATAGAAACGGGGGCGTACATTTTTCACTTCTGTTTTAACGTAAACTCTCCAGGATGCCAACCAAGCGGTCAGCTCTCCAGTAGAGGTACGTAAAAACTCATCTGAAAAAGCAATCTTTTTCAGAGTCTTAAGCTCCTTTAAGAGCATAAGAAGGTAGACGCCATCATCAGAGACAACGTCAGCACTATCAGCACTATGGAGACGTCGATAATACTTCGACATCATCATCAACTCCTTAGTAGAAGATGTTCACCCACTCTCGAAGGAAGACCTAAGCTCCTGGATTTTAGTCCAAGTAGCAAGTGTCTTCTTCAGCACCTTGACCTCTATTACCTCCTTTCTTGCAGCAGTCACCTCTCTCATAAACTCATCAGCCAAATCAGGACTATTATCTCTTGCCATTTTTTTTCTTAAGAATGACTATCTGGTTTAACCCATGTTCATATTTATAGATGAAAACCAGGGACCAAAGCTCGAGAAAGTCTTGACTACAGTAGATATATAAAACATCCCATATCTAGCTCTCATCGGATTTGTTACCATATATTGCACTAATTTAAGAAAAACCTTATTCTGATATTCTGTGATTCTGTGTCAGAAGAAAAAGGTATTTTGTCTCATTAACAAAACAAGGCTTATTATATCTTCCAGTAGAAGCTATCAAGACGACTTCTCTTCTTCTGAATTTTATTCATCATTCATCAGTTATTTATCTTATTTAGCCAACAGTAAGTTATTTGCAAGAAAGCAGAATGGAATATCAAGTACTTAAACTGAAATTTTATTAGAAACCATTCCAGTACATTAAACGATGCAGAAGTAAAAGGAGTAGATCAACAAATGCTCTTTAACAAGAAGCTTTACATTAAACTTTTTGCATTCAGTAATATCAGCAGATCGTAGTATCTTCAGCATGAAAAGGATGGTCTGCTTCGAAAAGATTCCAGCAAGCTTGGGTCTAGTAAGAATCTAGCAAGCTTGGGTCTTGTTAGCACTAATGTATAATCAGATACTTTCCAGGGCATCAGCTTCATCGATCAACCAGCACTCTCTTATTGCATTAGAAAGCCTCTGGAAAAGATCGATGCTACACCTCCGACTAAATGGAAGCAACTAATATTTTTGATTGTTGACATTACAACTCCAGGAGTTTGATCCAAGGATCATTACGTAAAGAATGACATCTTCAAACTTCCTTCTGAACATTTTTGCTTCGGCCCCTGGATCAGACTCTAACTCTTCTTTAACTTGAGCTTTCATTTTAGATTATGAATGTTTAACTTCGTTTAAGTTGTGCAGGCATTTATAGTAATCTTCGGAAGACACAAAGACTCTTGCGACTGTTCATTTTCAACGGTTCAGATTGAAAGATTGCCAAAAGTTGTTTGGTGTTTAATATCCACTTATTAGTTGCATTTACCGAGGGGGAACAATATCTTAGTCAAACTAAGATCTTTATACCTTTTTCAGAAAACAGATAGAGTATTTGTCTTTTCGATAAAACAACAAGTCAGCTGGTTTTGTCACAGTGCTCAAATATTTCAGCACTCTGAAACTTCCAGCAGACGTTATCATAAAACGACAAATCTTCTTCTGATTATTTTTAGTAACCGTCTGGACAGCCCGCCTATTTCAAATTTTTAAATCATTCGCGTCTCTGACAAACTTTGCAAGTTTTTTTTTTTCAAACATTCAATCATAAACATACTGACACGTGTCCTTATGTTTACTTGACGGCTGTACATTCATTTTAAAATATCACCTTCTCATTTTTCACTTTTACCGTTTCAAAACTGTTGCTACTCAGCTACTGCTTTCTCTTAATCATCTTCTATCTACTGCAAATTTTATCTGATCCTTTCATCGTAGAGAAATGGCCGGAGCATACACTCTTAATGCATATCAAGTCAACTTTGCTTCAGTTCTCAATGTCAAAGATAAGAATCTTGTTAAAATGTTTCAAGACCTTGAGAAATCAGGACTTCGAAACTTCTTGGAAACACCAGCTGTGATATACAAAAATGCTCTTCTGGATTTCTACGCTAAGGCAGCTGTGCATGAAGGAAAGATCGTCCACTCTCAAGGAGATGCATCCATCTCCATTGATGCCGCACTTTTGGTCGCAACTTTTCTCCTCCCACTTTCAGGTACTTCTGAACTATCTGATATTTCCAAGCTAGAAATGTCTATTGCTCTTAGCACTTTCTCAGCCACTGGAGAAGAATTGTCTCCTTCTTGCCACAAAAAGTTACTCAAAATGGAATATCAAATTCTGGCTGATATTGTGGCGAAGGCTATATTAGTCAAAGCTGGCACGTTCGACAAGTTAACAAAGGAGAAAGTTCAAGTGATGGCTGCCATCACTAAGGGAACTAAAGTGGGTTGGAGTCATTTCATATTCAGAATCATGAAAGACATGGTCATCAAGAAAAGTTCTGGATTTGCTGTTCAGATCAGCAAAATGCTCAAGGATGCTGGTTTCGCTTTTACAAGTGAACAGGATGCTGTTTCGGTAACAATGATTGATGCTGAGAATGTACTCGCTTTAAGGCCCATGCCAACCGTGGCTGAATTTGTTGCCTTGAAAAAGGAGATTGGAGATACTCTTTCTGAGACTCAGAAACCTCAACGAAAGATTAAAAGGAAAAGAGTGATCGTCTCTACTGATTCTGATAAAACAGTATCAGAAGAGTCTGCTGCTGATGTTCAACCATCCCTACCAACTTCAATCAAAAAGAAAGCACGGACTGTTCTTAAAATCAAGAAGACAGCAGCAATTTCTGAAATTGAGAAAGTGCCAATCAGACAGGTGTTTCCAGAAGTGGTTCCATCTGCACGATCCAATGCTCCTACTTCAGTGCAAGCTGCTGCATCTGTTCCAGCAACATCTACTGCTTCTATTTTCAGACCAATGTCTGGAATGGCGATTAGAGAACCAACAAGGGGGTCTTCTGCATTTCGACCCATTTTGCCTATCTCATCAACCGACAAAGGCAAAGGAAAGATGATTGAAGAACCACAATTTTTTGGACTCAGAACAACTGTGACCACAGGTGTTGATCTTCATTTGGCAGAAATAGAAAGCTCTGCCAATGATGACATGAATTTCTTTGACGAGTGGCACAAGGTCCGAATTTTTCATTCTTTTGCTTACTTCAAGACGAAAGGATCCTATGGGAAAATAATGAATGCTGAGAAGAGGGTCTTTCAGCTTGCCAAAACAGAAAATGTAATCGAGGCATTGTGTAGAAGAAGCTACATCCTCGAACAGCTGAAATGTCAGAAGTTGGAATCGGTTCTGAAAATTCTTAAATCAAATTTTGATCCTACAATTCCTACTGCTGTTCAGGATCAAAACGTCATTCTGATTCTAACTGACAAATTGAAACAAATGAGTGAGCAACTTCTTGATCAAGAAAAGGGCTTTGGCGAGCCAATTGAATATCAAGTCGGCCTTGTTCCAGACTTTCCACAGATCCAGACAGTTGAGGAACGGACTACAGCTTCACCAAAAGCTTTTGTTCTCAGTACTTCTGCATCACCAACAAGGCCTCTTCAGTCATCATCTCTTTTGTCTGTGCATGAACTGGCTTCCGTTGAAGAAGTCATTGAGTCAATTTTTCCCACGTCCCCTACTACTCAGGAAGCAGTTCCAGCTCATTCATTGCCACAATCACCCTCTCCAACCGCAGAACAACATATGGCAGAATCAGATGCTGTATCTCTTTTGCCAAATCTAGAGAAATTTTCTGCTGCTCATCAAGCTGAAATGAAAGTTCTTCTGAACCAGCAATCTGAACCCATAACTGCAGAAAAATCAGCTTCACCTACTGCCGTTGCTCCAACAGAAGAGAACTTGGTCTCCAACTTGGTTGGTCCTGATGAAGAGATTGTTCCTACCATAATTGCTGCCGAATTAAATGTTTCTGCTATTCCAGATGAAACCTCTGCTGACCCTGGTCCTTCTACTGCTGTGATGGACACCACTTCTCTCACCACCAATCAAGTCTCTACTGCACTGATTGTCACTGATCCTGTTCAAACTCTCACGGACACTCGCGCTGCTGAAATGAGGCAACACATGCTTGCGCGAACCCCCTCACCTGAATCAGAATCATTCAATTTGGAGTTTCAGATTGACGTTCTGCAAAGGGAACTCTATAACATCTTCTACTGATTCTGTTTTTCTATCATTTCTACTGATTCTGTTTTACTATTTATATTTGTCACATAGTTATCGAATTATTATGCAACCCTCGATGAACCAATAGTTGCAGATTCGATCGGGATATATGAGATGAAGGGACCGTGCTGTACGTTAATCATAATCGACTGGTTTTTGCAGGCACTATCAGTGATACCTAAGGAATCATGGGGCGATGCTACTAGACGCTCTTACCATGATTCGATGGGTCTAATCAGAAATATGATTTGACATTCTCATGATCAATTGTTGATAAATAGAATGGGGCAAATTAGGGTAAGCCCGAATAAAAGATTATGTCCTGAATCACAAGGAGTTGTGAACCCACGGCTTGTTGTATCCCTGAACCATTGAGGGTCACACAACATTGGATCATTTGTTCCCGTTGAGAGAATAAATTCAAAGAGCTGAATTTATATTATGATATAATAATTCAAGGAGTTGAATTTATGATAATTAAATTTTGAGAAAATAAATTCAAGGAGTTGAATTTATGAGATACTAAATTCAAGAAGTTGAATTTATGAAATTTGGAGAGAATGAATTCAAGGAGTTGAATTTATAAAATTTGAGGATTTAATTTATTAAATTCAAAAGTTGAGTTTATTAAATATTAAATTTTGGAGGTGATAAATTCAAGGAGTTGAATTTATAATTTAAATATTAAATTCAAATGTTGAATTTATAAGAGATTTAAATTAAATGTAATGGGTATATGTATAATGAGCTTGTAGGAGTACAAGACCAACATACATATTATTAAGGTTAATAATTGGACTTTAAAAGATTAATTAATTATTTAAACTAGTTGGACTAGAATAATTAATTGATTAAGCCCACGAAGTATTTAATTTAATTAATGGACTCTAAGCTTATATATATATGTATTAGGCTTAGGGTTAAACACAATTCATTCACAATTTTGGAAAAACCCTAGCCTCCAAAAGAATTTGTTTTTCGAAAATTCCTCCCCTTCCCTTCTCCAAAAGTTCGGCCATCACCTTGATTAACTTAAAGGATTTTTGACCCGTCTCTCGTTTTAATTAATCTCTACGAAAGACTTCTTTCAAATATTATAGTGCTATTTGGAAGAGGAACAAACGATTTAGTCGTGGGACTTGATAGGAGGATTAATATAACGCCCCGAAAATTTAAAAATCCACGCGAACCACATGCACACAAGTTATTAAAATCTATTGTATTTTAATTAAATGTTTTAATTGCATGAATTAATTATGTTGTGCATGTTTACACATTTAAAATGTACTTTTCTACATGGATGCATAAACCTATATTTTTAAAGGTTATTCGATATGCGATCGAGGAACGGAGACCGATGGTTGAATAAGGGAAAATATTTTTATTAAATAATTGTTTTTAATTATTTAAAATAAGGCTGATGCTTGAATGAATTTTTTTTAGTGACTAAATGATTAATTGTGTAATTTTGTTTAATTTCATGATTTAAAGATTTTCGTACGAATATCAGTGGTTGACCGGGGACAGAGGACCAGAGACGATTAAGGTGTTAAAGATTTAAAAGCTAAAATTTTATTTTAGTTAAGTAAATATTTATTTTAAATATTTTGAGAATTATTGCATTTTTAAGGTCAAATTTAAATTAATTAGAAGGAGCAATGAATTTTATGTTTTTATAAGGGGATTTTTGGAAATATGTATTTTTAAACATTTTTAATTTAGGTCTAATGATTTTATTAATCTTAATGGGCCTAATTAAATATTTAAAAAAGCTTGGCTTAATTAAGCCCATAAATTAAGTGTTTAGGAAACATTTTTAAATTCTTTTTAAAAGAGTCCTACATAGACACACACACCTATACACACCGAAACACACACACACACACAATTCACGAAAATTAGAAGAAGGGAAGAAGGAATCGGCCGAACCTTGAACGGACTTGCAAGGAGAAAGTTTTTGATTTTTTTTTCTCGTCCGTTCTTCGACTTTTTTCCGCGTTCTTCCTTCCAACAACGATTACCCAACTCCCGTGCATCCCAAGGTGGGTTTTTGGTGGGTTTTTGACAAGACAAAAGGGTAGAAAAATAGAAATCGTCCTCCGTTCGTCGCCGACTTTCACCGCTACGGTATTCGTATTTCGAGCATTTAAACGCAAAGGCACGCCTTAATCTCCTTTTTCTCATCTTTCACACCATATTATGTGTTTGATACATGATTGAATGAAAACCATGATACACTTTATTTATTTTCGTTTTATGGCTATACATGCACAAAACTAGAGTTTTCTCTTTTTTAAACTCTTCATAATGTTGCACAAAGGGGCTGCCATGGTAGGGCTATGGGAAGGGACGTTTTTTAACATGTTTAAGGGTCCATAGATAAAGGTTTAAGGGGTGGACAGTACGTTGAAGCATGCTGAACAAAATTTGGGGATTTTTAGAGTCCTAGGGTTTCGGTTTGGCTTCCTAGGAGGGCGCGGCCACCAGCTGCTATTGGGGCACGCCCAGCAGTCTTAACAGGGTGGTCTTGTGACCCTAGGTGAGAGGAAGTAGGTTTGGTATGGTGCTAGAAGGAGGGCCGCTCGGCTGGAGGCTCATAGGGCTAGGGTTGCGGCTTTTGAAGGATAAAGAGTAAGGGGCTGCTTTCGGGGTTTAGCTTCTATCCAGAAGATTACCTAGGGTTTGGTTAGGGTCCTAAGAGGGTGGCCAAGGTCTGGTCATGTGGCTAAGGGGCTGGGGTCGAAGCTAGCCTAAGTTCGAATCACACTAGAACTAGGACTCTTGTGCAGAAAAATACAGCAGCTTCCTAGGCATGATCGAAAGTCTTCTTGGGCTTGAATTGGGTTGAAAAATGTTTATTTAGGTGTTGTTAAGCTTTGTTTTAAGTTTGGTAAAGTTTGTTTAAGTTTCGAATCCATACGAGTCAAAATCGGGATACACGTCTATGTTTAAAAACGAATCGAGGAACCTATCGAAAAGCTAAATTTTAAGCCTAAAAAATAATTATAGGAGGGTTTTAAGGTATTAGGATAAGTTTGGAATGATTTGGGACGACAATTCGAGGTCTATGGATGAATACAAAAAAATATGCTACTAGGGATAAAACGGTAATTTTACACCCAAAAATTAGTAAACGTCATGGCAATGCCCTGAATGCTGTTTTATATGCCAATATGATTATTTAAAATGTTTAAGAATTTTTATATGTCAAAATGTTTATCTTAAATGTTTATGGATTTTTATATGTTAAAACGTTTATTTTAAATGTTTATGAATAGTTTTGATTTAATATATTAAAATGTTTATGGTAAAATGTTATTTTAAATGTTTATGAATGTTTATGATGTTAAAATGTTATTTTAAAGGTTTATTGATATCTAATATATTAAAATGTTTATTTTAAACGATTATCGATTTTTATGATAAAACGATAATGTTAAAAGATATGTTGCATGCTTGGTTTTAAAGAAAAAAGTTATATGCATGTTTAAATTTATAAAGTGATGAGAATATGAAACATTGAAAGAAGTGAAGTAATTGTGACTAATACTATGATATGTTGGAAATATCGTGAGGGTTATGGTCCCAGTGGGAGTCCAACGATCGTGTTTTCTTGGATACAAGTATGTATACGATGATATGTTAATACGTAAGGCCAAGGCTCAGTTGACCGGTGAGAGTGTTGCTGATGTCACCGTCGCCCAGTACTGTGGTTGCATGTAGATGGATCCATCGCCCAACATGTAGACATAGACGAATACGAAAGTCACAATTAACGATCTGAATTCAACGAAAGGAAAAAGAAATACGTATATGTTGATGATAATATGTATATGAATATGTTGAAGATGACATGAAAATGTTTATGTTTAAAGATGGATGCATCAACATGAAAATGATTTTATTTAAAGTTATGCATCATGAAAATATTTACGAAAATGTTCATCTTTATACTTTATGTATCTGCATGAAAACGATAAGTAAAAGTATTTTCACTGTTGTATGTGATATGTATATGTAGTAATTGTTATCAAGATTATGGCGTGTTGAGTCTTTAGACTCACTAGGTGTGATTGATGCAGATGATTATGATAATAATGTTAATGGAGGTTGTGATGGTTGATCTGACTGGACTGAAGGTGGACATAACCCGATGACCATTGCTAGTTATGAATTATGATTTTAAGTTATGTTAAAGATATTTTATGACTTTTATTTATGGTATGAAAGATTTTTGAGAAGTTATAGTATGTGCCATACTTTTCAAATAATGCTTTTTAGGTTGGTAAAACGTTTGATGATTTTATGTTTTGAGACATTTCTTTGGATTTCAAATACTAGTTGGTTGTTTTTTTTTTTCAAAATGGTGTCAAAATATTTTATGTGTTTTAATGGTTCGGCCGAATTATGAGAGTTTGAAAAAAAAAATTCTAGCACATTTTAAGAAAACGAATAGCAGACGTTTCAGTTGGTATCAGAGCAAAAGTCTTGTAAAGGGTTGTGCCACCATCATTGCTGGGAAGCTCAGTCGTCAAGCCTCAAATTTGTATGTTTTTATGCTTTATATGATTTATATGTTTTTACCTGAATGGCTACATGAATTACATGTTTACGTCAAATGTTTTATGATGATATGCGATTTATATGCTTTAGAAATTTTATACGTTATACGATATGAAATAAGAAATTATATGATTTCAATGCATGTTGGCTTTGTGGTGGAATTGGACTATGTTGATTTATGGTTTTAATATCGACGTTCTACTATTTGGGCCATAAGTTAATCGTGAATATTATGAATGTTTTTGGTACACGTAGATTTTTCTAAGAAAATACCTGATGACTCGTGGGTATTATTTGAGTTAATGTTGGGAATTTCACCTAAGGAATAATGATTCAAGGATTTGCAACGACTTTGGGATGGACCATCTGTGATGACAAACCAATGTCATCGTTTGGGCTGCAAGATCTGCTTGCATCCTGATCTTTCATTCATCGAAATCTTTTTTTGAGAACATAGAAACTTTACTGAAATGTTCCATATCTATTGTAAATTCTTTAGAACAAGAATGACCTGCTCTGATACCACTTGTTGGGGATCGATATCGAGTTTAGAGGGGGGAGGGGTGAATAAACTCGTTCGTTTGTTGAACGTTTTTGCAAAGGGTGCTAGAATCCTGATAGAGATTATAGCTTTATCTTGTTTGAATAAATACTCAGCAGATCACAATAATAAGTGCGGAAAACGATATGATGATATGAGAGTGAAAACAGTAAAACAGTAGGCAGTAGAACAGGTGTATGTATAATGCCCGAGATTTGAGGTGTTGTTAATCTAAAATGATTCGTTAATTAATTGATGAGAGTATAGACGAAATGGATCAGATTAGGATATCCGAAAAGGAGATTGAATTATGGATTGAGAATGATATGACATGGAAGAGGACATGGGATAGCATGAACAAAGGTTGAAAACCAGTAGGCATCACGCACATGCGCGGAGAAAGGCGCGCATATGCGCGAAAGATCCTTCGCGAGGAAAGAACACCTCGCGCATATGCGCGAGAAGGGGCGCGCATATGCGCGAGGCAAGTATTTGGGGTGATTGCCGAGACAGTAAGTCTCGCGCATATGCGCGAGACATGACGCCCATATGCGCGAGCAGGTGTATTCAAGAATGCCGAGTCCAGAGAGTTGGGCGCATATGCGCGGAAATGTGTCGCGCATATGCGCCAGCAGTTGGGAAGACACTGCGCCGAGACTTAAGGTCTCGCGCATATGCGCCGGTTGATGTCGCGCATATGCGCGAGACGTGTTGCGTGAAGGATGTGCCATTTGCCTTGCTGCATGCACGAGATATATATATATATATATATATACACATAACATTCCTCTTCGGAAAGGAACGAAAAAGGGAGAAACGAAGAAAGGGAAAGAAAATCTCTACGCCGGTTGCGAGAAATCCGGCCGTTCCGATTTTGAATCCGACTTCGGTATTGAGTTCCTATCGACGTAGGCTACAACTGGACGTAAGTTTTACTACGTTTTGATATGTTTTGAAATTATGGTATTGTCAGAATCTGATAGGATTCATATATGATGTTCTTGACATGTTAGACATCGTATAATCGAAACCGGACTGAAGAATAGATACCATATGGAATTGTTATGATTTTCAGAGTTGAGTTGATTGAGAATTTGATATAAGAATTGAATTGTTATCAAATATGAGATGTTAGAATTGATATCTGACTGAGATGATATTGCTGGGTATATTGAGACTATGACGTTGTGCTGTTGTGTAGAACCCGTAAATCAGTCTACGTATAAGCCATGCATAATTCTAGTATTTTAAATTAAATTGACTTCATTGCATGATTATTTTAATGCTTTTCTTTGAAGTTAATTATTTTATTATATCATGCAGTAGTTTGATTTTTCAGTTATTTCAGTGAGGTCGGGCTGGAGTTGGAGCTTTGAGATAGAATTTAATATTCGATAAATATTTCCAGACTTTATTTTAGCTAGCAAGTAAGTTAATTTAAGTTAATAAGGAGTCTTGAGGATTTAATTTAAGTTACTTGAGGTGATTAAGAAATAAGCTCATTTAAGTTACTTAATTAAGGTATTAATTCACTAAATTAATTAAAGGATTAGTGAGGCTTTTAAGGGTTATTAATTTACTAGATAATTAACATTTCCCCCCTTCATTTATTTGGGAATTTTCGGCCTTAGAATCTAGACCACCCCTTGCCAACTCATCACCCCTTTTTGACCCATTCTTGGTTGAGTTAGCATAAGGATCTTTTTAATTCTTGGTCCACCTTAATTAAGTAAATATTGAACATTATCCTAGTCTAAAAAGCTCAAGAATTCGGCCATCACCATTCTAGATCCCTCCAAGATTTATTTGATTAGCAACAACTATTCAAAAATTTAAATGAGAGTGGACTTGGTCATGATTTGGCCTTATATCTTGCACCCACTTCCCTCACTCCCCTAACCATCTTTCCCCCTCTCCTTTTTCGAAATCTGAGTGAACTCCTTAAGCTGAAAACCGTGAGAATTCAAGAGGCAAAATAGAGAGAAAATCGAGTAGAAGAAAACAAGAGAAGCAACTCCGTCTCCTCCGTGCCGCGTCGTCGTCGTTTCGTTCGTTTTCTTTCGAAACGAAACCAGGCATGTCTAGATTCTTTCAAACCTCAATCAAGTCCTATTATCAATTATTTTTCAGTACATGATCATGTTTTAATGAGCAAAAACCGAAATTTTAAGCAACTAGAACAAGGAATAATTATGCACAGATTTTCGGTTCTACCATGCTTCACGATTAGTATGTTTTGTTTCGATTTCAGGGATGGCTCGTTCCAGGGGCTTGAAGCTGCATATGAACATGTACTAGGACATGTTAGGGTCATGATAGAACGTTTGTTCCAGCCCCATACACAATAGAATTCGTCAATGACAACACATACTCCATGAGTGTCATATTGAGCTTCAAAAATTCAGTTTTGTTGTCCAAGGGTAAGGATCTGATCATGGCTGCCCTAGGGGCCTATAGCCATGGTTGGATCACTCTCCTAGCATGTCTAAGACGAGACTAAGTCACCCTTTTGGTGGCTTGGTCCTATGGCTCATCGGTTTTCAATTTAAAAACAAGAACAGCCCCCCTCCCCTCTCGGCTCCCTTCGGTTTTGACAGCATATGAGTTCGGCTTTGGTTGGGTTGGTATGGATCTTGGTTGGCCTATGGCCCTTAGCCACGGTTTATACCATGCCCCTAGATGTCTAGATCGTGCCATGGTCAATCAATGGCCACTGGAACGAGTCAAGACAGCAAGCGAA
Source organism: Primulina tabacum (assembly GCF_025594145.1). Classification (NCBI taxonomy): domain Eukaryota; kingdom Viridiplantae; phylum Streptophyta; class Magnoliopsida; order Lamiales; family Gesneriaceae; genus Primulina; species Primulina tabacum. Next base: position 37,692,104 of record NC_134551.1, on the reverse strand, counting down.
GCACAACACCACACACGCACGCATGAGGGCCCTCGGTAAGAGCTTTTGGTTGGTTGCTGGAATGGTGAGGATTATGGCTGGCCTAGGGCCCTTAGCCATGGTTCAAATCATTCCTTGGGATGTTGGTAAGAGTCTCTGGTCGGTGGTTCACGCCCCAATGGCCGGTAGTCTCGAAAACAACACAAGATACGCGATGGTACAGCTGCTGGAAATTTACAGCAAGTTGCTGTGTCGGTTCGGAGGCTCGTTCGAGTTCTCGGTCGGCTTTTAGCCTATGACCTTGGACTGGACAGTGCCCCATTGAGTTAGGAAGGTCATGTTTTTGACCGTTTGTGATTCGGATCATTTTTGAGGTCGTACGAGAATTTACGGTGCGATGTGCCAAATTGACTCTCGAAAGAGCGTTTCTTGTTTTGGCCTCCATTTCACCGAGGTTTCGACCCTCATCATTTTAGGAGCATTAGTTCATAATTTTAAGCGTATTTTAATCATGACTATACGTCGGTTCAGTGTCGGTTCGGGTTGGTTCGGAGTCATGATTAAATACGAAGTCATTAGGCGTCATAGTCGCATTTTGAACTTAAAGCGCATAGTTGGCCAAGTTTAAGCTATTGCATATTTTTCATGACATATTTAGGTTGCAGCGAGCTTAGGAACGATCCAATCCAGTTGGTAAAATTACATGATTTTTCAGTTATGCCATTTAATTATATTACGTGCATGAAAATAGAAAATACTTATTTTTGAGATTTATGCGATATTGCTTGTGGTCAATTCACTATTATGGGAGCATTATTTTATACGGTCGCCAGTGACCGATCAGTTCAATTTGGTACCACCCGGTCGCCAGTGACCGGTCAGCTCGGTTCAGTTTGATACTCCCATGTAGCCAGTTATCGATCAGTTCAGTTCAGTGCAGGGGCCAAAGGCGTAGACCATAATCTCAACAGAAAATTTTTATCAGTTATTTCAGTACAGAGCTCCAAGGAGCAAACATTATATTTACTATGACTTTCAGTTCAGTTATGCACGTATTATAATTGCTCAGTACAAGTTATTTTAAGTATGCCTCATGACATGATATTTTATCCATGCAAATTACATTTTCTCGTTACCTACGATATTTGCATGCTGAGTCTTTAGGCTCACTAGACTTGATTGTTGTAGGTACTGATGAGGCCAGGGCCGAGGGCGGGGACCAGTGAGCCAGCTTGGGTCGGCAGTAGTGGCACCCGAGGACCTCAGAGCAGCAATTGTTATTTATTCCGCAAACATTTTATCAGTCGTTGGATATTTTTTTAAATTGTGATTTTTGGCAAACTTTATTTTCTTCCGCTGCTATATTTTTTTTAAACATTGAACTTGATTCATCAGTTGATTTTATGGATGAGGCACTCCATTTATTTTAAAAGAAAAATTTTTAATTTTCCGCAAATTTTCAAAGTAAGAATTTTCGGGCCTTTACATATTGAAAAAGAATTTGATTGAATTATGATTATATCCAGTATTGTTTGAGTGGTGTATTGATACCGTACCCTTGATATTGTTATTGTCAGACTGAGTATTGACAGGCTTGGGAGTTCGAGACTTCGACAGAGTCAGAGTATCAGAAAGAAAAGTATAAATTAATGTTGAGTTGGGATTGCACAACTCGAGTGAGGTTTGACTCGAGTCTCCCTAAATCACATACTTAGTTTATTACATTGATATTTGTAATTGATGAGATTGATGTTTATAGTCTATTGATTTATAGCCACTGCATGTATTGACTACTGATTCGTTTAGTCATTGGTTGATTCGCCTAGTCACCGACTGATTCGTCTGGTTATTGGCTGATTCGTCTAGTTATCGACTGATTCGTCTAAACTTTGGCTGATTCGCTTAATTACTGACTGATTCGTCTAATTATTGGCTGATTCGCCTAATCCTTGACTGATTCGTCAATTCTGTGGCTGTTTCGCCCGGACACTGGATATATGAATTATATCGATACTGTTTAGGGTTGATTCATTCCTATCGACTGAGATTCAATATAATTATCAATATCCAGACATTGGGATCCCTAGGATAGAGTTGAGTCGAGTCTGAGACGACGCGTTGTTTGAGTCGAGTCTGTGATGACTAGTTGATTTACAGTTTTATATCATTCATGTTTGTTGATTGGCTGCATGTGAATGATATTTGTTATATGCCTTTGTATATGTTTTTATATGCTTGCATGTTTACATTGTTTATACTGGGATTTATTCTCACCGGAGTTATCCGGCTGTTGTCTTGTTTTGTATGTGTGCATGACAACAGGTGGGACAGGTTCAGGGTCGAGGAGATGAGGAAAGATCGTGATTAGAGTGGAGGCTCCGGACTTGGATTAGAGATAGGGTTGAACACTTGATATTAGCTGTTAAACCTTAGTTGAATAAATGTATGTAGTACAGGACTTGTACTTTTATACTGAGATGTATATATGTTTTATTTCACTACGTTCCGCATTTTAAAAAAAATTTAGACCCTATTTTATAATTGATTAGTTAGTCCCAAGAATGATTAAGAACACGATTAGCGTCCGGGTCCCCACAACAGGTGGTATCAGAGCGATAGATCCTTTAGACGGAGATAGAAGCTAGTGAGCGGGGTAGATTGAGTTTTCTTTCCTTGCTTGTGATTGCTAGCATGCTTTTACTGCTTTATATAATACATGTTACTTGACTTATCTGATTTGATGGTGTAATATGTATTATTGGGAACGAATTTGAACCGATTCTCGATCAGTAGTAAGATGATCGGAGGAGGGAACTGAAGTGAAGCAGGTTTATTGGATTGGGGTACTAATCCATTTGATTATCAAATATGCCTCCTCGAAGAATACCAGAACAGGGTAGCACATCGAATCCTCCAATGGATGTTACAGCCACTCCAATGGAGACATTATTGAAAAGGTTTCAGTCGTTCAAACCACCGACATTGAAGGATACTGAGACATCAATTGAGTGTGAAAGTTGGTTACATAACATTGAGATGCTGTTTGATTCACTGGAGTACAGTGATGAGCGCCGAATTAAATTGATTGGGCACCAGTTGCTTGATGTTGCAAAGAACTGGTGGATTCACGATGAAGAGGTCCTTGGAACAGCGAGGTACGACTATTACTTGGGATGTATTTAAAACTGAGTTTTATCAAAGATTTTTCCCAGTGTCGTACAGGAAAGACAAGGGGGAGGAGTTTGCCAATTTGAGACAGGGTCAGCTGAACATTGAAGAATATGAGACCAAGTTCTCCACCTTATTGAAGTTTGCTCCCAATGTGGCTGGAAATGATGAAGCCGTTGCTGATCAGTTCATCAATGGCTTGAATTCCGATATCTTTACATTGGTGAACATAGGGCGGCCAAATAACTTTGCTGATGCCATGAATAGAGCAAAGGGCGCGGAAAGCGGGCCTGGTAAGGCAGAGAGGAGCTGCAGATATTCCTCCCGCACCGAGACCACAGCAATCATCTCCCTCGATTTGAGAGTGATAGTAGCAGTGGTGGAAAGAAAGATTTTCTGAAGGCTAGAGGAAAGCAGTTTAAGAAGTCCGGCGGCAGTTCTTCTAGCTCCAGTGGTTCCAAACAGAGTTATACCGGAGCTTACTGCGGAAATTGTGGAGGGAGACATTCCACTGAGCAATGCCAAGGAGTACTTGGTAGTTGCCACTTCTGCAAACAACAGGGACATTTTGCCAGAGTGTGTCCACAGAAGGGTTCTCAAAGATTCCAGGGAGCCGAATCATCTGGATCAGCGGCACAGTGGAGTAGACGATCAGCTGCTGTTCCATCATTTCAGCCAGCACCATCTCAGTCACAGCAGAGGCCAGGAGGAAGCCAGATAGTTGGCCAGCCTCCTAGACAGCAGGCCAGAGTATTTGCTTTGACCGAGGAGCAGGCTCAGGAAGCACCAGATGATGATGTTGCAGGTAACTGTTCTTGATGTAGTTATCCTGCTTTTGTATTGATGAATATGGATGCTTCCCATATGTTTATCTTTGAACGATTTGCATTGAGTTATGCATTACCTGTTGAGTCTTTATCTACTGTAGTGTATCTCTCTACCAGTTGGGGAGAGTTTTTATATCAGTGAATTCTGTAAAATATCGTATACTACAGTAGGATGAGAATGAGATTGAGTTAGATCATGTGGTAGCTTGTATTGTACTAGTGTTGTTTGGTTTTGAGACTGCGGTACTGATATTGATATGCTGACCAAGTACATAGCTACCCTAGATTAGTTCCAGAAGATGGTGAGAATCGGACCTGAGATGGCCAAGGGATGAATAAGTGTACGATAAGGATTCTAGATTGAGAATTCCGTTGATAATTCGTACTATCTATAACTTGATTATTACAGAAAGGAACAGAGGGATTCCTTATGTATTCAGGTTATTTACTGAAGTTGAGTCTATCATTGGCTGATTTACCAATGATAAGAAAGTTAATAATGTTTTCCCCGATAAGACTTCTGATTCGGTTCCAATTAGAGAGATTGATTTTAGCCTTGATTTGATATTAGAAACAGATTGCATCCTGATTGACACAGATTGCATTCAGGGTGTTATATCTGAAGATGATGTATCTGTTGAATTTAGCAGAATTAAACCGTAATTAGTTGGCCGAGATGGATATCCGTGTTAGATATTTGCAGTTTATGAGTTTAGCAGATCAGTACCGATGAGTGATGTTTTGAATCTGATTGAAGCTTGCTGTTGTTTTGAAACTGTGCTTGAATCAGGTAAGTAATACTGTATTGCATATGAATAACCAATCTGTTGTTCCAGATGTTTCGAATTTAAAATGATAAATATTGCCAGACAGTGTGCAATAATCTATGCGGTATGCATTTTGATAGCTGAAAAGGTGTTGATAGAATGCTTGAATCTGCATATATTAGGTGTACAGGATGATGTATAGATAAGATCAGACGATCAAGAGTTACGTCAGAAGAGTGATTAGATTGCATTGAATGCCAAAATTGACTATATCATACCATGATTTTCGGTTGATTTTGTATTTTTGGCAGAATATATTATAAACTCCTTCACCTACTGTTTATAGATTGACGGATAGTCGGAGCAAACTATCCGGATACTGGAGAATATCCAAGAACTGTAGTGCTAGATTTTAGCACTAGTTGACATGATTTATTGTAGAACCCGTAAATCAGTTTACGTATAAGCCATGCATAATTCTAGATTTTTAAATTTAATTGACTTCATTGCATGATTATTTTAAATGCATTTCTTTGAAGTTAATTATTTTATTATTTCAGTTCAGTAGTTTGATTTTTAGCATTTCAGTTATTTCAGTGAGGCCGGACCGGAGTTGGAGTTTTGAAATAGAATTTAAGATTCGAGAAATATTTCCAGAAGTTAATTTAGCTAGCAACTAAGTTCATTTAAGTTAGAAAGGGAGGTTTGAGGATTTAATTTAATTATTTGAGGTGATTAAGAAATGAACTTATTTAAGTTATTTAATTAAGTGGTTAGCTCACTAAATTATTTAAAGGATTAGTAAGGCTTTCAAGGATTATTAGTTGACTAGATAACCAACACTTCCCACTCATTTTATTAGCATAATTTCGGCCCCATAGTTGCTAGGCAACTCAATTGCCAACTCATCAACCTTTTGACCATTTCTTTGCATGTAAGTTGTAGGATAATTCTAGGATTTTTTGGAGCACAATTTAATTAATTAATGGACATATCCTAGACTAGAAAACAAGCTAATAATTGGCCACCCCTCCTAGAAGCTTCCAAGAAGATTTGATAGCAAACCACAATTCAAATTTCAAAGGAGAGTGGACTTAGTCTTGATTCATTCCTTATATCTTGCACCCTTTCTCCTCACCTTCCTAACCATTTTTCCCCTCTCTTTTTTTCGAAATCTGAGTGAACTTTTTAAGCTGAGAACCGTGGGAATCCAGTAGGAAAATAAGGGAGAGAAATCGAGTACAAGAAAGGTAGAGAAGCTAGCCACTCCGTCTCCTCCGCGCCGAGTCGTCTCATCCTTTCGTATTTCCATCAAACGAATCAAGGCATGTCTAGATTTCTTTCAAAACTCAATCAAGTCATATTATAAATTATTTTTCAGTACATGATCATGTTTTATCATGCAAAAACCGAAATGCATCATAGAATTTTCAGAAAATAATGCATGCAGATTTCGGCCCTTTCATGACAAGCTTCACGTTTTCTTTTAGTTTTGATGGTTTCAGGTTGTGGTTCGACCCCAGGCTCCCAAGGCGACTCCTAGACACGTAATAGGATGCATTAGGACCATGTTGGCCCATTCATTCAGCCCCCATGCTTGCTGGAAAACCGAAATGACCGCAAATTTCCCATAGGCGCAGATTGGTGTTCGAAATTTCAGTTTTTATGTCAAGGGGTTGGATCTGATCTTGGCTGCCCTAAGGGCTCTTAGCCATGGTTGGATCACTCCCCTAGCATGTCTAAGACGTGACTAAGTCACCCTTTTGGTGGCTTGGTCCATGGCTCATCGGTTTTTAAATAAACAACAAGAACAGCCCCTCCCCTCTCGGTTTCCCTTCTTTTGACAGCATCATGTTTTTCGAATTGTGTGGTTTGATGTGGATCTTGGTTGGCCTATGGCCCTTAGACACAGTTCATACCATGCCCCTAGATGTCTAGATCGTGCCATGGTCAATCAAATGGCCACTGGAACGACACGAGACATCAATCGAAGCAACACACTACACACGCATACAAAAGCATTCTCGGTATGAGTTTTCGGTTGTTGCTGGAATGGTGCGAACTATGGCTGGCCAAAAGCCCTTAGCCATGGTTTGAATCATTCCTTGGGACGTTGTGGAGAGGATTTGGTCGGTGGTTCAAGCCCCAATGGCCAAAAGTCTCGCAAACGACGCAATACAAGCAAGGTTGCAGCTGCTGGAAAATTACAGCAAGTTGCTGTATCGGTTCGGTGGCTCGTTCGAGTTCTTGGTTGGCTTTTAGCCCATGGCCTTGGACTGGATAGTGCCTCATTGAGTTAGGAAGGTCATGTTTTTGACCGTTTGTCATTTGGATCATTTTTGAGGTCGTACGAGAATTTACGGTGCGATGTGCCAAATTGACTCTCGAAAGAGAGTTTCGTGTTTTGGCCTCCATTCCACCTAGATTTCGACCCTATCATTTTAGGAGAATTATTTTATGATTTTTCAGCGTATTTTAATCATGACTATACGTCGGTTCGGTGTCGGTTCAGGTTGGCTCGGAGTCATGATTAAATGCGAAGTCATTAGGCGTCATAGTCGCATCTTTTGAACGTAAATTGCATAGTTGGTCAAGTTTTAGCATTTGCATGTTTTTCATGGCACAGTTAAGTTGCAGCGAGCCTGGGGATGATCCAATCCAATCCAGTTGGTAATTACAGGACATTTTCATTATGCCAGTTAATTATTTTACGTGCATTAAATAGAAAATGATTATTTTTGAGATTTATGCGATATGGCTTGTGGTTCATTCACTATGTGGGAGTGTTATTTTATACGATCGCCAGTGACCGATCAGTTCAGTATGATACCACCCGGTCGCCAGTGACCGGCCAGCTCAGTTCAGTTTCAGCCTCCCCGGTAGCCAGTTACCGATCGGTTCAGCTTAGTGCAGGGGGCCACAGGCGTAAAACATAATCTCAACAGAAAATTTTATCAGTTATTTCAGTACAGGCTCCAAGGAGCAAACATTTTTTTCTGTGATTATCAGTTCAGTTATGCACGTATTATAATTGCTCAGTACAGATTATTTTCAGCATGCCTCAGGACAGGATATGTTAACTCATGCATATTTTAATTCAGATTTTTACTCGTTACCTGCGATATATGCATGCTGAGTCTTTAGGCTCACTAGACTTGATTGTTGTAGGTACTGATGAGGCCAGGGCCGAGGGCGGGGACCAATGAGCCAGCTTGGGTCGGCAGTAGCGGCACCCGAGGACCTCAGAGCAGCAGTTGTTATTTTATTCCGCAAACATTTTATCAGTCAGTTGGATATTTTTTTAAATTGTGCTTTTTCGGCAAACTTTATTTTCTTCCGCTTCAATATTTTGAAATATTGAACTTGTTTCACCAGAGATTTTATGAATGAGGCCACTTATGAATTATCGTACAACCATAGCTATCAGACGAGTATTGAGAAGGCTCCTTTCGAAGCGTTGTACGGAAAGAGGTGTCGATCCCCTCTTTGTTAGAATGATATCTCTGAGATTCCTGAGACTGGATCTGATATGACTAGAGATATGATTGAAAAAGTGAAGCTGATTCAAAAGAGAATGAAGGCAGCCCAAGACAGACAAGCCAATTATGCCAATGTTCGACGACGACCGTTGGTATTTGAGGCTGGAAACCGAGTATTTTTGAAAATTTCACCTTTCAGATGAATTGTCAGATTTGGCAAGAAAGGGGAGTTGTCTCCACGATAGATTGGACCGTATGAGATTCTTGAGAAGATAGGAGATCGTGCCTATCGACTAGCTTTAATCGCCTTCATTATATGGGATACAGGACGTTTTTCATGCTGTTCTTGCGAAAATACCTGTCTGATGCTTCACATGTCATCCAATCAAATGAGGCCGAGTTGGATGAGACATTGAGTTATTTCGAAAAGCCGATTCAGATTCTTGATCGGAAGGAAAAGTAGCTTCAGAACGAAGACTATTCCACTTGTGAAAGTTCGGAGGAGTTAACATCGTATTGAAAAAGCTACTTGGGAGACTGAGTCTGATATGAGACAGAGGTTCCCAATTTTATGTCACAAAGGTGAGTGGTTTACTTAACTTCTTCTATATACCTTCTTATTGATACGATTGATTGCCTGTGATTTCGGGGAAAAAATCGTATCTTAGGGGGAGGAGAAATGTAATGCTTGAGATTTGAGGTGTTGTTAATCTAAAATGATTCGTTAATTAATTGATGAGAGTATAGAAGAAACGGATCAGATTAGGATATCCGAAAAGGAGATTGAATTATGGATTGAGAATGATATGACATGGAAGAGGACATGGGATAGCATGAACAAATGTTGAAAACCAGTAGGCATCACGCACATGCGCGGAGAAAGGCGCGCATATGCGCGAAAGTTCCTTCGCGAGGACAGAACACCTCGCGCATATGCGCGAGAAGGGGCGCGCATATGCGCGAGGCAAGTATTTGGGGTGATTGCCGAGACAGTAAGTCTCGCGCATATGCGCGAGACATGACGCCCATATGCGCGAGCAGGTGTATTCAAGAATGCCGAGTCCAGAGAGTTGGGCGCATATGCGCGGAAATGTGTCGCGCATATGCGCCTAGCACTTGGGAAGACACGCGCCGAGACTTAAGGTCTCGCGCATATGCGCCGGTTGATGTCGCGCATATGCGCGAGACGTGTTGCGTGAAGGATGTGCCATTTGCCTTGCTGCATGCACGAGATATATATATATATATATATATATATATATATATATATATATACATAACATTCCTCTTCGGAAAGGAACGAAAAAGGGAGAAACGAAGAAAGGGAAAGAAAATCTCTACGCCGGTTGCGAGAAATCCGGCCGTCCGATTTTGAATCCGACTTCGGTATTGAGTTCCTATCGACGTAGGCTACAACTGGACGTAAGTTTTACTACGTTTTGATATGTTTTGAAATTATGGTATTGTCAGAATCTGATAGGATTCATATATGATGTTCTTGACATGTTAGACATCGTATAATCGAAACCGGGCTGAAGAATAGATACCATATGGAATTGTTATGATTTTCAGAGTTGAGTTGATTGAGATTTGATATCAGAATTGAATTGTTATCAAATATGAGATGTTAGAATTGATATCTGACTGAGATGATATTGCTGGGTATATTGAGACTATGACGTTGTGCTGTTGAAACAGAATTTGATTGAATTCTGATTATATTCAGTATTGTTTGAGTGGTGTATTGATACCGTACCATCGATATTGTTATTGTCAGACTGAGTATTGACAGGCTTGGGAGTTCGAGACTTCGACAGAGTCAGAGTATCAGAAAGAAAGGTATAAATTAATGTTGAGTTGGGATTGCACAACTCGAGTGAGGTTTGACTCGAGTCTCCCTAAATCACATACTTAGTTTATTACATTGATATTTATAATTGATGAGATTGATGTTTATAGTCTATTGATTTATAGCCACTGCATGTATTGACTACTGATTCGTTTAGTCATTGGCTGATTCGCCTAGTCACCGACTGATTCGTCTGGTTATTGGCTGATTCGTCTAGTTATCGACTGATTCTTCTAAACTTTGGCTGATTCGCTTAATTAATGACTGATTCGTCTAATTATTGGCTGATTCGCTTAATCCTTGATTGATTCGTCAATTCTGTGGCTGTTTCGCCCAGACACTGGATATATGAATTATATCGATACCGTTTAGGGTTGATTCATTCCTATCGACTGAGATTCGATATAATTATCAATATCCAGACATTGGGATCCCTAGGTTAGAGTTGAGTCGAGTCTGAGACGACGCGTTGTTTGAGTCGAGTCTGTGATGACTAGTTGATTTACAGTTTTATATCATTCATGTTTGTTGATTGGCTGCATGTGAATGATATTTATTATATGCCTTTGTATATGTTTTTATATGATTGCATGTTTACATTGTTTATACTGGGATTTATTCTCACCGGAGTTATCCGGCTGTTGTCTTATTTTGTATGTGTGCATGACAACAGGTGGGACAGGTTCAGGGTCGAGGAGATGAGGAAAGATCGTGATTAGAGTGGAGGCTCCGGACATGGATTAGAGATAGGGTTGAACACTTGATATTAGCTGTTAAACCTTAGTTGAATAAATGTATGTAGTACAGGACTTGTACTTTTATACTGAGATGTATATATGTTTTATTTCACTACGTTCCGCATTTTAAAAAAAATTTAGACCCTATTTTATAATTGATTAATTAGTCCCAAGAATGATTAAGAACACGATTAGCGTCCGGGTCCCCACAGTATGTTTCTGGAAGTTCGAAGGTAAAATCTTCTACGTCTCCCCTTCTCCTGTTTCTAGAAGGTATCACTAGAAGACTTTGGTTTTTGCAGTACAACAATTGTACACACCCACTTCAGTAGGATTTATCTTTCGCCTACTGAAACTCTTAGTTTCACACAACATAAGTAATGAATATAGCAAAGTTTTGAAAAGACTTTTTTCAGATTACAGACTCTTCTCAACAAGATGTAGTAAAGTGTATAGCTTGTGAATAGGTGAAGAAACAGGAGCACAAAATGATCTCAAAAGATCAGATATCTACTAAAAGCATGTGCTGCTTTTTTGTATGTTGAGCTTGAAGATAAGTAGTAGTTGATGATAACTCAAACTAGCGTTGGAATAATCGTTGCATTGATAATGATAATAACCTTTTTTATATAAAGGATTGACCCTTATATATAGAAAGCTTTGAATCCAAAGTCTGTAAGTAAAATCGGCTTCTGAGTAGGATCAGCTTTAACACTTAAAAAGGGTCCTGCAGAAAGCTTCAGAGTAATCAATCTTGTTTCATACCAAAACTAGTAAGGAGCGTTAAATGTCTTTGTACAGCATTAATGGTGCAATTAATACTAGTACTAGGTAAAGTAACGGTAACATTTATGTAACGTACCGTATTTTTAAAATACTTGAAATTTTGCGGAAAAATAAAATTTTCATAAATGAATCGTGAACCTTCAAAATTCAATAAAACAAACTGTCCATCCCAAAGTAGTTGCACAAAAGATCTCAAAGTAAAGTTTGCCAAAAGTATTCGTTTAAAATCTCATAACCAGTAACATAAATCAAAGTATTTTTGAACATTCATAAAAACTTAAAACATGGCGGTCCTCGGTTTTAGCATCCTGCTCAGTCCAAGCCAGCTCACTGGTTCTCACCCCTCGTCTCCTCAAATGCATCCTCACCTGCATCGATCAAGTCTAGTGAGTCTAAAGACTTAACATATATAAACTGGGAGTAACGAGTACTACGTAATAAAATCACCTGCAACTTCAAAATAGAACATACATATTTGAACTTGAACATGCATATAAAAGCTTGAACGTAACATACTTGAAACTTGTACATGCATATATAAACATAGACGTTCCATCATCATAAGACTTTTCTTAAACATGCTTGCATACTTGTACATACATGAACATACATAAACTTTATTATTTTGCGTAGAGGCATGTTTCAAAGCAAGTGACCCATATATAATACGCCTGATCAGACTAAACCATAGTAGTGGGCTGACAGGAAAGATCCACTGCCACATACATGAGATCCCCGTTCATAATTTAACGGGTGGATTGGTCCCTGGTCATACTTTACCGCTTTCCAATCCTGATCTAAACCCGTTCATTCTTTAACGGGGTGGAGAGGTCCTCGGCCACGTTCATCGACTTCCAAACCCATTCATAAATTGGTCACATGACATTTAGCATACCTCAAAAACTTAAAAATATTTTCTTTGCACGTCAAACATACTAACTTGGCATTGAGGGATTTGTTGGATCTCACTTGGGGCCACTGCTGCACAACCTAACATGGATTCGCATACTTAACTGGTGTAACTTAGACATAATAATCATGCTTATGCACAAGTTCATTCATTTCCTTAGGACGATCTAAGATTCCCTTGACTCGACCGTTGTTAAACATAACACTAAACTAAGATATCGAACCTGAAAGCATTCAACATAAATTTTCCCAAAAATGAAGTACACGGACCCCGTGCCCAGGTCCGGCTCCGGGTCCGTGTAGGTACTGTAAAATGTGTCGTGCAGAAAAGGAAAGGCAGGGATCCCGTGCCTAGGATCCGTGTAGGGGTCCGTGTACATACTGTAAAAACACACCGAAAAGAATGAAGGGCACGGACCCTGTGCTAGGGTCCGTGTAGGCTCGCAAATTTGGCCCTTCAAAGGAAACAAAGGCACAGACCCCGTGTAAGGGTCCGTGTAGCCTCGGATAAAAATCAACCTGCGGAAATTCTTATATTGTGCTTATTTCTCCCAACTCAACTGAATGGACTAAGAATCGATACCTCGAGACCTATCCTAATGTGCTATTACCTTGATACAACCTGTACAAACAACGAAATCCAACCTACGACACAATACAACTCAAAAACACGGAAATTGACACCAAATCGTTTCCTACGACTTCTAATGAATTCGAGTGCCTATGGACACTAACCGGCATACCAAATACCATCCCAACATCATAATAAACATACCTAAATGTAGCAACGATCACCCGTCGATCCCCAACGAAGCCTGCAACAATAAAACTTAAACAACACATCAATAACATGATTTTTGAGAAAATGCAGTTTGAGCAGTCCCACGAAAATGATCATATCTCACTCAATTTTTATCCACATATTTTGAATTTTATATCAAATCGAAGGTATCAAAAATTTATACGTTTCTTACGTTGAAAGGTTTGCCAAAATCTCGACCGCAAAATCGTAGTATTTAAAAGATTAGTAAAAAAGAGATTTGAGATCCCAAAAATGGTTTAAAAAGTGATCCAAACATGATTGCTCAAACTTCTACACATCACACATGTATTTTCTCGCATAAAAATATCGCAACACATAATATGACTAGATCGACGCAGGAAAAACAGAATATACATGCCTTTAAATCTTTAACGTTACCGAACGACGACACCGAAGCGGGGAAAGAAGCGAGGGTTGATCCGGGACGAACGTGATGGGATCTCCTTGAAATAAACTCACAAAAACTTGCAGGGAAATTTTCAGAGAGTGGGGCGGCTGCTCTCCTTCTTTGGAACCTTAGGTTTTGCTCTAAAAATAATAAAAATCTGAATGGAATAATGTGTGTGTGTGAAACGGTTTCTAGTGTGTGTTTTAGTGGGTGAGTGCGTGTGTTTAATATAATTAGGAGGAATAATTTGTGAGTTAATTGGCTAATTAAAAATACTAATAACAGATAAACCCACTACAAAAAATACTAATACCTCACTAAAATACTAGCATCAATAGATTTAAAATAAAGCACACAAGAAATTAACTTTAAAAGTTTTAAAATTCTAAAATCACTCAATTAAATAATTTAAGCTTTAAAATGCTAAACTAAATAAATTATTTAAAATGCCCCAATCTCAACTTAAAAATGGAATACCCCGTGTTAAAATTGCCAAACTCGTAGCCGGTCTCTTTTCCTCGATCCCGCCTCGAATAATCGCCTGAAACACGAAACTCAAGATAACATTTTAACTGTGCATCACATAAACATAATTAATTTAAAATAATGCGTTTGAATAAACCATGAATCATTAAAATCCATTTAAACTTAAATAAATGATTTAACAATTAAATAAATGCATTGGTTATACGTGTACTGAATTTGGGCTCTACAATTTAAGACTGTATCGATTCAAACAAAAGTCGTTAAGTTACTTCTGCTTAAGCTAAGTTCTGCATTTAAAGTTATGTTCTGCTTCTGGTTTTCTAAGCCGTTAAGTACTTGAAAAGTACTGCTTTTGTTAAAGCGATACGAGGGCTTCTGGTTTTATACTGTCTTCTGATTTTAGCTTTCACGACCTACTGGTTTGACTCTCATCACCACAATTAAATTAAGTCTAACAATATTTATTTCTTTAAGCATTATTATACCCTACTTATAAGTGAGAGATTTATTTATTGTTGTTATATGTCACACAAAATTCTTGGAACCATTTAAATGTTAGTTTGATATATTACCAATCATTTAAAGTGGATGTCCTTGATTTATTATACATAAATATATCATAATATTAATTTCTTGGTACCATTTAAATGTTTGTTTGGTTTTACCAACCATTCAAAGTTGAAACCTTAATTTAGTGTTTACAAAAATATATATAGTACAATAAATACTTGACAACATTTATACGTTTTGGTATATATTATATACTTATAAGATAATAATATATAAAATAATATAAATATGATTATTAATATATTGGAATCATTTTATTAAGTGCATTTCAATAATGATAATTAATGTTAACTTTATTATAATACCAAAGAGTGGATCCTCTAATCTCAACTACTTGAATAAAAATTTGAAAAATTAAAAATTACCAGTTAAAGATTCAAAGAATTAAAAGAAAAAAAAAACAAAACAAAAGACATTGTAGTGTACTTGTAATTACCTTAGGTTCCTTGTGGATATGATATCCGGATTCACCGAATTATATTACTTGTGGACAATCTTGTAGAGGCCCGTATTTCGTATTTGAAAATTTGCGTAATTATTTAAAATTTTTCTTTTTAAAAATAAATAACATGCCTCATTCATGAAATAAACTGATAAAAAGATTTATTGTTTAATGTAACAGCGGAAGCAAATATTGTTTTCAATCCACAACTTAAAAATAATTCGTCAAAGTAAAAAACTGAGTTTGAGCATAAATAGTAAATGATAAAAATGAGGTCCTCGGGTTCCTACTACTGCCGACCCAAGCTAGCTCACTGGTCCCCGCCCTCGGTCTCGACCTCATCAGTACCTACAACAATCAAGTCTAGTGAGTCTAAATACTCAGCATGCATATATCGTGAATAACAAGTAAAATATATCATAAAATTTCGTGTAACGTAAAAATATCGTATCGTAAGGCCGTAAGGTGAAAATCGTGTCATGGATAATTATAAATACGTGCATATCTGAAAAATAGTACGTAAAATGTTTGCTCGATAGAGCCCTGTCATAAAATAGCATATCATAATTTTCTTTTGAGATAATGTTCTACGCAAGTGGCCAATAACATATCATTACATAACATGTACGTCTGATCAGACTAAACCACAGTATACTGGGCGGTAGAGATCATCACAGCCCTTGGACTGGATATCCGTACCCATACATGAACATGAACCGATCGTAAGTCACCGGGTGAAGTAATAATCCTATAAGCATAATCCCATAAGCGTGAGGTGGCCACAAGACATATCGTATATATCTAAAAAATAAACATTTTCTATTTTTATGCACGTAATATAATTAAAATCACATTTTTATATCGAATGAGTTGGATGGTTCTCAGGCTCGCTGCGACCTAATTCTAACATGAGATGTCACGCCCCGAGTCCGAAGCGTCGGTGACATCCGGCATTGTTTAATTACTTGAAAACAATTAAGCCTCGTATCAAAACAAACCAGTCTTTTTCATAAATAGAATATTGTCTTAAAATGACAAAAGAATAAACTTTTACATCACAGTTTGCAGAAGCTAAACAAAAGAAAAGGAGTACAATTCTCGATTTTTTGATCTCAAAATCTGATCACCATCCCAAGAACGCTTCTTGCTCCTCCTCGTTTACTTGCTTTTCAGTTTTATCTAAAATTTGTAAGGGGTGAGTGGTTTGGAAAACACTCAGCAAGTGGGGGTTGATCGATTTTAAATGATACATATAGATCTTAATCTTTAAACAGTTCTTTAACAATCTTTCAAATCTTATTACTTTTAACTCATCATAACAGAAACGAATCGAACAAAAGACAAAGTTTTTTAGATGATTCGAAATAGTTCAGAAGAAAATCAGATAACTTCGGATAGAACAGACACAACACTGTTACTCATCTCATTTGCATAGGTCAAATTGTCCCCAATATGTTAGTCCTCTAAGGGCTGAGGCCATAACTCGATTTTATACCCACCGGTGGGGGTCAGACAGAAATGGTTTTATATCCACCATTGGGGGCCAAACGAAAATGGTTTTATAGCCACCATTGGGGGCCATAATCACAACTTCTCGTCCCATTTTACATTCGAATCGTAACAGTGTACACAAAATTCAGAGACAACAGACAGAACTTATCAGATTTCTCGGTGTTCAGATTTTCAGACAGACACAACTGAAATCAAAGGAATTCGAAGCGTAGAAGAGAACACATAATCGATCGAAAATTTTAAACAAAACAGATATCAATTTACGAAAATGAAGACACATGTACGTGCATGTCATGATATACATATTCAAGTTTAAAAATACAAACGAATATATATCAAAAGCCTACTTACCGAAATGCGAATGTATGCTTCGAGAGTAACTCAAACCCGGACGTTCGAAACTTGCTGAATTTGTACAAGATGCTGACCGAAATTTGGACAGAGTTTTCCTACAGTGTTAATAATATTCTCCAGTACGAAACTCCGAGATAGACCTCCTTTCTCCTTGACAAGTGATGGCCGAATTTTTGTAAAGTGGAAGGACCGAAATCTTGAGAGAATTGGAGGGATTTTTGAACTATAATTTTTATGAGATATGAGATGGTATTTATAGAAAAATGTTGTCTTTTAATCTACCATTCAGCCGAAACTTGGAGCCCAATTTTGGATGTAAATGTGGTCAAAGATTATCCATTTCTCAAGAGTCACATAGGTTTTCTAAAGGTCATCTCTTGCAAAATTAATTTGTTCAAACCCTTAGCTCATCCTTTAGCTCCCTTTTTGATCTTTTTAGGACAATCATGGTTGAGCTTCATTGAGCTGAAAGTTTGAGTCCTTGAGCAGGGGGTTTACTTCTCCAATGATTATTCTTCGATTGATGCGGTTTCGTATAGAATAGCTTCCCGTTGAGTCAGTCTCCGAGCTTTGAAGCTACTTCTTCGAGTTAAATTTACTGAAAATCTAAGTTAAAATTCAGGTTATCTAGTTAGAATGAAAGTTGTTAAGCTAAGTTTGAGTTAAATTTCAAGTTCGAATCTCTTACATGATTTGCTTCGGATCGGAAAATTCCGGGTTCTCACATCCCTCCCTCCTTATTGAAAGTTTTGTCCTCGAAACTTGGATCAGCTGGAGCTTGTGAACAAATAAGGGTATTGTGAGCGCATTTTCTCTTCAAGCTTCCCAAGTGGCCTCTCTTTCGGTATGATTTGACCACTGGACTTTGACGTATGGGATTGTCCGTTGCCTCAACACTTGATCTTTTGTGTCCACTATTCGGATAGGGAGTTCTTCGTATTTGAGTTCTTCATTGAGGTTTCCTTCAATCATCAGTGGTGCAACCTTGAGTAGGTGACTAGGGTCTGGGATATACTTCCTCAGCTGTGAGATATGGAAAACATTATGTATTCTGGACATATCAGGCGGTAAAGCCAGTCGGTAAGCTAAGGTTCCCACTTTCTCTGGTATCTCGAACGGTCCCACATATATCGGATTTAGCTTTCTGGATTTACTGAACCGAACTACTCCTTTCATGGGGGAGACCTTGACGTAAGCTTTTTCACCAATTTCCAACTGTAAGGGTCTTCTCTTCAGATCGGCCCAGCTCTTTTGTCTATCTTGGGCTGCCTTGAGTCTTTCCTTGATTATGGCTACTTTTTCAACGGTTAATTGAACAAGCTCTGGTCCGGTAACAGCTTTTTCTCCGACTTCGTCTCAATATAGAGGCGACCTACATTTTCTACCATACAAAGCTTCATACGGAGCCATCTTGATGCTACTGTGATAGCTGTTGTTACAGGCGAATTCTATCGTGGGTAACTGTTCGCTCCAATTTCCAGAAAAATCCAGTGCACATGCCCTCAGCATATCTTTGATGGTTTGAATTGTCCTTTTAGTTTGGCCATCCGTCTGAAAGATGATAGGCCGTGCTAAGAGTAATCTTGGTCGCCATAGTCTTTTGGAAACTTTTCCAAAATCTTGATACAAATCTTGGATCTCTGTCAGACAGTATGCTTGTCGGAACTCCGTGTAGTCTCACTATGTTGTCCATGTACAAGGAAGCGAGTTTATCCAGGTTGTAAGTCATCCGCACCGGTAAGAAATGTGCAGACTTGGTCAATCTGTCAACGATTACCCAGATTCCATCGTGACCTTTCCTTGATCTTGGTAGTCTGACTACAAAGTCCATGGAGATATTGTCCCACTTCCATGTTGGTATTTTCAATGGCTGTAAAAGTCCTCCAGGCCGTTGATGTTCTGCCTTGACTTGTTGACAGGTTAGGCATTTGGAAACAAAGACAGCCACGTCTTTCTTCATTCCATTCCACCAGTAATTATTTTTTAAGTCTCTGTACATTTTAGTACTCCCTGGATGTATCGAAAATCTCGATTTATGTGCCTCGGCCATTACCTCTTCTCGAATTCCATCGACGTTTGGCACATACAATCGTCCTTTCATCCAGAGTATCCCATTTTCATCAATTTGAAATTCTGGAACTTTTCCTTCTTGGATTTGTTCTTTAATTTTATGGATGGAGGTGTCTTGACTCTGCTTCAATTTGATGGTCTCTCGGAGACCTAGTTGTACTGATAGTGAAGATAAGTTAACCTTCCCAGGGTTCCTCCGGCTCAATGCATCTGCCACTTTATTTGCATTACCCGGATGGTAATTGATTGACAAATCATGGTCCTTGAGAAGTTCCATCCACCTTCTTTGCTTCATGTTTAATTCTTTTTGGGTGAAAATGTACTTGAGGCTGTGGTGATAAGTAAAAAGTTCGCATTTTACTCCATAAAGGTAGTGCCTCCAGATTTTAAGCGCAAATAATATTGCGGCTAACTCCAAGTCATGAGTGGGGTAATTCTGCTCATATGGTTTTAGTTGTCGTGAGGCATAAGCGATTACCTGACCCTCTTGCATAAGTACACATCCTAATCCTCCCTTTGAAGCGTCATTGTATACAGTGAAATTCTTACCATCCTCGGGAAAAACTAGTACTGGTGTGGATGCGAGTTTCGTCTTCAGAGTTTCAAAACTTCTTTCACACGCTTCATCCCAAATAAATTTCGAATTTTTTGACTAAGTTTGGTGAGTGGAATGGCTATCGAAGAAAATTCTTCCACAAATTTTCTATAGTAGCCAGCTAAACCCAGAAAACTCCTTACTTCAGTCACTGTCTTTGGTTGTGGCCAATCCTTGATCGCTTCCACCTTCTTAGGATCTACTGACACCCCTAATTCTGAAATTATATGAGCTAGGAATGCCACACTTTTTAACCAAAATTCACATTTCTAGAATTTGGCGTATAGTTCTTTTTCTTGCAGTGTCTGCAAAGTGAGACGCAGATGTTCTCTGTGTTCTTCTTCACTTGGTGAGTACACAAGGATATCATCTATAAAAACAACCACAAATTTGTCGAGGTATGGTTTAAATACCTGATTCATCAGGTCCATGAATGCTGCAGGAGCATTTGTTAGGCCAAAAGGCATTACTGTGAATGCGTAATGTCCATATCTCGTCCTGAACGCAGTTTTAGGGATATCTTTGGCTTTGACCTTCAAATGGTGGTAACCAGATCTCAGATCTAGTTTTGAGAAAACTTTAGCTCCTTTTAGCTGATTGAAAAGATCATATATTCTCGGGAGTGTGTACTTATTCTTTATGGTGATCTTGTTTAACTCCCGGTAGTCAATACGTAGTCTCATGCTTCCGTCCTTTTTCTTTACGAATAGCACTGGGGCTCCCCACGGGGATGCACTAGGACGGACCTAATTTTTGTCCAGTAACTCTTGAATTTGTTCTTTTAACTCTTTCAATTCTGCTGGAGCCATTCGGTATGGTGCCTTTGATATAGGTGCAGCACCAGGGACCAAGTTGATTTCAAATTCTACTTCTCTATTGGGTATCTCACCCGGTAACTCTTCGGGAAAAACATCTGGAAATTCTTGAACAATCGGTATATCTTCCATCTTTGGAATCTCCTCTCTTTTGACTTCATTGATCATTGCCAGATAAATCTCTTCTCCTCTTTTTATGGCATTCCAGGCTTGTGAGGCAGATAACATAGATTTTCTTTCTTTGGATTTTCCGTGATATATGATTGCCTCCTTAGTCGGAGTCTGAAGTCTGATATTCTTCCTTTGACAGTCCACTATGACATGGTTTTTAGCTAACCAGTCCATTCCAAGAATGATGTCAAACTCAACCATATCGCTTCAAACATTTGTTTGTAGATACAAATCTTACAGTTTCGATGCACTTTGTGTGTCTCAATTATTTTGCTTGCCGGTGTTGCCACTCTTAATGGTTCACTAAGAATATTATGTTCAAGTTTAAGCTTCTTAGCAAATCTTCTAGACATAAACGAGTGCATAGCACCACAATCAAACAAAGTATATGCAGGTATGTAATTGAGTAGTATATTACCTGCTACTACCTCGTTGGTGTTATCAGCTTCCTCTTGGGTGATTGCATATATCCTACTAGCATTGGTCTTGTTCTCATTTCGCTTTCTGGGTCCCGCCTTTTTTACTTATTTTCCGGACATTCTTTAATTCGATGACCCACTTGTCCACACTTAAAACATGAACATGTCTTCCGATAACATTCCCCGGTATGATACTGCTTACAGGTGTCGCACCACTTCCCTTCCCTGTTGCCAGTATTGCCAGAACTTCTTTGGGAAGGCCCACCTGAATAATTTGGTTTCTTAAACTTGGGACCATTCTGAGTAGGTTGATTAACCATTGGTCTTTTGTTCTTGTTCTCTTCCTCGCGACGTTTGATATCTGTTTCTGCGCTCATTGCAGCGCCCATCAAATCCGCAAAACTGTTTGGCTTGAATACTGTCAATGCTGACTGAATCCGACTGTTGAGTCCTTTTTTAAAGCGATGCATTTTTAATGTTTCATCCGACATGATCGTTGGGACATAGGTTCCCAGATCATTGAATCTCGAAGTGTATTCCATTACCGTCATGTCTGGGGTCTGCTTGAAGTTCTCAAATTCGCTTAACTTCCGCAGACAAAATTCGGCTGGGTAGTATTGTTTCAAAAACTACCTCTTAAAATTTTTCCACGTGATCTCTTCTACTTCAGCTAGAGATGGTGACACAGTTTCCCACCATTTCGCGCTCTGTCTTCAAGAAATGGTGTTACAACCTCTAGTCTCAACTCTTCAGGCATTTCAAGTAGGTGTAGTTGTGATTCGACATTTTTGAGCCAGTTGTGGCTGACTTCTAGGTCTGGGTTCCCATCGAAAGTTGGAACTCGATTTCTTCGGAGGGATTCATAATGGTATTTAATCCCACGCGGTTGTGGTTCTTGAGGTGGTTGAATAGCGTTAGCCAATGGGTTCACGAATCCTTGCAACCTCGCTGCTACGATAGTAGCTATCGCCATCATATCTTCTTGACTGAGATTTACTCTCGGAGGTGGTGGTGGGTTTTCATCTTGGTCGGCGCCACGAGGGTTACGGTTATTTCGGGGTGGTCTGCCTGCCATATCCTATAAACATGTATTTTATTAATTTATTCACCATAATGTAAAATCAAAATAATTTCATTAAATTTTGAAATTCATACAATCAAAAGTTTCAAAACAAATGATTAATTAGATAATTCTGAATAAAACCAATGCCTAATCTAGAGTCCTTTCTCTACTCGTCTATAACTTCTCCGTCTCCTACGGCCTCGTTAACTTCTTCTTCCATCGGGTTTTCTTCTAGTTGTCTAATGAGTTCTTCCATGTTGACCATCTCATTTTGTAGGTGCTCAATGTAATTCTGCCGTTGTGTGTTGTGGTGATCAAGGTTGTTTACTTGATCCTGTAGTTCTTGTATTGTTGATTGGCTTACTTTTTCATCGATTTCTTGCTCCCCAATTCGTTCTTCAAGACGGCGCTGCGTTTTGAGGAGACTATTACCCCGGATTTCGAGCCTAAAAATTCTATCTTGCGCTTTCTTCAACTCTTGCTTGGTGATCTCGTGTTGACGCTCCGACTCTAGATGATAAGCAGCGAAACGTCTAACGTCTTTGCGTAGTTTCTTCTCTTCCACTCTGGCCTCACGAAGATCCTCCATCATACATACGTTATTCCCATCCAACTGGTAGTTATCTCTTTCGAGTTTTTCATTTTTTTCTTTTAGTGTTTTAATTTCTGACTCCTTTTCCTGAAGTTGTTTCTGAAGTTCATTTATAATGCTTTGAAAGTCCATGTTGGCTTCCTATAAGATAAAAACATTTTTATAAATAAGATACTCATCAAATTTTAAATATGAAATAGAAATATAATAGCAAGTTTGAAAATAATTTGGTACACATAATATTTTTCCAGTCACAAGTTTACTACAATCCAGACACTTTATTATAATGCTAATCTAATCGAACATTTCTCCGCCGTCGCTGTCACTGGCACTTTCGTCTCCGGCCACCTCCATCGGTGCTACCTCCTCTTCCTCCATGTTCTCTATCACTAAATGTAGGTAGTTGTTCTGATCTTGAAGTCTGTCCATAGTGCCGTGAAGCTTCGAAATGTACCGGTCCTGTTTGGCGTTGAACTTCTCTTGGCGTTGACGGGCCTGCGTAGCACATCCTCGTTCAATCTCTACTCTCTCCAGTAACTCCCTGCTGAGTGAAGCTAAGCGCGCGATGCGAGCTGAATCAGTCGGTATATGTAGAAGTTGGCTCTCAAGCCAAGTCCAAATGATGAGTAAGTCGCTGCACGTCGGTCTCCAGTATGTGCCTAATCTCACTAAACTCCTGTTTTTCCAGTTTCTCCCTAGCCAGTTGTGCCTTTAGAGTCACAATCTCCCTAGCTTGATTATCTATACTAAGCGGACGCATACGAAGAGCAGCCTGAGTGCGAGTACGTGGAGCAGCCATTTCCTAGGATAAAAATGGAAGTAAAGCATCAGAATCGTATAAAGGATAGAAAGGCACAAAAATAGAAACAAATTTGTCGTGGAACGTTTTCGATACTAAGAATTTTCGGAACGATTGAAGGGCTAGATTTTTGAATTTCTCAAGGAAAATTTTCGGAAAGGATGAATGTTGGATTTAGATAGGATTGCACTACGCTTTTGCCAAAATTTGACTTCGTCAAATTTTGTCTATCAAAATCCCAGCGAGATTATGAACTTGGCGTCTCTGATACCACTTAAATTTCACGCCCCGAGTCCGAATTGTCGGTGACATCCAGCATTGTTTAATTACTTGAAAACAATTAAGCCTCGTATGAAAACAAACCAGTCTTTTTCATAAATAGAATATTGTCTACAATGACAAAAGAATAAACTTTTACATCACAGTTTGCAGAAGCTAAAAAAAAAGAAAAGGAGTACAATTCTCGATTTTCTGATCTCGAAATCTGAACACCATCCCCAGAACGCTTCTTGCTCATCCTCGTTTACATGCTCTTCAGTTTTATCTGAAATTTGTAAGGGATGAGTGTTTTGGGAAACACTCAGCAAGTGGGGGTCGATCGATTTTCAATGATACATATAGATCTTAATCTTTAAACAGTTCTTTAACAATCTTTCAAATATTATTACTTTTAACTCATCATAACAGAAACGAATCGAACAAAAGACAAAGTTTTTTAGATGATTCGAAATAGTTCAGAAGCAAATGAGATAACTTCGGACAGAACAAACACAACACTATTACTCATCTCATTTCCATGATCAAATTGTCCCCAATATGTTAGTCCTCTAAGGGATGAGGCCAGAACTCGGTTTTATACCCACCGGTGGGGGCCAGACAGAAATGGTTTTATACCTACCATTGGGGGCCAAACGAAAATGGTTTTATAGCCACCATTGGGGGCCAGAATAAAAATTCTCGTCCCATTTTACATTCGAATCGTAACAGTGTACACAAAATTAAGGGACAACAGACAGAACTTATCAGATTTCTCGGAGTTCAGATTTTCAGACAGACACAACGGAATCAAAGGAATTCGAAGCGTAGATGAGAACACATAATCGATCGAAATTTTAAACAAAACAGATATCAATTTACGAAAATGAAGACACACGTACGTGCATGTCATGATATACATATTCAAGTTTAAAAATACAAAGAATATATATCAAAAGCCCACTTACCGAAATGCGAATGTATGCTTCGAGAGTAACTCAAACCCGGACGTTCCTGACCGAAATGTGGACAGAGTTTTCCTACTGTGTTAATAATATTCTCCAGTACGAAACTCCAGGATAGTCCTCCTTTCTCCTTGACAAGTGATGGCCAAATTTTTGTAAAGAGGAAGGGCCGAAATCTTGAGAGAATTGGAGGGATTTTTGAAGTATAATTTTTATGAGATATGAGATGGTATTTATAGAAAAATGTTGTCTTTTAATCTACCATTCAGCCGAAACTTGGAGCCCAATTTTGGATGTAAATGTGGTCAAAGATTATCCATTTCTCAAGAGTCACATAGGTTTTCTAAAGGTCATCTCTTGCAAAATTAATTTGTCCAAACCCTTAGCTCATCCTTTAGCTCCCTTTTTGATCTTTTTAGGACAATCATGGTTGAGCTTCATTGAGCTGAAAGTTTGAGTCCTTGAGCTGGGGGTTTACTTCTCCAATGATTATTCTTCGATTTATGCGGTTTCGTAAAGCATAGCTTCCTGTTGAGTCAGTCTCCGAGCTTTGAAGCTACTTTCTCGAGTTAAATTTACTGAAAATCTAAGTTAAAATTCAGGTTATCTAGTTAGAATGAAAGTTGTTAAGCTTAGTTTGAGTTAAATTTCAAGTTCGAATCTCTTACATGATTTGATTCGGATCAAAAAATTCGGGGTTCTCACATGAGACACATGCAAATAATCTCAACTTGACCAACATATCATAACCGAACCAAAAACGAGACAATTACGCCCAACAAACTTAGTATCTAACCATGACTCCAGTACCAACCCGAGCCAATATCGAACTATCATTTAGTCATGATTAAAATACACCTAAAATACTGGAAAATATATATCAAGGGCTGTAATACACGAAAATTGTGCGTGGAGGCCAAAATCATGAAACGCTCTTTCGAGAGTCACTTTGGCACATCGCACCGTAAATTCTCGTACGACCTCTAAACTTAACCAAATCACAAACGGCCAAAAACATGACCTTTCTAATTCAATGAGGTACTGTCCAGTCCAATGCCATAGGCTAAAACCCAAACAAGAACTCGAAACAAGCCTCTGAACCAAAGCCCAAGCTGCTGTCAAAAAAATGCAGCAGCAGCTGCTGTGCTTCCTTGCTTCGTTTACGAGGCTATTGGCAATTGGGGCTTGAACCGCCGGCCAGAACCTCTTACCAACATCCTAAGGTGTGGCTTGAACCATGGCTAAGGGCCCTAGGCCAACCACAATCCAAGCAAACACCCAAGGCAACCGAAACTTGAAACCGAGAACACCAAAAATCTGTACTGTGATGCATTGGTTTGCTTGCTGTCTTTCATCGTTCCAGTGGCCATACGATTGACCATGGCTTGATCTAGACATCATGAGGTATTGTGTGAACCATGTTTAAGGGCTAAAAAGCCAACCAAGATCCAAACAAACCCCAAAAGTCGAAACCACAAACGCAGGAAAAGAAAGGGGATCGAAGGGGGGCGCTTGTCTTGTTTTGTTTTAAAACCGATTGGACTCTGAACCAAGTCATGAAAGGTCATCTTGGTCATGCCCTAGACATGCTAATGGAGGGTTCTAACCATGGAGCCCCTAGGACAGCCATGGTTCGAACACACACCTTAGACAACAACCATGAAAATCGAGACTCAAAAATCTGCACTATGGAGAGTTGCTGTCAAAAATGGTTTTGTTGGGGTGCATGGACTGCAACCAATGGACCCACACCTTCCTAACACATCCTAGTACATGCCTAGATGCAGCCTTGAGTGCCTGGAATCGAGCTAAACCTTGAAACCACAAAAACAAGCAACAATCGTGAGGCACAAATGAAAGGGCCGAAAATACTGCATGTTTTGTTCGAGATGTTGCTGTCCAAAAATTGGTTTTTTGCTTCATGATTCATGTACATATAATGTTTTACAGTATTTATATAACTTGATTGAAGAGAAACGAATGATATAGACATGCCTTGAATTTGTTTTGAAAGAAAACAAACGATTACGACGAACACGGCGCGGCAGAGACGAAGTTCTGTTTTTCTTTATTGTTTTCTCTCTTATTTTTTCTTGTGCTTCTCTCGATTTTTTCCTGCTGATTTGCTACTGAATATTCGAATGAGAGGAGGGGAAAGTGGCTAGGGAAAAAAATGGGAAGTCTACTAATTAAATGGGGTGGTAGAATGGCAATTCAATTCATTCCATCTTAGTTGCTAGTGAGATATGGAATGAAATGTGCTATCAAGGGATTGAGGGAGATTTGAGGGAGGGGATGGCCAAAATTTGATGATCAAAAGCAAGGGAGAATATTGCTTAAATCATTAATTATTGGTAATTAAAAATTGAGGGAATTATTCTACCATGAATGGTTAAGGAAAGAATCAAAAATGGAAGGTTGCCAAGCATGGTTAAATCTTCAAGGGGGGTGGCCGAATTCTCTTATTAAAATGGGGGTAGGGATATTGCTTGATCATTGAATCTTAACTCCTTAAAGTTTTAAACACTTATTATGTATTTAGTGAATTAATAATTTAATTTAAGATAACAATTTTCTTGCATGCATGGCTAGGTCTTAAAATAAATTACTAACATGTTAAGTTACAATTTCTTAAGTAAAATAGGCCTAGATTAATTTATCCCAATTGGTTACACTATTTAATTTAGGCTTTTAATTAATTATTGGACATAGAAGGCTTATTTACTACTTAACTCCAATTAATTAAATAAATCCTTAAACATTCTTTTACATTAAAATAAATTATTCTTTATCTTAAATTAAGTCTAGGAATATTTAAATTAAGTCTAGGAA
Organism: Primulina tabacum; assembly: GCF_025594145.1. Classification (NCBI taxonomy): domain Eukaryota; kingdom Viridiplantae; phylum Streptophyta; class Magnoliopsida; order Lamiales; family Gesneriaceae; genus Primulina; species Primulina tabacum. The sequence continues at coordinate 37,664,452 of NC_134551.1, read as the reverse complement.
TATTTTCTTATTATTAAAATTTATCTCAATACTCCAACTCCAGTCCGGCCTCGCTTATTTAACTGAAAAGATAAAATTAAACCTCTGCGTAAAATAAATAATCATAACTCAACAAATTTTAAAAAGAATGAATTTAAATCCTCATGCAGAAAAATCATTTTAAATTAAATAATAGTAATTATGCATGACTTATACGTAGTCTGATTTAATGGTTTCTACAAATCTGCTCTTGGCAGTGCAACAATCAAATTCGCTTCAAGTTTTTGGCGCCGTTGCCGAGTAAGTGTAATTTAATTTCAAGTCTGTAACGTACCGTACATTTTACTAATTAAAATTTGTGGAAAAATAAAAATTTTCTTGATTATAAAATAACTCTCAACTTCGATTTAAAATAAACTGTACGTCTCCAAAAGTGTTTGCAACAAAAGATCTAAAATAAAGTTCACCAAAAGTATCTTATTAAAATCTCATAACCAGTAACATAAATCAGAGTATTTTGATCATTTCAAAAAGGTTAAAACATGGCGGTCCTCGGGTTTAGCCTCCCGCTCAGTCCAAGCCAGCTCCTTGTTCCCCACACCTAGTCTCCTCCAAGTCATCCTCACCTGCATCGATCAAGTCTAGTGAGTCTAAAGACTCAACACGTATAAACTGAAAGTAACGAGTAATACGTAATAAAACAACACGCAACTTTAAAATAGAGCGTACATACATGAACTTGAACTTGCACTAAAACTTGAACTTGCATACGTACATACATAGACGTGCCATAAACATAAAACATTTCTTAAACGTGCTTGCGTACTTGTACATACATGAACATACATAAACTTCATCATTTTGCATTGAGGCATGTTTCAAAGCGAGTGACCCATAACATAAATTGCCTTATCAGACTAAACCACAATACTGGGCTGATAGGGACGAATTCACTGCCACATACATGAGATCCTCGTTCATGCTTTAACGAGTGGATTGGTCCCCGTTCATGCTTTAACGCTATCCAATCCTGATCTAAACCCGTTCATGATTTAACGGGGTGGATTGGTCCCTGGTCATGCTTTACCTCTTTCCAATCCCATACATAAATTGGTCATAAGACATTTAGCATACCTCAAAAACTTGAAATATTTTCTTTGCACGTCAAACATACTTACTTAGCGTTGAGGGATTCGTTGGATCTCGCTTGGGGCCACTGCTGCACATACTAACCTGAATTCAACGCTAAATTGCATAAATTAGATGTAGGTATTCGTACTCATCACTGAATCAAGTAAATGGCTTATGACATTCTAGATTACTCGGGGCTTGACCTCGTTTAATTGTCGTACTAAACCATGACATATAGTCCCAATTTGATCCCTAAAATATTTCTCAAAGACTGGAGTACACGCTCCCCGTGCAACCCTCCGGGTTCGGGTCCGGGTCTGTGTAGGTACTGTAAAAGTATACTCGAAAAGAAGTGAGGACACGGATCCCGTGCCTAGGTCCGTGTAGGGGTTCGTGTTGACTCTGTAAAAAGACACTTCGGAAGAAACAAGGGCACAGACCCCGTGCCAGGGTCCGTCGAAGGTTCCGTGTAGGCTCGGTGAAAGTAAACCAACGGGAAATCATGTATTCAAGCTTATTCCTCCAAACTCTATCATCCCGACCATAAATCGACACCTCGAGACCCGTCCTAGAGTGCTAGAACACTCATTCAAACTCAAACAAATGCTCCTAAACAACGATGTCCAACTTAAACGCAATACAACTCATGAACACGAAATTTGACACCAAAATCAATTCCTACGATTTCTAACTAAACCAAGTGCCTAATGACACGAAACGAAGTACCAACATACATCCCAACATCATTCTCGATATATCGAAACGCAGCAATGATCACCCATCGATGACCAACAATGCCTGAAACAAGAAAATCTCAAGAACACATCAATAACATAATTTTTCAGAAAACGCAGTTTGAGCAGTCCAACGAAAATGATCTTAACTCACAATTTTTATCCAAATATTTCGAATTTTATATCAAATCGAAGGTATCAAAAAGTTCTACAATTTTATGTTGAAAGTTTTCTCAAAATCACGACCAAAAAATCGCAGTTTTCAAAAGAACAGTAAATTTCAAAATTTTAGATCTAAAAACGTTTCAAAATCGATCCAACATGTTTTTGCCCAAACCTTGCACATCATACATGGTTTTTTACGCATTAAAACAACGCAACACATACTATGACATGATCGACGCAGGAAAAATAGTATATACGTGTTAGAGTAGGTGCCCGTCGAGCCAAGTGTTGGCCGATGGTTCATGTTTAAACTCTATGTATAATCAATCTTTATTTTAATAATATTTGAAATTATTGTTTTGGTACTTTTTTATCTGTATACCCATGCTAGTTGCATAGATAAATTCCTTGAATATACAAATAGTAGAAAGAATATGAGATGCTCATATGATGAGTATCATGAAACTCATATTTGGAATACTGTATATTCTAAACAGTTCTTAGTCGATTCAGCTGCCGCTGAGAAGGATATAGGCCGCTCGAATTTGAGACTAGTATTGCGATGTGAGTACCATGTTTCATTGGTAGGGGACATTGTGATGTCCGAGCATGCAGATAGGTGCTCTTGGTAGAGTGCACTGAACAACCCTCCATAAAGGACTTTCCAAGTGGTTCTCACTTATCGAGTTGAAACGTCCTAGTTTATGGTTGTACACCATTAGTCCTTATGACCCGGGACAACATTGACACTCTATGTGCTAGCATTACACTTTTACTTGTTTACCGACTCTCATGGGGTCATCAGGTGGCAAGGTTGGATGTTTTGTCGAAACATATAGGAGTCGATGCATTGTAGTCGGAGATTCACCGCTTACCTTCGGGTATGGATATCCTATGTGAAATCATGTGTATGTAGTATGAAATCTCTGATCAGAGTATGGTGGTAATTATGAAAGGGGTTTCATATATTACACCATCGATGCAACTACGACATGACACATAGTATCGATTCATTGACAACTCTCGATATACCAATGGTTGTCGAATCGGTCGGGATATATGAGTTGAAGGGTCTGTACTGTATGCTAACCATAATTGAATGGTTCTTGCAGGCACTATCATTTGATACCTAGGGAATCATGTAAGCGATGCTGCTAGGCGTTTAACATGATTGGTTGGGTACTATCAGACTTGAGTTCTGACATTCTTGTTATCAAGGAGTTGATAAGTAAGAATGGAGCAATTGTGGTATGCTCATATAAGGACATGTTTAGTCCGAATCACATGGAGATGTGAACCCACGGCTAGTTGTATCAATGAATCATTGAGGGCCACAAAAGTGCTAGCTTTCTAGATCCCGTTGAGAAGTAAAATAGTTCAATGTGTTGAACTGGCTTATAAATGAGTTTATAAGCGTGAATAAAATAGAAGTATGACTTCTATAAGGAGAATGTAACTTTTAATTTGAGGAAATGTTCCTAAATCAAAACTTGGCCAAACGAGTAATGTATTTGAAAATTGTGATTTTCATAAACATTATTATGGACTAAATTAAATTAATTCAATTGTTGAATTAATTAAACACCTGGTGGACCTAGTAGAGTCCAAATAATTAAATTAATTCAAGTGTTGGATTAATTAAATAACATTGGGCCTTGTAGAGCCCAATTAGAAATAATTATTAAACTAGTGGGCTTGAGTTAAATCAAGTAAACTTTAAATGGACTCAAATATGTTTGGGACATTTAAATAAAAGTCTATGGGCCTTATAATTGTTACAAGCCCAAGTCAAAAGCATGTCTGGGAGGTGAAGAGTTGGGGAATACTTTTCATTAAAAAAATTGCATGGCATGCAAATACTACTTTTACTTTTTCACACACCTAGACAACTCATTCACTCCTCCTCATCCCATCTCACATGGCCAAAAATTGCACATCATTCTCCTTCAATTTTTCCTTCATTTTTGCTTCTTCAATTTTTGAGGATAGCACACACTTCTATTTGGAAAATCCTCTTATTTTTCTAGTACAAAATAAGAAGGGTTCTAGCTAGTTGGTGGTGGGCCTAATTTTGGAGCAATGAGAGCTTGAAGATTGTCTTGCCATCAAGAGCTTAGTTGTATATCAACTAAGTTGGAGCCAACATAAATCTTTTAAGATTGATAGGTATATTTTCTTAAAACACCCTATGTATGACATATTTCGTGTTTTTCGTATTTGCTACACACTATAGTGGTTGTGGTGCTCGGTTTTCTTGTTGAAAAACAATTTTTCAAAACTTCGGTTGCGCTAAAGGGCACCTTAATCGACCCTCTTTCAAGTGGTACCACAGATATGGTTACTTTGTGTAGCATATACATAATATTATATTGAGGTCGATTTCGAACCGCATGAGATGAGTTTTTGCAACAAAAATCAAGGTCGTCTTTGGGGACATTTCTGGCAGCTCGGGCTCCCCCTTTTTTCAAATAATTTTTTTTTAAAGTTGGCTGGAATACGGCGACGGAGCTCCGGCGACGGCGATGACGACTAGAGTTTCCAAAAGTGTTTTGGAATATCAAAGTGTCATGGGCCTTGAAGTTGTTGGGTTGGGCCATTAGATGGCTAATACAATTTGTGAATTTAAATGGGCCAAAATGTTTTTTGGTGAAAAATGATCTTTTGGGTCCCTTAAGTTTAAATCCACAAAAGTTGTACATATTATCTCATGAAATAAATAATTGAAGTTAGACTTTAATTATTTATAGTAAATTGTGATTTACAAGAAATTCGGTTATAAATAAATTAATTAGAAAGTGGACAAAGGAGTTTGTACACTTTGTTAATTTAGTTTAAAATCGTGGCGGTTAGTGATTGGATCAAGATATATAATATTGGATCAATTAATTATTGTGATAATTAATTGATGATGTATGATATGTGATATTATGCATGAAGGATGATCAAAAGCCCAAACCCAATTTGCTAGGTTTATGCTAGGATATTTTGTGTTGAATGATTGTAATAATTATCAATTTATAAAGTGGGCTTGGTTTATGGCCCGTTCCCACCCCATGAGATGTATCCCTATTTGCCATGGATATTTTATTTGTAAATATTAGAATAGTGGAAGATCAAGATTGGAAGATGGTGGCCTTGATGATTATGAAGATCGAAGACATGTAAATATTGGAAGCTTATATAATAGTTGCATTTGCATCCCATGGCATTTCCCTAGGATTGGACCTAAGGCCCATGCTTACCTCACACGGGCCATTAGTTTTGGGGCGATTGATCATTCTTGTTTTGTTTACTGTTTAAAATATATGCATGATATGTTATAAATAATGAGTATGTGCGTTATTATTATGATAATAACAAAGTTGCATGAATCCGGCAAACATACGATCAAACATGGCGAGTTTTTAAATGAAATTAATGATGAGACCTTTCAAAATTAAAAACCCTCATTTTGAATAAGATTCAAAAATAATATCAAGCTCGAAAAGGGGAACTATAAAGTTGTTTATAATTTTCATGTCTTCCATCGACAATGGGTGCATGATGAACGCTACCCGTGCTCGGGGCTTGGCTCATATTATTGGGGGGCCCTGGGTGCCGGAAAGCTGTGACATCCATTGACATTGTGATGTGAACTACGTGGAACTCCCATGATTTCGGCTCATATTATTGAGGGAACTCATGGCGACCGTCCATTAAGGTTGAACATCGATGGGTAAGGCTTGACACGTAAAGATGAACGACGTCATATTATTGGGTCCTAATCAAACGTGAGACAAAAGTTTACGTAGAGGGTTGCCATGGTGATGCAATTGGAAACTACCTTTTAGGAATTATGATTGGCTGATATTATTCGGGATCATAATTCGCTAATTGGACCTTGCGTACCTACTGAGGAAAGGAGTTTCCCGTTTTCACTAGAGGGTAGTGAAAGATGTCAAAACAGTGGAAGTAAACATTTATAAAGTAAAAGTCCATACTTTATATCTTATTAAATATTTTAAAATAGTCATTAACATTTATCTGTTTTACTTTTCAGTTCAAATTTGACAATGTCTTTGATTCGCAATCCGTTATCTGCTATACTCGAAAAACACGTTTTAACCGGACCTAATTACATCACTTGGCTAAGAAACCTAAAGATCGTCTTGAATTCGGAAAGGGAAGCATATACACTGACTGAATGGCCCCCTGTTGAGGCTCCGACTGACTGCACTCCTGAGGAATTGCAGACTTACAAGGAATGGTGTGACCAGGACTTGAAAGCCAGGTGTTATATGCAGACTTCTATGAATGATGAGCTGCAGAGGCGTTTTGAGGATGCAAAGAGTGCTGCTGACATTCATTTGCATCTCAAGGAGCTCTTTGGTGAGCAGACGCGGCCTCTTAGGCATGCTACTGTCAAGGAGCTGATCACTTTGCGCATGTGAGATGGGGCCTCGGTCCATGAGCATGGCCTGAAGATGATTGGGGTCGTGGACAAGCTCGTCGGCATGGATCTGGTGTTGCCTTCGGAGTTGACCATCGACGTGTTGCTTTTGTCACTACCTCGCTCATTTGATCCTTTTGTGGTGAATTTCAATATGAACAAGATGAAGCCGACCCTTGAGGAGTTGGTGAACATGCTTTTGACCTTTGAGTCCACCATCAAGAAAGAGAAGCCGGTTCTTTATGTGGGTTCTTCATCTGGTACGAAGACCGATCCACGTGGGAAGGGAAAATAACGTTCTTTCCAATGTCCCAAGAAGAACGTGCCCTTGAAGAGGCAGACTCCGATTCCCGCTGTGGCAGCCACACCAGTGAAGGCTGACAAGACTACTGATATTTGTCATCACTACAAAATGCCTGGACATTGGAGGCGTAACTGCAGAGAATATCTTGCCTAGAAGAGTTCTGGAAACGAGTAAACATTTCAATTAACTCTACTTCTTGGGTATTGGATACCTACTGTGGCTCACATCTCTGTAATGATTTATAGAGGATGGGAAGAAGTAGGAGACTTAAGAAGGTGAGACCTTCTTGAGGTTGGGAAATGGAGCAAGAGTTGCTGCCAAGGCCGTGGGAAATGTTTACCTATTGTTGAACAATGATTTTAAGTTGATTTTAAGAGATGTTTTGTTTGTACCTGATTTGGTGAAAAACCTTGTTTCCATTTCTATGCTTGATAAAGATGGATATTCTTGTTTATTTTATTTAGCAAAGGTGTTTGCAATATTTACAAGAATGAATGTTTAATTGGTACTGGAGAACTTGAAAACGATCTCTATAACTTAAAATTGAAAGATATTCCACTAAACAATGTCCAAGCAATAACAACAACAAACAAGCGAAAACAAGATACCCTAAATTCGGCACAATTGTGGCATGCTCGATTAGGACATATTTTCCTAAGAAGGATGAACAAGTTAGTGGGAGTAGGCATGTTTGATATGTCTGATATTAATGCTCTCACGACTTGTGAATCCTGTCTAAAAGGAAAGATGACCAAAATTCCCTTTAAGGGCCATGTGGAGTGAGCCAAAGGATTATTGGATTTGATCCATACCGATGTGTGCGGTCCGCTTAGCATCACCACTAAGCATGGACATGCCTACTTCATAACCTTTACCGATGACTTTTCGAAGTATGGGTATGTGTATTTGATGAAATACAAGTCTGAAGCCTTTGAAAGGTTCAAAGAATTCAAAAGTGAAGTAGAGAAACAGTTGTAACGAAGCATCAAGACATTTCGATCGGATCGAGGTAGTGAGTACTTGAGTGCCGAGTTCCAAGAGTATCTTAGGGAGAATGAGATTCTCTCGCAGTTGACTCCTCCTGCTACACCACAGTTGAATGGTGTTTCGGAGCGTCGTAACCGGACTTTGATGAACATGGTTCGGTCTATGATGACGTTCACAGAGTTGTCGCCATCCTTTTGGGGATATGCGCTTGAGACATCGGCACTGTTGTTGAACAATGTCCATTCAAAGGCAGTTGATAAGACACCATATGAGATATGGATGGGTAAGCCTCCCAAGTATTCTTATCTTAGAATATGGCGGTGCCCTGCTTATGTGAAGCAGGTAGTGGGAGATAAATTGGATAGTCAATCCATTTTATGTTACTTTGTGGGATATCCAAGAAATTCTGTTGGATATTATTTCTATCATCCCAAGAAACAAATGTGTTTGGTTCTAGGAATGCAACCTTTTTTAAAAAGGAATTTCTATTGGATAGAAAAGGGGAGATGATAGAACTCGAAGAGGTTCGAGAAACACCCACAATTATAGAACCCACACCCGAAGAGCCAAGAGAGGAGATACAAGCTCCTAGAAGATCCGAGAGAGCTAGTCTCGAGACCACCTATGAGGTATGGTCTGCTTCTTGAAAAGGGCCATGATGAGCCTAACCATGGATGTGATCCAAGGACCATCAAGGAAGCGTTATCTGATGCCGATTCATCCAATTGGCTTGAAGCAATGGAATCTGAGATGAATTCCATGCATTCGAACCAAGTGTGGAATCTCGTGGATCCACCAGAGGGAATTGTTCCCATAGGGTGTAAATGGATTTACAAGAGGAAACTTGGGGCGGATGGGAAGGTATTGACCTTCAAGGCGCGATTGGTGGCAAAAGGATATACTGAAAGACAAGGAGTTGACTTTGAGGAAACCTTTTCTCCAGTTGCAATGTTCAAATCCATAAGGATATTGCTAGCCATAGCTGCATGGTATGACTATGAGATATGGCAGATGGATGTCAAGATAGCCTTTCTTAATGGGGATATTAAGGAAGAGATTTACATGTCTCAACCTGAAGGGTTTACATCTGTCGGAAGTGAGCATAGGCATGCAAACTTCAGAGATCTATTTATGGTCTAAAGCAAGCATCTAGGAGTTGGAACCTTAGATTCGATAGTACAATCAAATTAAGAGTTTGGTTTTACTAAGAATCTAGAGGAACCCTGTGTGTGGGAGTGCTGTGACATTCCTGGTGCTTTATGTTGATGACATTCTACTCATTCGGAATGATGTAGGAATGTTGCAATCAACTAAGATATGGTTAGTGAGTAAGTTCTCGATGAATGACTTGGGTGAAGCATCTTTTGTATTGGGAATACAGATCTATAGAGATAGATCAAGAAGATTGCTTGGTCTCACCCAGTCCACATACATTGATACCATCGTGAAGAGGTTCTCGATGGATAGTCCAAGAGAGGACATCTCCCAATGTGTCATGGCGTGTCCCTATCCAAGTCTATGTCTCCCAAGACTGATGCAGAGATAGAGGCGATGACACGCATTCCGTATGCATCTGCAATTAGTAGCATCATGTATGAGATGATATCTACATGTCCTGACGTGGCTTTCGCACTAAGTGTAGTGAGTAGATATCAATCGAACCCTAGTCTTCCACATTAGAAAGCTGTGAAAGACATCCTCAAGTATTTGAGAAGGACCAATAAATTGTTCTTGGTCTATGGGGGTGGAGAACTGAAATTGAAGGCTATACCGACTCTAGCTTCGAAAGCGATATCGATGACTCTAAGTCAACCTCTGGGTTTATATTCATGCTCAGTGGTGCTGCTATCTCTTGGAAGAGTTCCAAGCAAGACAGTACAGCGGATTCCATCACTGAGGCAGAATACATTGCTGCATCAGCTGCAGCAAAGGAGACTGTTTGGATAAGGAATTTCGTCCAAGAGTTGGGCGTCATTCCTAATGGAGTTGCTTCTGTCCCGGTGTTTTGTGAAAACACGGGAGCCATTGCTCAAGCAAAGGAGCCAAGGTCTCATCAGAAGTCCAAACATGTATTGAGAAAGTACCACATCCTCCGAGAGATTGTGGAAAGAGGAGAAGTCTCGATTGACAAAGTCGGCTCCGCAGATAATGTTGCTGATCCGCTAACTAAGCCTTCACCTGGACCATTATTCGAGAAGCATCGCGAATCGATGGGTTTGAAGCATATGGGTAGTTGGCTCTAGTGCAAGTGGGAGATTGTTAGAGTAGGTGCCCGTCGAGCCAAGTGTTGGCAGATGGTTCATGTTTAAACTCTATATATAAACAATCTTTATTTTAATAATATTTAAAAATATTGTTTTGGCACTTCTTTATTTGTAAACCCATGCTAGTTGCATAGATAAAGTCCTTGAATATACAAATAGTAGAAAGAATATGAGATGCTAATATGATGAGTATCATGAAACTCATATTTGGAATACTGTATATTCTAAACAGTTCTTAGTCGATTCAGCTGCCGCTAAGAAGGATATAGGCTGCTCGAATTTGAGACTAGTATCTGCGATGTGAGTACCATGTTTCATTGGTAGGGGACATTGTGATGTCCGAGCATGCAGATAGGTGCTCCTGGTAGAGTGCACTGAACAACCCTCCATAAAGGACTTTCCAAGTGGTTCTCACTTATCGAGTTGAAACGTCCTAGTTTATGGTTGTACACCATTAGTCCTTATGACCCGGGACAACATTGAGACTCTATGTGCTAGCATTACACTTTTACTTGTTTACCGACTCTCATGGTGTCATCAGGTGGCAAGGTTGGATGTTTTGTCGAAACATATAGGAGTCGATGCATTGGAGTCGATACAAAGGAAAATATTTTAAAGCATAAAATCGTCAAACATTTTACCAACCTAAAAACATTATTTGAAAAGTATAGCCATACTATAACCTATCAAAAATCTCTCATAACATAAATAAAAGACATAAAAATATCTTTAACATTACTTAAAATCATAAATAATAACTAATGCGGAAAACTAGCGTCGGTCCTCGGGTTATGTGCACCTTCAGTCCAGCAAAGTCAACCATCAAGACGTCCATTATCATATTCATAATCAATATCACCTGCATCAATCACACCTAGTGAGTCTAAAGACTCAACACGTCATATTCTTGATAACAAGTAATACGTAATACAGGTTAACATATAACAGTGAAAAATACTTGTACTTAAAATATAATTTTCATGAAGATGCATGAACCTAAACTTAAACATTTTCGTAAACATTTTCATGATGCATAAAAACATTTTCATAAAAATATAAACATATTCATATTCGTATTCGTATTCATATTCATATGCATATCCATATTCGTATCCATATTCATATTCGTATTCATGTTCACGTACGTGTTTGTTGAATTCAGATCGTGATTGTGACTCGTATTCTTAAACGTATTGGGCGATGGATCCATCTACATATAACCACAGTACTGGGCGGCGGGGACACCAGCGACACTCTCACCCGTCAACTGGGCCTTGGCCAACGTATTAACATATTCGTATTCGTATCACATATTTGTATTCAGTATCACGTATTTGTATCCGTATCCAAGGAAACACGATCGTCGGTCTCCCACTGAGACCATAACCCTCACGATATTTTCAACATATTCAGTAGTCACAATCCCTTCACATCCTTCAACATGTTATCATCACTTAATAAAAACATGCATATAATATCATTTTTATTTTTGAAACCAAGCATGCAATATATCTTTTAAATGCTCATATTTAAATCATAAAAATCATAGACATTTAAAAATCATAACTTAACATATTAAAAATCATAAACATCCATGAAAATTTTTAAAATAAACATTTTAACATCATAAACGTTTAAAATAAACATTTAAATCATAAACATTTAAAATAAACGTTTTCGCATATTAAATTAAATCATAAAACATTAAACATATTAACATCTTCAAAATCCATAAACATTCAAAACTGAAATATTAACATATAAACATCCATAATCATTGAAAATAATCATATTAGCATATAAAACAACATTTAGAGTACTGCCATGACGTTTACTAATTTTTAGGTGTAAAAAGACCGTTTTACCCCTAGACGTAAAATTTCCCGTTTTTGACTATTTTCTTAATTTCATTGATTCTAACATGTCCCAAATAATTATTTAAGCCTACATGAATTTTTTTCATATTTTTATTTAGCCTAAAACGAAGACTTTTAAATAAATCTTTAAATGAGACGTATTACTGCGTTTTAATCCCGAATTAAACCAAACTTTAATAGAAAATTCCCAAATTAAAAACTTAGACTTACAATAATTATTTAAGCTTAAAACTAATTTTTCATTATTTTATAAAGCTTAAAACTAGGCGTTTCAATTAACTCGTTTATTAGCGTTTCGTGCGGCGATTAAATCCCGAATAAATCCAAAACTCATTACTTTGACCCCAAATTTTAAGCATAAAATTTTTAAGATTTATTCTACCCTTCCAAGTCATGAGCCACCCCCGTGGACCCTTGAATCTAATTTTTAGCCTTATAATTTTTGAAATTGACACCCTAACGAATCCACCAAGCCATCTCCCGATTTACTCGAGCCACGCCCGAGCCACCTTGAGCCAAAACCTAGCCAATCCATCTAGGGACCCTACTGTGCAAGCCCATCCCGAAAAACCAGTTCTGGCCCGCACAAAACACTTCTGAAATTTGGCCCAAAACCTGCATGTGTACATGTGTGTTTCTCCTAGGATATTAAGGACTCCTAGCCCAACTAGAACACTTCCAGCCCCTAACCACTTGACCCCTCATGACCATAACCTTCCCTAAACCATGCCACGACCAAGCCAAGACCATCCCTTACCCTGGAACCCTAAGCCCGAAGCTCCTGGATCAGAAGCACTTCCTGCGCGTCACTTGCTGCTACAACTCACCATTCTCACGTTTTGCTGCTACGGCTCCAACCACCGAGCCAACCTTGAACCAACCCCTCAAGCACCCTCCTAGGACCCTAACCACTCGACCTAGCCCAGCCCAAAGACCCTGACCGAGCCCCCTGAACCCTGCGATCAGCACACGCCCTGCGCATCCCTTCCATGCTCTCGGGTGGAGTCCTTGTTGGCAAAGACTCCTCCCAGCTCCTGGTTTTCGAGTCCTAGCATGGCTAGGACTCTTCTCTTGACTCACACATGACCCTAACCCAGCCTGGTCCAGCCCCCAGCCGAGCCAAGCCACAAGCACCCATCAACCGAGCCCTCAAGATAACGTATACGTGAATGGATTCCATCTTCTGTAATTTTTTTTGTGCAGCTAAATGTACATGTTTCTAGGCCCTTAAAATTGTATAAAACAACCCTTAATCCAAACCCTAATCATGGCAGCTCCTTAATACATGTTTTTAATGATTTTTGGATCACCAACATGCTTTGAAAATTCACCTTTGATGCATAAACGAATTTATTGAAAGCTTCACTTGTTTTTCATGCAAAACATAATAAAATAATTACTATGGTGTGAAAGATGAGAAAAAGAAGAAATATGGCGTGCCTTTGCGTTTTAAACGCACGATTTTTCGTTGACGATTGAAGAACGACGACGAGAAAACGATGTCTTGAAAATCCTTGCAAATTTTGATGTCTTTTTCCTTCAAAATTTTGTGTGTGTCGTGCATTTGGTGTTGAGGGGAGAGTTTGTAAATTGTTGGGGTGTGTGGGCGTGAGTTTTCTCGAGATTAGGGGGTATGTTTAGGCTTAAATAAGAATTAAAACACTAATCAAAAGTTTGGGCCCATTAGGAAAGTTAATTAGGCCCACATAGCCCATTAGTGTTTAATAAAAAAATATTTTAAATTATTTTGAGTAGAAAAATTTGTGAATTTATTAGCCGGGTTGCCAAAACGTTTGTATTTTTACTAAAAATCCAACGCCGATAAAATTTACGTCACGCCGTATAAAATCATCTCAAAACCCCTTATTTTCAAAAATAATAAAAAGTATCACCTTTAATTTAAATAATTAAAAACAATTAACCAATAAAAATATTTTCTATTTTTTTCAGCCTCGGTCTCCGTTCCTCGATCGCAACTCGAATAACCTTTAAAAATACATTTTAATGCAATCATGTATAAAATATAATTAATTCACTGCAATTAAAACATTTAATTAAAATACAAAAGAATTTAATAAATCATATGCATGTGGTTCGCGTGGACCTTTAAATTTTCGGGGCGTTACAGAGAATGTAACTTTTTAATTTGAGGAAATGTCCAAAATTAAAAGTTGGCCAAACGAGTAATATATTTGAAAATTGTGATTTTCATAAACATTATTATGGACTAAATTAAATTAATTCAAGTGTTGAATTAATTAAACACCAGTGGACCTAGTAGAGTCCAAATAATTAAATTAATTCAAGTATTGGATTAATTATTAAATAACATTGGGTCTTGTAGAGCCCAATAGAAATAATTATTAAACTAGTGGGCTTGAGTAAATCAAGTAAACTTTAAATGGACTCAAATATGTTTGGGACAATTAAATAAAAGTCCATGTGCCTTATAATTGTTACAAGCCCAAGTCAAAATCATGCTTGGGAGGTGAAGAGTTGGGGAATACTTTTCATTAAAAAAAATTGCATGGCATGCAAATACTACTTTTACTTTTTCACACACCAAGACAACTCATTCACTCCTCCCATCCCATCTCACATGGCCGAAAATTGCACATCATTCTCCTTCAATTTTCCCTTCATTTTTGCTTCTTCAATTGTTGAGGATATCACACACTTCTCTTTGAAAAATCCTCTTATTTTTCTAGTGCAAAATAAGATGGATTCTAGCTAGTTGGTGGTGGGCCTAATTTTAGAGCAAGGACAGCTTGAAGATTGTCTTGCCATCAAGAGCTTAGTTGTATATCAACTAAGTTGGAGCCAACATCAATCTTTTAAGATTGATAGGTATATTTTCTTTAAAACACCCTATATATGACATATTTCGTGTTTTTCGTATTTGCTACACACTATAGTGATTGAGGTGCTCGGTTTTCTTGTTGAAAAACAATTTTTTAAAACTTCTGTTGCGCTAAAGGGCACCTTAATTGATCCTCTTTCAATACGTGCTTTTTGATATTTAAAACTCACGATACGGCGATACCGAAGTGGAGACGGTGAGATGCTTGAATCGGAACGATTAGTGGCTCGTTTTCCTTGGAAGAAAACTCACGAAAATTGATAGAGAAGATGAAGAGAAGGGGCGGCTCTTTTTCTCACAAGAACCCTAGGTTTTTGTCTCTCAAAAATCTGAAAATAAAATATGTAGGTGTGTGTTGTGTGTTTTGGTGTGTGTAAAAACATGTAAGTGTGTGTGAGTGTGTGAAACATGTGTGTGTGTGTTTTAATTAGGAGAAATTAGTGCTAATTTAACTAATAAAATATTAATAAAAGGTTACCCCACACTAATGTAACTAAACTCCCCAATGAAAACAACTACACACAAATTTTATGAAATTCCCCTTTCTAACAAAATAAATTTCACAAAGCCAACTTTAAAATTTTTAAAATTCTAAACTCTCTAAATAAATCCATTAGACTCGCAAAATGCTAAAAACATAATTATTTATTTAAAATGCCCCAAACTCAACTTAAAATAAAATATCACATTTTAAAATTGCCAAAAATCGTCCCCGGTCTCTATTCCTCGGTCCCGCATCGAATAATTGCCTAAAACATGAAACTTGAGAAAAGATTTTAACGTGCATCGCATAAACATTAAAATAATGTAAACAATGCAATTAAATAAATCATGAATCACAAAAAAAATCATTTTTAATTTAAATATTTGATTTAAAAATTAAATAAATGCACAGGTTTTACGTGTACTGATTTTGGGCTCTACAGTTCCTCCCTCACTTATATAAATTTTGTCTTCGAAATTAAACCTTACCAAACAAATCTAGGTAGCGAGTCCTCATATCCGCTTCTGTCTCCCAAGTGGCCTTTTCCACTGATTGGTTTAGCCACCGGACTTTGACCAACTTGGTCACTTTGTTTCGAAGTTTCCGCTCCTGTCTGTCCAGGATTTGAGTGGGTCTTTCCTCATATGACAGGTCTGGAGTCAACTGCAACGGCTCGTAGCTCAAAACATGCGAAGGATTAGTTAGATACTTCCTCAACATCGAGACGTGAAACACATTGTGTACCCCGGCCAGATTCGGCGGAAGGGCGAGACGATAAGCTAGTGTCCCAACTCTGTCAAGAATCTCAAATGGTCCAATAAACCTCGGACTCAGCTTGCCTCTTTTCCCAAATCTCATAACACCCTTCATGGGTGCTATCTTCACGAAAACGTGGTCTACCACGGCAAACTATAGATTCCTTCTCCTCTTATCATCATAGCTCTTCTGACGACTCTGGGCGGTCTTCATTCTGTCTCGAATCTCGACCACCACATCTGCAGTTTGCTGAACTATTTCTGGACCAAGTTATGCTCTTTCACCGACTTCATCCCAATGAATCGGCGATCTGCACTTCCTCCCATAAAATGCCTCGTAGGGAGCCATAACAATGGATGATTGAAAACTGTTGTTGTAGGTAAACTCCACTAGAGGTAGCTTCGATTCCCAAGTCCCCTGGAAATCGATCATATAGGCTCGCAATAGATCTTCCGAAATTTGAATCACTCGCTTAGACTGGCTATCTGTCTGCGGGTGAAAAGCTGTACTGAATAGCAACTTCGTCCCCATGGCTGTATGTAGGCTCTTCCAGAAGGACGATGTAAACCTCAGGTCCCTGTCGGACACAATGGAAACTGGGATTCCATGCAACCGAACTATCTCCCTGATATAAAGCTCCGCATATTGCATCATGGAGAAAGTCGTTTTCACTGGGAAGAAATGCGCTAACTTAGTGAGTCGATCCACTATGACCGAAATGGTATGATCTTCTCCCATTTCCAATCGGGGATAGGGAATGGCTTAAGCATCCCTGCTGACCTCTGATGCTCTGCCTTCACTTGCTGACAAGTGAGGCATTCAGAAACAAACCGACAGATGTCTCTCTTCATACCTGGCCACCAATACAAACTCTACAAGTCTTTGTACATCTTGGTGCCTCCTGGGTGAATGGAATACGGTGATACATGTGCCTCTGTCAGAATATCCTCTTTGATGGAATCAACACTAGGTACCCACTTTCTACCTCTGTATCTCAAAATACCATCGGACACTGTGTAGAGTACACTGCCCTTGGCTTCGTCTTTCAGCTTCCATTTCTGCAACTGCTCATCTGAAGGCTGTCCTCTACTGATTCGATCTAGCAAATCAGACTTGAGTGTCAGATTAGATAGTCTAAGAGCTCTGCCCTTGGGATAAACCTCTAGCCCAAATCTCTGAATCTCTGTCTGAAGAGATCTCTGTACTGAGAAATGTGCGATGACTGCAACCTTTTGGCTCAAGCATCTGCCACGACGTTAGCTTTCCCTGGATGATAGCTAATCTCGCAATCATAGTCTTTCACAAATTCTAACCACCGTCTTTGCCTCATGTTCAGCTCTTTCTGCGTGAAGAAATACTTGAAATTCTTGTGATCAGTAAATATCTGGCATTTCTCGCCATACAAGTAGTGTCTCGAAATTTTCAATGCAAAGACAATGGTGGCTAATTCTAAATCATGAGTTGGATAATTCTTCTCGTGCACCTTCAACTGCCTGGAAGCATAAGCTATCACCCGACCATGCTGCATCAACACTGCGTCTAACCCGAGCTTAGATGCATCGGTGTATAACACAAAATCTCCTTGCTCGGATGGCATGGCTAACACAGGCGCTGAAATAAGAGCTTGCTTCAAAGTATCGAAGCTCTTCTGGCACTCGCCACTCCACCCAAACTTAGCATTCTTCTTGGTCAGTGAAGTGAGTGGCACTGCTATCGACGAAAACCCCTTAATAAACTTACGGTAGTAACCGGCTAAACCCAGAAAGCTGCGGATCTCTGATGCATTCTTTGGCTCAACCCATTCCTTAATAGCTGCCACTTTAGTTGGGTCCACCTCAATTCCACTGCTAGACACTATGTGACCCAAAAATGCTACCTTCTCCAACCAGAATTCACACTTACTGAACTTCGCAAATAACTTACGACTTTGCAGGGTCTGCAAAACCGTCCTCAAATGCTGGTTGTGCTCCTCATGGCCCTTCGAGTAGATAAGAATATCGTCAATGAATACTATGACGAATTGATCTAGGTAGAGCTGAAATACTCGATTCATCAAGTCCATAAAAATCGCTGGAGCGTTCGTCAGTCCAAACGGCATCACTAAGAACTCGTAATGCCCATATCTGGTTCTAAAGGCTATCTTATGAACATCTGCATCTTTCACCTTCAGCTGATGATACCCCGATCAAAGATGTATCTTAGAGAACACTGTGGCTCCCTGCAACTGATCGAACAAGTCCTCGATCCTTGGAAATGGGTATTTGTTCTTGATCGTTACCTTGTTCAGTTGTCGGTAATCGATACACAGCCTCACGCTCCCATCCTTCTTCTTTACGAAGAGTACTGGTGCGCCCCATGTTGAGAAACTAGGGCAGATGAATTCTTTGTCTAGAAGCTCCTGAATCTGCTGCTTGAACTCTAACATCTCAGCTTGAGCTAAACGGTACGGTGCCTTAGAGATTGGCACAGTGCCTGGCATAAGATCAATGGCGAACTCCACCTCTCTCTCTGGTGGAAGGCCTGTGACGTCATCTGGAAAGACGTCAGGAAACTCTCTGACCACTGGTACATCAGATATAGACGGAGTGGGTACGTCAGGTGCAGACACAACACTGGCCAAGAAAGCCTGACACCCCTTGTGAATGAGTCTTCGCGTCTGCATGCAAGAGATCATGCGAGGAAAACTCCTCCATCTAGCTGGCTCAAAGAGAAACTGCTCCATACCCAAAGGCCTTATTAACACTGACCTTTTCTGGAAATCGATAAGAACTCTATTCTTCGTTAGCCAGTCCATTCCCAGAATGATATCAAACTCTGTCATCAGCAACACAATCAGATCTGCGTACACTAGGTGGCCCTGAAGTTCCAGATCGATTTCTCTGACCACACTAGTAGCTGATAATTCTTCTCCTGATGAGACTGTCACTGAGTATCTCACGTCGAGTCCAATAGACTTGACGTCCAAGTTACTAGCGAACGACTCCGAAATAAAAGAGTGGGTGGCCCCTGAATCTATCAAGTCCTTCGTGGCTAGTCTCTTTATGAAAATGTTTCCTAAGAGACTTTAGCACAACACAAAACTTATCTCCTCAAAATTCTAACCTTAATCTTAGGCATAGCAGAAAATTTCTATCCCAAGTCACCAAAAATATTAACTAGCACACTAATAATCCCAAATAAAATTCAAAACATGCATAACAAAAATAATACGGTGCTTAATTAAATAAGTTTACCAGTCAATAACGTCATGTCTGGGTTTGCCTCCTGAGCATGCATGGCGAACACTCTTCCCTAGGTCGGTTACCTCCACTGAGGGCACTCCTTTAGCATGTGGTCAGCGGCTCCACATTTAAAGCACTTGCCTGACCCATACAAACATTGCCCCAGGTGCTGGCGGTTGCACTTCGGGCACACCGGGTGCTCTCCCGGCCTCTGTGGCGCTTTCTGCTTTGGCATAAGGACCCTTGCCCTTTGGCGGTCGCTGCTGCTGTTGCAGCTGTGGAGCCTGATAGGGCCTCTTGCCCTGCCTGTCAGCCTCAATATCCCTCTGATCCTGCTCCGCCGCCAAGGCTCTAGACACGGCAACTGCGTAAGTAGTAGGACCAGCTACTCGGACAACTCGGAGCAAGATCGGCCGCAAGCCCATCCATGAAATGCCTCAACTTACCCTGGGCATCATTAGCTATCAGGGGCACAAAGTGACACCCCCTCTCGAACTTTCTGACAAACTCTGCAACACTACGGTCTCCTTGTCGCTAGTGTCATGAATTCTCTGGTCAGTCCGGATCGTATTTCTTCAGTGAAGTACTTGGAGTAGAATACCTCCTTAAATCCACTCCATGTCAGTGTTTTCAAGTTAGCTGACACTAATGCACTATCCCACCACAGTCTGGCGTCTCATGCAAGGAGGAAAGTGGCACACCTGACTCTATCTGCATCCGTCAGTTCCATAAAGTCAAAGATTACCTCGAAGGACTTAATCCATCCCTCGGCTATCATCGGGTCAGTAGTCCCGGAAAAATCCTTTGGGTTCATCCTCTTGAACCTCTCATATACCGCCTCTGGTCTGGGCCTAGCCCCCGCATCGACTGCAGCCTGGTTCCCCGCAAACTGTGCGAAGAACTGAGTCATTCCTGCAAGCATCTGTGTTTGCATATCTGACGGTGGAGGAGGTGGAGCGTCTCTCCCCTCCTCTCGAGCCTCTCTATCTTCATCCCTAGCTTCTCGGTTAATTATGCGTCTAGGAGGTATACTGTTCCAACAATATACCCAACACGTAAACCCCATATGCATGAACATGATATCAATAGTATAAGATGACGTAAATCGAACTTAAAACATGGACATGCTGAAATCATGACTTAATGCTTAGTACATAACATAACTCAAAACTTTAAAACTTACAGACTTGATGTGTGACTTCGTGAGCTTCTTGAGACTAGCAGTAGGCATAACCCTTTACAAGAACACCGCTCTGATACCAACTGTAACGTACCGTACTTTTTACTACTTAAAATTTGCGGAAAAATAAATATTTTCTTGATTATAAAATAACTCTCAAATTCGATTTAAAATAAACTGTACGTCTCCAAAAGTGTGTGCAACAAAAGATCTAAAAATAAAGTTCACCAAAAGCATTTGATTAAAATCTCATAACTAGTAACATAAATTAGAGTATTTTGATCATTTCAATAAGCTTAAAACATGGCGGTCCTCGGGTTTAGCCTCCCACTCAGCCCAAGCCAGCTCCTTGGTCCCCACCCCTAGTCTTCTCCAAGTCATCCTCACCTGCATCGATCAAGTCTAGTGAGTCTAAAGACTCAACACGTATAAACTGAAAGTAACGAGTAATACGTAATAAAACCACATGCAACTTTAAAATAGAGCGTACATACATGAACTTGAACTTGCAATAAAACTTGAACTTGCATGCGTACATACATAGACGTGCCATAAACATAATACCAACATACATCCCAACGTCATTCTTGATATACCTAAACGCAGTAATGATCACTCATCGATGCCCAACAAAGCCTGCAACAAGAAAATCTCAAGAACACATCAATAACATAATTTTTCATAAAACGCATTTTGAGCATTCCAACGAAAATGATCTTAACTCACTCAATTTTTATCCAAATATTCCAAATTTAATATCAAATCGAAGGTATCAAAAAGTTATGAAATTTTCATGTTGAAAGTTTTCTCTAAATCATGACCGAAAAATCGCAGTTTTCAAAAGAATAGTAAATTTCGAAATTTTAGATCTAAAAACGTTTAAAAATCGATCCAACATGTTTCTGCCCAAACCTTTCACATCATACATGGATTTTTACGCATAAAACAATGCAACACATACTATGACATGATCGATGCAGGAAAAATAGTATATACGTGCCTTTTGATATTTAAAACTCACGATAGGGTGATACCGAAGCGGAGACAGTGCGAGGCTTGAACCGGAACGATTAGTGGCTCGTTTTCCTTGGAAGAAAACTCACGAAAATTGCTAGAGAAGATGTAGAGAAGGGGCGGCTCTTTTTCTCTCAAGAACCCTAGGTTTTTGTCTCTTAAAAATCTGAAAATAAAATGTGTAGGTGTGTGTTGTGTGTTTTGGTGTGTGTAAAAATGTGTAAGTGTGTGTGAGTGTTTGAAACGTGTGTGTGTGTTTTAATTAGGAGAAATTAGTGCTAATTTAACTAATAAAAATACTAATAAAATGGTTAACCCACACTAATGTAACCGAACTCCCCAATTAAAATAGCTACACACAAATTTTATGAAATTCCCCTTTCTACAAAATAAATTGCACAAAGCCAACTTTAAAAGTTTAAAATTCAAAACTCTCTAAATAAATCAATTAGACTTGAAAAATGCTAAAAACATAATAATTTATTTAAAATGCCCCAAACTCAACTTAAAATAAAATACCAAATTTTAAAATTTGCCAAAAAACGTCCCCGGTCTATATTCCTCGGTCCGGCATCGAATAATCGCCAACATGAAACTCGAGAAAAGATTTTAACGTGCATCTCATAAACTTTAAATAATGTAAGTAATGCTGCAATTAAATAAATAATGCATCACAAAAAAAATCATTTTAAATTTAAATATTTGATTTAACAATTAAATAAATGCACAGGTTTTACGTGTACTGATTTTGGGCTCTACAAAGCCTATTTAATTTTTTTTATAGTTTATTTTTTTAAAAATTTTTTTATTGATTTTGTGTGTTTTTATTCTTTTTTTTTTGCATTTGCATGAGCACTTGGTCACGCACACTTAATGGTCGACTCATTCGAAATAACCATTTATTTTCACAAAACATGGCGGAGGAACCCATCAAAGAAAATGAAGATGAAATTCAATCTCAACATGATCATGATAGACGAAGAACACTCTCTATCACATAAATCCTACACGCACTAGTACACCTTCATGTCTAGTTTTTTTCTCCAGATGCATCTCATTTCAATTTTAAGCCTGATATTATCCAACTTTTACCCAACTTTCATGGCTCAGATTCTGAAAATCCATACATGCATTTACGAGAGTTTGAAGAAGTGTGCAACACATATAATTATCTAAATTTTAGCTTGAACACCATTCAACTTAAGCTTTTTCCTTTTCCTTCAAAATATAAAGCTAAAAAGTGACTACAAAATCTTAGATCTGGGATGAATTGTAACAAAAAATTTGAAATATTTTTTCCATCTCATTGAACAAAATCATTCAAAAGGCAAATCATCACTTTCACTCAAAAACAAGGAGAAAATTTTTATCAACGATGGGATAAATATAAAAAATTGCTTAATCTTTGTCCAAATCATGGTTTTGAAATTTGGAGAGTTGTTTCTCAATTTTATGAAGGCTTAACACGTAAAGATAAACAAATGGTTGAATTTATATGTAATGGAACATTTGAAGATAAAGATCCAAACGAGGCAATTGAGTATCTCGATTCATTAGCTAAAAATGCTCAAAATTCTAACTATCAAACAAGATTCAATATCCCACATCTGGTGGAGGTATGTACACGCTCAAGGATGAACATGATCTCCAAGCCATATTTACCTCTTTGGCAAGAAAAGTTGTGGCGCTTAAATTGAAAAAGAATGGTGAATTAAAATCTGTTCAAGAAATTGTGTGTCACATCTGTGATACAAGTGATCATTCTACAAAAGATTGTCCCACTTTTTTGCCGTATTTTGAAGAATGTCTCCATGAACAAGCCAATGTTTTGAACAATTTAAAAAGACCAAATTTTGAACCATTTTCTTGAAGTTACAATCCAGGTTGGCAAAATCATCCAAATTTTAGTTGGAGGAATGATAATGCTGCACTATTTTCACAACCACATTTCAAAATCAACAAAATTTCCTCCACCTAAAAGGAATTTGGAAGATACATTGAATTATTTCATTGCAAAGCAAGAGTCTATCAATACTCAAAATTCTTAAGCCATGACAGATTTGAAAAATACTCTTGCTAAATTTGCAAAAAAGGTAAATTTCCTTCACAACCACAACCTAATTCCAAGGATCATCATTCACAAAGTGGAACTTCTGGAACTCAACTAATGGATCAGGTAAAATTTGTTATTACCCTTCACAGTGGTAAGGTTGTGGAAAAATCCATTCTTGAACCTTTTGAAGATGATGATAAATCAATTCTAAAGGGTAAGGAAGTGGAACCCATAACTTGCAAAGAGGAGGTTCAACAGACAGTGTCACCACCATTCCCCCATGTATTGAAAAATACAAAAAAATCAAATTTGAATTTTGATATATATGATTTTTTTAAAAAAGTAAAAGTTAATATTCTTTTATTAGATGCAATAAAGTAGGTACCATCAGATGCAAAATTTTTACAGACTTGTGCACTATGAAAATAAAATTGAATGTGAAAAGAAAGCATTTTTAGCCGAACAAGTAAGTGCAATCATTCAAAATAATAATACTTTGAAATACAAAGACCTTGGTTGTCCTACTATTTCATGTATTATTGGAGAATGAAAGATTAAAAAAGCCTTGCTTGATCTTGGAGCTAGTGTGAATTTACTTCTATATTCAGTTTATGAAGAACTCAATCTAGGTGATTTAAAACCTACTTCGGTAACACTTTTACTTGCCGATAGATATGTTAAAGTTCCAAGAGGTATGGTAGAAGACGTGCTGGTCCAAGTTGATAACTTTGTATATCCTGTAGATTTTATAGTTTTAGATACACAACCTATTGAAAGCTTGTAATGCAATTCCTGTAATTTTGGGTCGTCCATTTTTAACAACTTATAATGCTCTAATAATTTGCGGGAATGGAATAATGCAGTTGTCATTTGGTAACATGACCTTGGAGCTTAATGTTTTTAATCTTTGTAAGCAACCACATGACAAAGGATATGAAAGTGAAGATGAAAATCTTATTGAAACTCTTGTGGAAGAAAACATTCAAGAAGGGAGTACTCCTGACCAATTAGATATTTGTTCAATTGATACTGTTTTTAATCTCGATGATTCTATCTGCAGGTTTCACTTGTTACTAGTATCAGAGAAATAATTTGAGGCAAAATATGAGAACAAGATGAACCACCCATAATGGAGTTGAAACCCTTGCTAGAAGAATTAAAGTATGGATTCCTTGAAGATGATGAAACATATCCGGTGGTAATTTCTTCCAAATTAGCAAGTGATCAAGAAGGTAAATTAGTTGATATGCTTAAAAGACATAAAAATGCAATTGGTTGGACACTAAAAGATCTCAAGGGCATTAGTCCACTAATTTGCACTCACAAAATTCACTTAGAAGAAAATGCTAAAACATCTCAACAACCACAAATGAGATTAAATCCACGCATGAAAGATGTTGTGAACACTGAAGTTCTCAAACTACTCGATGTTTGAATTATATACCATATTTCTGATAGTAAGTGGGTAAATCCAACACAAGTAGTTCCAAAAAAATCCTGCATAATTTTGTGAGAAATAAATTCATTGGTGTTGAAGTGATTCAACAACTCCTTGAAAAAAAATGTGTATAAAGGAGTTTGCAAAGAAAAAAGAAGAAAAGCAATGAAAATAATGAATCAAAAGTGGTGAAAAAAATACAGGAAATAGAGTATATAATGATGAGAAAACAATAAGGGATGGTGAATGAAATGAGAAAGTAAATGAGTAAAAATGATAATTCTAATATTTATCTCAAATTTTGATTTCCATACCTTATATTGTAGCCATGAGCCGTAGCATAATGTTACAATACTACAAGACCTATTAATCTTGTCACATTTATCCAATATACTAGTGGACAAAAGTTGCTCAAGTCAAACCTATGGATACCTGAGAAACATGGTTAGCAAGTATAGACTTAAATCATTTGCATGTAAGTATCTCATTGTGTGACATCATTTTTGGTATACTTGTGTTGAAAATCTTATTAGCCAAATAATCAACAATAAAGTCCCATGTGATCTGTGTAAGTGAATTTGTATTTTAATGAAATGTGAGTTTAACTGAGCTGAGGATCTCTTGAGTTCATAAGACGAATGAGTGTTGTAAATTTATTTGAGCATTTGATTGGGAAAATTAACATTGACATATCACACACACACGTGACTCGAGTAATTGTGAATTACATGAAAGTGGATTAGTCGGAGGCCACGATCAATGGTGTCATATCCATGACTTATAGTCGTTAACATTACTTGTTGATTGAGTTCTTATGTTTACTTTTACTTTGCTCGTGACTAACAAAAGTTCAAGTTTGGGGGGGGGGGGGGTGATAAGTGCAAGAATTGCGAATTATGTTGGTTTCGGACAATATTACGCTTGGTATTTGTTGTTTTTTTGTCGTGTAGGAGATAAACCACTTTTGGCCGAATTATGGCGATTAGGAGCATGTTTTGATTGTGAAATGCGATGGATTAGAGTGTCAGTGCCAAGGAACCAGCGCCGCAGCGCTAATGTGCAACACCAAAGAACAAGCGCCTAGGCGCTGTTCCTAGCGCCGCGGCGCCAGAATCACCGCACAGCTAGCTCCTAGGCACTGTTGCTCAGCGCTTTGGTGCCAAAAGATGCAAACATCAAGCGCCTAGGTGCTACTGCTAAGCGCCGCGGGACCACACCCTCGAGAAACAGGCGCCTAGGCGCGGCACAAGCAGCGCCGTGTAACTAATGGTGGCGAAACTCACCAAATGGGCTTTCAACTTACGGCCTGGACAAAGATATACGAAGGAAAGCTAGGTCACAAACGAAAGAGGAGCCGTTTTGGAGAAAAAACCACGAGAGAACAGGATACTCGCACGAGGCGAAGGATTAGAGCGCAAGACTGGATTGCAACGACGAAGAACGACGAACCTAGGAATAAAAACGCCACTTCTGATTTGTCATCTAACCTTTCGTCCTTTTTATCTTCTTGTATTATGATGTCTAAACCTTTGAACATGTCTTGTTTTTGTTTAGATTTCATTATGAACTAATTTTCTATTCTTGACGATGATGTAGCTTCGTGGATACGATGATTTGACGTGGTTGTTTATATGATTGAATTCCGTTTTGGTTTAATTGTATTTCTTTGTTTTTATTTGACTGCAATTTACTGGCCATAAATTATTTGTTGTCTGATTGATTCTACAACCGGGAGAGGAAGTAGGATTATAGATCATTAGAGACACATCATTGAATGTTTATATCGTTCGAAAGACGTATAACTTTAGCGAGGCCTAGGTATGAACATTGTTTGTATTTATCATTTAAACCTAGATTCTTATTAGGAATGTTTGGATCAAAGTTTGAATGATACAAGTTATTCGTCACTTGGGAAAGGGGAATAAAATAATTGAGTGTTATTGGCCATTAAATAATTGGATTTCATGAATATAAATTCAACCGGGAATAATTATCGTGGAAACTTAGTGAAATCACTCCTCTAGATATTTTTTCTCATTGATATTTCTCCATTCGGAGATTAGATTAATATTTATTTGCCATTAATTCATTCTAAACAGACCAACCATTTTATTGATTATTCTAAATAAAGTCGTGACTATTTTAATTACAAGCACTGATATTTTTTTACATACACACTCCTCGTGGAAACGATACTCTACTCACATATAGTAAAACTCGACAACCGTGCGCCTGCGAGTGGAAAAATACGCAACAACGCTTAAATGCAATTTTCGTAAAATAGTTTTTTTTTTAAAAAAATTCTAGTAGTATTTTATTAGCACGAGTCGTTTCAGTTGGTATCACAGCAAGGGTCATGTAATTGGTTGTGCCACTGCCAGCTTAAGCCCCTCAGTCGTCAAGCCTCGAGTCTGTAAGTTTGCATGTTTTAAATAGTTTAATGCTATCACCTGCATATGTACATGATATATGTTTTTCAGTTATTTACAGTATATTCTTAGCTATTAACATGATTTAAGGATTAAATGTTTTGAAAACTAGATTAAATTACATGATGGGTTACGTGTAGCATTTGTACTATATTCAAATACTCTGCCTCCCAGACGCGCCCCCAGCACCGACAGACAGGATGATACTTCAGGAGGCGATAGAGGCCTTCCACCACCACCACCACCACTAGGAGACGCAGCTACCCGAGTCTTTGAGGGTATTGCGAGACTGATGGAGCAGGCACAACAAGCTCCCAGACCACAGACAGATATCTATGAGCAGTTGAAAAGGCTCAACCCGAATGATTTTGGGGGTACCATTGACACTTTGGTGGCGGAAGAGGGGATACAGTCATTTGAGCTACACTTTCAGTATTTAGAGATGAGGTATGGCGACAGGGTCAGATGTGCCACCTACATACTGATGGATGATGGATCCCTGTGGTGGGATAGAGCTGCATACGGGGTGGGTTTGGCTACCCTTACTTGGGTTCAGTTCAAGGATATATTCTATAACAAATAATTTCCAACGGATGCCACGGGATGCCTGACGAGGGAGTTCATGAGTCTCCGACAGGAAGATCTATCTGTGGTGAAGTTTATCCGGAGGTTTGATAGGGGTTGTCACTTTGTGTCCCTTATTGCAATGGATGCAGTGGAGAAGCTGAGGCACTTTATGGATGGTCTCAGACCCACTATTCACCGGGATGTTATGCTATCGAGGCCTATGACCTATGATGCTGCCACCGCCTGTGCTTTTCAGGTGGAACATGCCTTGATAGATATTGACGCCGAGATGCAGTGGAAGAGCATCAGGCCCAGAAGAGCTCGCAGCCACAGAAGAAATAGTTTACAGGGCCACAAAGACATCAAGGGCAGCAGAAGCCCTAGGGACATTTTAAGATTCCTGGACAGTAGAGGCCACCGCATGCTTCAGGGGGTCCTAAGCCGGAGGAGAGACAACCTTCCAAGCAATGCAATCGGTTCCACTTCGGTAGGTGTATGTGGGGGACCTTCAAATGTTTCATTTGCAAAGAGGAAGGTCACAAAGCACCTGATTGACCTAGGAACAAGGACCCCATGACTGGCAGGGGCTATGTGATGCATGCCAAGGAGGCGGAAGCTGAGCCAGACTCGAAACTCATCACCAGTAACCCTTTTGTTTAAAATTTTTATTTATCGCCCCGATTGCATGGGATATTATGTTTGTTAGAAATATTTTTGGGATTGAGAACTGAGATTAAAATTGGTTGCATGTTCTAATAGGTGAACTTGAGGGTTGAATTGATTTAAGTAAGAGTTTTAAGGATCAAAATGCAATAACAAAAATTACAGGGACTTAATTGAAAAATTCAAAAGTGGAGGGTCTTTTTTTGCAAATCCCCAATTTATATAGGCTTTTTTCGCATTTCTGAGATTTTTTGGGACCAAAGTGATAAATTTCGAGAATTTAGAGCGTAATTTGATAAATTCAAATTTTTTGGGGGCTAGAATGCAATTTATTTAAAAAAGAGGGAGTAAATTGAAGAAATTCGTAACTTTATGGGTGAAATTGCAGTTTTTGAAAATTTCTAATCGCAAATTTTGTAATTTTCGAAGGACTTCTTTCACTAAATTGGAAATTTTCAAACATTTGGGTTATTCAATGATAGAAAATTTCTTAATTTTCAACACAATCAAATTTAATGGTATGTTTTTTTGCAGGAAGGATATATATTTCAGGTGTAGCCATGTATGCATTGCTAGATTCCGGAGCTACACATTGATTTATATTCGAGTCATTTTTCAAGAGACTAGGAATCATAACAGAGGCTATGGATTTTAGATTTAGAGTTTCGATTCCGTCCAAAGATCAGATGTTTACCTCACATATAGTGAAGAGATTGGAGCTTCAGTTACAGAAAAATATGGTGCAGGCAGATTTGATAGTGCTACCGTTGCCGGAGTTCGACATCATTCTGGGTATGGACTGGCTATCTTTGAATGGAGCTGCTATAGATTTTCGACGGAGGTCGGTATCTGTCCGACCGCCCAGCGATAAGAAATTTTTGTGAGGCAGCCAGACACCAGCAGATTCCACACGTCATTTCTTGCATCTGTGCGAGGAAGCTCATGAGGAGAGGCTACCAAGAATTTTTGGTGAGTATTGTTATAATGACCGAGTCAGTTATCCAGAGGCTAGAGGATGTCGATGTGGTCAGGGATTTTCCCAGCATTTTCCCGGATGATATTTCAGACATTCCACCACACAGAGAGGTGAACTTTTCTATCGAGTTGATGTCGGGTATAGTGTCGATTTCTAAGGCGCCATATCGTCTAGCACATGAAACAATGAAGGAGCTAAAGGATAAAATATAGGATTTACTAGACAAGGGTTTCATTATCCCAAAATTTTCTACATGGGGCGCACCGGTACTGTTTGTTGAGAAGAAGGACATCAGCATGCGGCTTTGCATCGGTCACAGAGAGTTGAACATGTTCACAGTTAAGAATAAGTATCCACTGCCCAGTATAGAGGATCTATTTGATTAGCTTCAGAGAGAATCAATAATCTCGAAGATAGACCTCTGATCAGGATACCACCAGCTGAAGGTGATGGATGTGGATGTGCACAAGACGACTTTCATGACGCGTTATGGGCACTATGAGTTTAATGGTGATGCCCTCCGGAATGACAAACACGCCAGCAATCTTCATGGATCTCATGAATCGCATGTTTCAGCCGTTTCTTTATAGTTTTCATTGACGATATCCTGATATATTGGAAGAGGAGAGAGGAGCACAGTTAGCATTTTAGGACTGTGCTACAAGTTTTGCAGGACAGACGGTTATATGCCAAGTTCAGCAAGTTTGAGTTCTGGCTAGAAAGAGTGACATTCTAGGGCCAAATCATATCCTGAGATGGATTGGAGGTTGATCCCAGTAAGGTGGAGGCAATCCGAAATTGGCCAGCTCCTGAGAGTGTGACAGAGATCTAGAGTTTTTTGGGGTTGGCTGGGTACTACATGAAGTTTATTCAGGGCTTTTCTTCTATTTTGGTGCCCATGACTGCCTTGACAAAGAAGAATGCCAAATTCATTTGGGGATCAGAGTGCCAGGAGTGTTTTGATAGGCTGAAGCAGTCATTGACTTCAGTGCCAGTTATAGCTATGCCATCAGGGCAAGGGGAGTTTGTGCTTTTTACGGATGCGTCGAAGCTCGGTTTTGGCGCAGTTTTTTGCAGCATGATAGAGTTATAGCCTATGGATCAAGATAGTTGAAGGTCTATGAGAAGATTTATCCAACTCATGACCTCGAGCTAGCGGCCGTAGTATTCGCCTTGAAGATTTGGATGCACTATCTGTATGGGGAGAAGTGCAAGATTTTCACCGATCATAAGAGTCTGAAATACTTCTTCACACAGAAAGAGCTGAACATGAGACAATGGAGATGGTTGGATCTAGTGAAAGACTATGATTGCGACATAAGCTACCACCCAAGTAAGGCTAATGTGGTTGCGGATGCCCTTAGCAGGAAGAATGCAGTGATAGCTCAGTTGTTGGTATATAGACCATTTCAGGCAGAGATTCAGAGTTTTGAGCTTGTACTTTATGCGAGGGTTGATGCCCCTAGTCTTTCTACCCTGACAGTACAGCTGATAATGAGAGATATGATTCGAGCATGGCAGACTTCTGACGAGTAGCTGTAGAAATGGAGACAGCGGGATGCATCTAAAGGCCTGAGGTTGTATACAGTTGAGGACGGCACAATTAGATCTCGCCACTGATTGTGGGTTCCTAGTGGTGATTCCCTGAGAGCAGATGTATTGAGAGAGGCCCACAGCACCCCGTACTCCATCCATCCAGGGAGTACGAAGATGTACAAAGATATGTAGGCTCTCTATTGGTGGCCAGGCATGAAGCGAGACATTATGCGCTTCATCTCTGAGTGTTTGACGTGTCAGATGGTTAAGGCCGAGCATCAGAGACATTCAAGGAAGTTGAGACCACTCCCTATTACTGAGTGGAAATGGGAGAACATTACTATGGACTTTGTGACAGGGCTATCGAGAACGACTGGAGGGTATAATGCTATTTGTTTCATAGTTGATCGTCTCACTAAGTCAACACACTTTCTACCGATCAAGAAAACTTTCACCATGAATCAGTACGCAGAGCTGTTTATCAGGGAGATGGTCAGACTGCATAGGATTCAAGTGTCCATCGTATCAGACAGAGATCCGAGGTTCACGTCTGCATTCTAGAAGAGTTTGCATCAGGCATTGGGTACTAAGATGCTATTCAGTACTGCCTTCCATCCTCAAACCGACGAACATTCAGAGAGGGTGATTCATATATTTGAGGACCTATTTAGAGCTTGTGTTATCGACTTCCAGGGCAGCTGGGAGCCGAAGTTACCTCTCGCGGAGTTCAGTTACAACAACAGCTACTTGACATCTATTGGTATGGATCCATATGAGGCACTTTACGAGAGGAAGTGTAGGTCACAATTTTATTGGGATGAGGTAGGGAAGAGAGCAGAGTTGGGGCCATATATTGTCAGCCAGACTGCAGAGTTAGTGGTCAAGATCCGGGACATGATAAAGACCGCTCAGAGCCAACAGAAGAGTTATGCAAATCAGCGGCGAGAGGATCTAGAGTTTACAGTAGGCAATCATGTGTTTGTGAAGGTCGTACCGATGAAGGGTGTGATGAGATTTGAGAAGAAGGGCAAACTCAGTTCTAGATTCATTGGACCATTCCAGATCCTAGAGAGAGCAGGAACACTAGCTTACAGAGTTGCATTACCTCCGAATCTGGCGGGAGTTCATAACGTGTTCCACGTCTCAATGCTGTGGAAATATATGTTGAATCCTTCACATGTGCTGAATTATGAGCCATTGCAGCTGACGCCTAACCTGTCATTCAAGGAGAGACCCACCCAGATGTTGGACATGCATGAGAGGAGGCTCCGGAACAAGGTGATCCAAATGGTCAAGGTCAAGTGGCTGAATCATTCCGAGGAGGAGGCTACTTGGGAAGATGAGACCGAGATGAAAAGTCGCTACCCGAAGTTATTTGGTACATTTTAAATTTCGAGGACGGAATTCTATATAAGGGGGGAGGAATTGTAAGGTCTAGAAAATTCGCACGAGATAACCTGAATGCATGCAATCTAGGATTTTACTAAAATATGAGTTTAATTATTTTAAAGCTTTAAATGCATGATTATTTCATGGATGTGTTTTATTTCTTGGTTTATTAAATCGCAGGATTAAGGGCTTTTAGTAGCTTTTCGCACTCGAATGAGGAACGGAGACCGGGGACAGTTAAGGAAAAATATTTTTATTAAATAATTATATTAATTATTTAATATATGGTTTAAATAAAGTTGATTTTTGAAAATAGGCCTTGGTCGGGTATTTTTACTCGTCGGATCATATTTTTAACCGGTACGCAAAATTTATCGAGTAGAGACTTTTTAAGGGTTCAGACAATATTTACAAAAACATACCTAAACGAAATATTTTTCGAGAATGCTTTTGGGCTTATGTGATAGTTTTATTGCTTAATGTGCCCAAAATTCTTTTAATCCCTTTACTTTTACTTAAAGGCCCATTAGCACTTAATATTATAACTTAAACACTACAACTAAAAACCCTAAACCTAGTGCAACCATTCGGCCGCCCCCTTCTTCCATCAGCAGCCATTTTCAAAAAAATATTCAGCTACAACCTTCAAATTTCTCTCCAGTTTTACAAAGGAATCCTTCCCCGTCTCTCCGGTGCAAGTTCTACTCGTTGGTATCAAGGTTTTCGAGCGTAAAAATGCAAAGGCACGCCCTATACCTCGTTTTTCTCATCATTCACATCAATATATGTCTATTTGTGTGTTTATGCATGAGGAACATCGGCTCTACCATTTTATGTCCATAGGGATCGAATTTACATGGTTTCTCTCCATTATTCTTCATTTAAACTCACGTTTTTTATATGTTCTAAGGGGCTTCCGGACTGTGATGTGTGCGAGA
Organism: Primulina tabacum; assembly: GCF_025594145.1. Lineage (NCBI taxonomy): Eukaryota > Viridiplantae > Streptophyta > Magnoliopsida > Lamiales > Gesneriaceae > Primulina > Primulina tabacum. Next base: position 37,631,078 of record NC_134551.1, on the reverse strand, counting down.
CAATTTGCAGCAGGTTTTGAAGGTTCTTAGATGCAAAGATTAGAACGGGATCGAGTCTAGGTAAGGGGGACGATCGGTTGGGTCGTGTAGTGCAATTATTGGCTAGATCGGACGATGGCTCGTGTGCAGTGGTGCAAGAGTTGTTCTAGGCTTTGGACTAGAATCTGGTGGGTCTGAGACATGGTCTAGAATGGCTCGAGCACAGCTGGTTGCAGGCTAGGGGTAGATCGAATGGGATTGACGCAGTAGAGCTCAGTTTTGGTGATGTTCGGCAGAAGCTTGCACATTCGCACTTGCACGGGGCTATGGCCTGGGGTTAGGTCATTCCATGAGAGTCAAGTCTTATCCTAGGGTGGTCTGGTTTGGGGCTAGTCTTGTCTAGATTGGGCTAGGGTCGAAAATTTGAGGGTTAGTATAACGCTCCGAAAATTTAAAGGTCCACACGAACCACATGTATTTGAATTATTAAATGCTCTTGTATTTTAATTAAATATTTTAATTTCATTAATTAATTATGTTGTGCATACTTACTTGTTTAAAATATATTTTCTCTATGGTTGCATTAAAATGTATTTTTAAAGGTTATTCGAGTTGCGATAGAGGAACGGAGACCGATGGCTGAAAAACGGAAAATGTTTTTATAAAATAATTGTTTTTAATTATTTAAAATATGGTTGATGGTATTTCATATATTGAAAATAAGGGGTTTTTAGGTGATTTTATACGCCGGGACGTAAATTTTATCGGTGTTGGTTTTTCAACAAAAATGCAAACTTTTTAGCAACCTGGCTGATAAATTCACAAACTTATTTAAGCAAAATTATTTTAAATATTTTAATTAAATACTAATGGGCTAAGTGTGCTTAATTAAGTTGTTAATGGGCCTAAACTAGTAATAAGAATTTAATTAGGATTCTAAGCATTATTTAAAAGTTAAAAACCCTACACTTTTCACCTCTAATACACGGCCACACACTTTCTCACATTCAAAACTCCTCCACACTCACGTAAGGTTCACGGCACTCACATAAATTTTAAGGAAAAAAATTCGGTGGAAGCTTAGGAAGATTCAAGCGCGGTTCTCGTCCGTTCTTCGCAATCGTCAACAAGTTTTTCGTGCGTTAAATACGCAAAGGCACGCCTATTCTTTTCTTCAAACCATCATCACATCATATTAATTGTTTTATGCATGAAAAGTTTGCAAAATAAGAGACACTTTATGTAATTTTCGTTTGTGCATGTAACATGAAATTTTCAAGTAGGTTCTTTGATCCAAAGTATGTTGTTTATGTGCAAAAAGGGGCTGCCATGCCTAGGAAGGGTTAAGGTATGGTTTTACATGAATTTCAGACTCTTAAAACATCACCTAAACCACACACTGTTGCTGGTGTCCCCGCCGCCCAGTACTGTGGTTTCATGTAGATGGATCCATCGCCCAACACGTAGACGTAGACGTAGATGAACACGAAAATCAAAATTAATGATCTGAATTCAACGAAAGGAAAAATGAATATGTATATGTTGATGATAATATGAATATGAATATGTTGAGGATGATATGATTAAGTTTATGAAAATGTTTATGTTTAAAGTTCTTGCATCATTATGAAAATGTTTTTATTTAAAGTTTATGCATCATGAAAATGTTTACGAAAATGTTTAAGTTTAAGTTTATGCATCTTCATGAAAATGATATTTTAAGTATAAATATTTTTCACTGTTATATATTAACTATATTACGTATTACTTGTTACCAAAGATAGGAGGTGTTGAGTCTTTATACTCACTAGGTGTGTTGATGCAGATGTCATTAATGGCAATGATATTGGAGGCCTTGACGAGTGACTTGCTGGACTGTCGGTGCACATAACCCGAGGACCAGCGCTTCTATTTCCGCATTTAAGTTTACGATTTTAAGTTAAAGATTTCTACGACATTTTATTTTATGCTTTTTGAGAGATTTTGAGAGGTTTAGTATGGGCTACACTTTTCAACGTTTATTGCTTTTAGATTTGGTAAAACATGTGACGATTTCATTCTTATGGCTATTTCACTTGATTTTTAAAATGCTAGTTGGATGATGTTTTATTTTAAAGGGTAAAATATTTTTTTCATGAGGTTTATGTGTATGGCCGAAAACTGAGTGTTCTAAAAAAAAAAATTTTGGCACGTTTTAAGGAAACGAATAAGCAGTCGTTTCAGTTAGGTACACTAGGGTTTCAAGGTTACAACGTATAGAAAATTACAACAACTGGTCGAGGGTTTTCGAGGGCCTTAGGTGGTATAAAATAAGTGCTTTAAAGGTTTTTCATGTAGGTTTGCTCATGGTTCAATTTTAGAAATGTTTGGTTGAGTTTCGGGTTTATTCGGTTTAAAACCTGGACCTCGGTCCAAGTTTTAAAACGAGTCGTATAAGTTACGGAATGAGCTTGAGGTTACGTCTATAAATTGATTATAAATATGTTTTGAGGTGTTTTAAGGAGTTTTGTTGTCTTTGAGTCGAAATTTTGAGGTCCAGGGGTAAAACGATCAATTAGGGTTTCTAGGGGTAAAATTGTCATTTTGCACCCGGGTCAAGTTAGCGGTCCTGGCAGCGTCGTGAACACTAAAATTGCATGTTTAAAGTGTATATGATATTATGATCATGAATTTCTATGAAAATACGATGCATTCTTGATTTTAAGGAAATTTACGTACATGCATGAGTTTTATAAGTGATGAATAACATGAAATGTTTTGAAAGAAGGGAGTTGGTTGTGACTGATGGATCGGTTTGGGTACCTTTGAAAATTCTTTAAACACAATATTCTCAATGAGATGCAATAGCTCGTGTTCTAAGAATGTAAAAAACGATGAATTAGATCGAGTTTGGTTTTAAACCAAGCGGAAAATACTCGAAATAACCCTTTGTTAAAAAAAGCTAATCAGTTTAAAAGTTTTAACTTGTGTAAAATGAATAACTGAAATAAGGGAATCTGTTCTTGCATATATCAGTTTAGTTATGGTGAGAACTGAACCGATAATAGCTCAAACTGATCAAATCAGTTTTAAAACGGAAGTTGAGCAGTTAAATACACATTATATGTTTTTGGATGTTCAGAGACTTCAACTGCTCGTACGTCACACCTTCTACCACTTCGGGTAGGTTTCACTTGAGTACTTTGAATTGTACAACACCTTGTATAAACCCACTCAACTTAGGACTTACCCTACTGCCTAATTGAATTCCTAGCCTAGATTGAAGACAACACCTTCCAGCCAACACTTGTTTAACTTCAATGTGTCAAAGACTACATACACAAGTTTATTATTTTTACGCAAGACTCACTCAACTTATCAGTACGCTCAATTTTATGTATGTGTGAGTGATTGTGTGTGCGCGTGTGTTAGAACTGAATTATGAATATAACATGAAAGTGTTCTCACACACTGAGAATTTTTCTTCTAGACTAAGTAGTTGGCATGCCATTTTTCTCTTATTTTCGATCTTCACACACTTGTGTGTTTTTCCACATACTTGTATTGATGATCTTGGTCTGATATTTATAGAGACAATGAGACCATATACCAAGACTCATCAAATATTTTCGTTGCAATTTGAATTCGTTCCTCGAAATGTTTCTGTACTTTTTGACAGCTATTCAAGAACGTTTTGCTTAAAGCACTGCTGCAACGTCTATTAGTGTCCTTTGACTGGACAAAAGCTTTTTCTCAGTGCGCTCTGCTGGATTCCATTAAGCTTGACTTGTTCTACAAACTGATTGATTCCTAACTGATATTCTGAACTGGTTAGTTGAACTGATCTTGACCTAGTTAGGTGAAATCAGTTGTCTCATCAGCTGAATTGATTTTGTTGCTTCAGTTGAACTGGTCAGCTGGACTCTTCATCAGTTGAGCTCTTCATGTGCTGGTCGGGCTTCTGAAGGTCTTCTATTGAACTGCCTATCAGTTGGACGATCAGTTGAACTGGTTTTTTGATATTTCAGTTGAACTGGTTCAATTGGGTGATCAGTTGGCGCTTTCAGTTTGCGTCTCGATAGCTTCATTTTTGGCTCGATAACCGATAAGTTCAAATTATGATCAGTTCCAGTTTTTGCGCACTTATGTAAAATCATTAAAAACAAAATTTTGGAACATTTCATGTTCGAAATCTTGATTTTTATTTTAACAAAACTTATTATTTATTTTCTAATGATTTAACTTAGTGCGCGGGAAGCTGTAACTGATCTGGATTCGAACTGATCAGTTATTAAGCTAAACTGAAGCTATCGAGACGTAAACTGAAAACACCAACTGATCGACCAAACTGAATCAACTCAATTGATTTATCAAAGAGTAGTTCAACTAATTGTCCAGCTGATAGGTGGTTTGGTAGAAGACTTTCAGAAGCCCGACCAGCTGATGAAGAATTCAACTGATGAAGAACCCAGCTGACCAGTTCATCTGAAAAAGTGAAATCAGCTGAACTGACGAGCTAACTAATTTCACAATCCCAACTGAAGATCAGTTCAGATGATCAGTTAGGAATCAATCAATTGCAGATCAAGACAAGCTTATCTAAACGGATTCTAGTTACGCACAAAGATACAAAAAGCATCTGTACTATAAAAGGTACAATAATGGACGTTGCAACAAATATTAAAGATGAGATATTCTTGGAGGCATGTCAGAAAAGTAGTGAAACATATTTCAAGGAACGCATTAAAGCTGCAACGATCACATGTGATGAGTCTTGGAGTACGGTCTCAATGCCTCTATAAATACAAGCTCAAGACCATTGACAAATAATATGAACATTGATATAGGTGGGTTTTACGTGTTTTTATTATTATGTGATAGCTCATTGTGTTGCATTTCTCGTTTACATTGCATGCATTTTGTGGCATATATTATGTTTTATCGTTACTCATGTGTCTCGTGTGTAAAAAAGCAAGAGATTTGCGAATAAACCGAAGAAAATGCTACGATATGCGAAAGTCATCCGCCCGGGCGCCTCCAAGGTGTGAGAGAAGGAATTTTTGCGAAGGGCATCCGCCCGGGCGCGTCAAAGAAAAATAAAAATACAAGATTTGCGAAGGTCATCCGCCCGGGCGTAAACTTATGTCCGCCCGGGCGCGTTTGAAATTTTGGGAAGATTTTTTGGACGATTTCTTCCCTTAATTCTGAATGTGCATGATATGGAAGGGAGATTGCACGAAAATTGGATTATCATTCAGCAGCCACCACAAGCTTTGGAGAGGAATTCGCGCTTGGATAGCAGATTCGACAATTTTCCGGGCATCGTCCTTGTTTTTCATCAAATCTAGTATTTCTAACTTAGTTTTTATCTTTGATACATTGTTGCTTTTATTTTTACTATGAATTCTAGTAGCTAACTTAAAATATTTTTTGGGATTTAAGGGGATCCTACTCCAAACTTTGATTTAGTTAATTCATAGTTCAGTTGTTGGTTTATTCTTGATTGTGTTACTGTTTTTCATTGTGTTGTTAGAGCGTAGCTAACTTTAACAACGTTTTATATTGCGAGTGAGTTCGAGAGAATAGCTTCTGATAGGAACGAGTAGTATAATCCGTGGATATACAATTTACATAGATATATGAAATTGGATACGCGCCGATAGTTATAGTCCTAAGGGTCGAAAACTAGGGGATTTCATAGATCGACATGCAATTCGCTCTTGATAAATAATTAAAGACATTTAATTACTTCGCTGAGTAGAATTAGTTTGGCATAGCTCGAGAGAGTGTGTTCAATTGAATAGGTAATCCTGTCGGAAGCATACAATCACTGCCGAAAGAATTAATAAATTAACGAGGGGTAGGTAAACTGAAATTCCCAACAAATTCATTTCTCATTGAATTTTAACCAACCATTTTAGATTTTATATTTCATTATTCAAGTCTTGAATCCTTTTTTATTTGCATGTTTATTTGAGTATAGTAGTAAAAATCAATCAACCAAATTTCGTTGCTAAAGATTTAATAACTGAAAATAATAATTGTCAAATACAGTCTTCAGTGGAACGATACTCGTACTCACGTACATTATACTATTACTTGACATCGTGCACTTGTGATTAATTTTGAGCATACAAAACCATATTTTTATTGAGGATTCCACAGTGCAAGTTTTGCTCGATCAAGTTTTTGGCGCCGTTGCCGGGGACTGTTAATTCACAATTCTATTTTTAGTTATTTTCTTTAGCATTGTTTCATTTTATTATGTTAACACTCTATATTCTATTACAGATATCTCTTCCAGTGCATGCCAAAGTCACTTGACGTGGAGCTTGAGCAGTTTGACCCTGAAATTGAAAGAACTTTCCGCAGGATAAGACAGCAGCAGAGACTGAAGGAACTGATGGAGAGACACGAGCACGAGCATGAGGAGAAACATCGTGAAGATAGACATGTGGAAATGTCGTGCCGCATACCAATGCTAGAGTATGCCCAGCCTTCTTTGGATGGAGTACGCCCCAGCATTGTGAGACCTATTGTGTGGGAAAACCACTTTGAAATCAAGCCAGCGATAATTCAGATGATTTAGAATACAGTCCAGTTTGGAGGATCTGCAGTAGATGAGCCAAACACGAACATCGTAGATTTTCTTGAAATTTGCGATACTTTTAAATTTAATGGAGTTTCTGATGATGCTATTAGACTGCATTTATTTCCTTTCTCCTTATGTGATAAAGCTAAAGCATGGTTGAATTGTTTGCCTGTAGGTTCGAGCACCTCATGGGAGGACATGGCGAAAGCGTTTCTCATCAAATACTTTCCTCCATCTAAGACCATGAAGCTGCGGGCAGACATCACCACATTTGCTCAATTCGAGCAAGAGTCTTTGTATGAGGCATGGGAGCGTTTCAAAGATCTACTACAAAGATTTCCTCATCACGAACTGCCATTTGGTTAGTCGTTCAAACCTTTTATTATGGCTTGCTTACTCCTAATCGTACTATGATAGATGTTGCTGCTTGTGGGAACCTGTTGCGAAAAACTACTGAGGAAGGATATGAGTTATTGGAGGAGATGGCTGCTAGCAACTATCATCCTCAATCTGAAAGGAACAACCAGCGAAGAAGTGCAGGAGTTCACCAGGTAACTAACCTTTCCGCTATTACTACACAACTTGATGTCTTGAACAGGAAACTAGATGGTTTGAATATAGGTGGTACGGCTATGCGTCTGCAAGAGATATTTTGTGAAAAATGCGGAGGATAACACTATGTTAAGGACTGTCAAGACAGTGGTCCTTTTTATGTGCCAGAATGGGCACCTGTGAATCAAGTGGGAGTCCAAAACCGTCCGAGGAATGATCCTTATTCAAATACATACAATCCGTGATGGAGACAACACCCGAACTTCTCATGGGGTGGTCAAGGCAGTCAGACTTGACCACAAGGAGGACAACAGTATAGTAAGCAACCGATGTATCGACATGAGCCTCGAGAAGAGAAATCTAGTTTGGAGCAAATGATGTCTAAGTTCATTTCAGCCACCGAGACTAAACTGCAAAACCAGGATGCATCAATAAAGGGCTTGGAGAATCAGATAGGTCAGTTGGCTAAAATGATCACGAGCAGAGAACCGGACACCTTGCCAAGCACACGGAAACTAACCCGAAAGAGCAAGTGAAAGCCATAGCGTTGAGGAGTGGAAAAGTGCTTGAACAAGAAGAGAAAGAAAAAGAAGATCAACGAGAGGGAGCGGTTGACACATCTACAAGTGAATCTTCTAAATCTACACCCACACCCACTGCACAATCTACAATTGCAATTCCCCCACCTTTCCCTGCAGCACTGAAAAAAGCAAAACTTGACGCACAATTCGATAAGTTTCCTGAGGTATTTAAAAAATTTCATATCAATATTCCTTTTCCCGATGCTTTGATGCAAATGCCTAGTTATGCTAAATTTTTGAAAGACATATTAGCTAATAAGAGGAAGTTGGAGGATCACATGACGATGAACTTAACTGAAAATTGCTCTGCTTTGGTGCAAAACAAAATCCCACCGGAACTAAAAGACCCAGGGAGTTTTTCTATTCCTTGCATGATTGGGGATGTTGTTTTCCATAAAGCTTTGTGTGATCTTGGATCAACTATTAATCTTATGCCTTTATCTGTATTCAGGAAACTCGGATTAGGAGAGCCTAAGCCAACCAGGATGTCCTTACAGCTAGCTGACAGATCTGTCAAGTATCCACGGGGAGTTATTGAGGATGTGCAAGTGAAAGTGAGCAAATTCATTTTTCCTGCAAATTTCGTGGTGCTTGACATGGAGGAGGATATGGAGATGCGTTTCAAATTTAACAGCTTTCTTCACGAAGGATTACTTCGAGTTTCTTCCGCTTGGTATTTAAAACCAAACTCGATTTAATTCATCGGTGTTAACATTCTTAGAACACGAGTTATTGCAGCTCTTGGAGAATATTTTGTTTGAAGTACCTCAAGGTGCCCAGCAAACTATCCTTCAATTGGTATCAGAGCTAGTTTTTCAAAGAAGAACATTTGAAGAAAACTGTGTTATAAATTATTTTACTTTAAAATAGTTTTAAATGATAGTACTTTATATTATTTTCAAAATTATTAGAAAATGTTTATCTATCGCTCATTGCGAAAGGTTGAGAGGATTGGCTCTGCGACTAACATTGTCGCCACTTCTCTCGACTCCAAGCTTTGGGTTTTAATCAGCCTGCATGGTTATGAGCTTTACCTGTCAAGATGCATAGCTTAATTGTTCAGTGAACAAGATTTCAGTTGCAAGCCTACTAGTTTAGCTGACAAACAACGAAGATTAGCCGTGCTGGGATGTTGGATGATTAAAGTGGAGCTTAATCATCAGCAATATACCGCCGCTTCATTGATATATCAGATCAATGTGGCTCAACATCAGTTGAATTAATTTGAGTCAGATCGACAAGTTAGTCAGCAAAGAGATCAAGTTCAAGGCAAATTAGCTGTTTTTTTGGCAAAGAAACTCACGATTGGTGCATGATTTCAAATGGTGAAGGCAACTAATTGTTGGAATATCTAGTTCTGTCATGCACAAACTGACTGATAACTGACGTTATTTAAAATGCTATTGTAGTAGCAATTTTCCTTACAACTGATTGTACTTAAATGTAAAATAAAAGGAAGTTTATTTGATTAAATAAACATCATGTTCATCCATTTTTTTTAAAATGTTGTGAAAGGATCGGTTAGAAGGTGGAAAGTGTTTGGGGGGGGGGGGGGGGGGTTGAATAAACACTATCAAATATTGAGTTTAGTTTAGTGACAAACTGACCCTCGGTATCTCGTCGGTCAATAACAATCAGTTTAACTGAAAAACAGTTGCGGAAGTAAACTGACTGAAAGATAGAATAACTGATAGTAACTGAAATTAAATGCACACGATTTGTTTCTGGATGTTCGGAGAATGGAATAACTCCTACGTCACCCCTTCTATCACGAAGATAGGATTTCCACTAAAAGACTTTGATCGAATACAAACTTTGTACTGACCCACTTCAGTTTGGACTTAACATTTGCCAAAACTGAAACTCTTAGTTTACAATAACTTTTACAGTGCGTGACTGAACACAACACAACTGAATGAATCTAACAAAGATTTCAAGGTGCTAGCAAGCTCGTAAAGATAGCCTTGATTGCTACTGATAAATCTGATAAGAGTGAGCTTTCATATCTGAATGCGAGTTGTGATTTTAGCAGAGTAACAGCAAGCTTGAATGGAATAGTAGTTCGTGTATATCGTTCTCAGCTGATCTCTTCACCTATTTATAGGCTTCCCTCTCAATGGTAATATTAAATAACCTTTGAATCGATATATCCGTTGATTGCCACGTCATTATTCTCTGACATTCGTACATTGCACTCTGAAATGCGGCGTTCCACTAATAGTTGCAGTCTATTTGTACTATTTGTCGGTTGTCGTTCTCGACTGATGACGTATACAAATGAGAGATTGGCTGAAATACACTTTGCTGGAAAACTTATAACCGATTGTTTCAACTGATCATTTCCCAACTGATCAGTCAGTTATATTTCTGCTTCAACTGATGACGTGTATAATTTTTAGCTGGTACGCATTCAGTTGTGTACATTTGATCAGTTTGCAATCTTCAACTAATAACAGTTGTAGGATTTTAGTCGGTTAGGCTCGTATGACTTTGATCAGTTATTCCAATAGGTTCGAAGCTTAGTTTGTCAAATAACTGAAATTTAGTTTCCAACAATTTCCCCCTTTTTGGTGATTGACAAAACTCAGACTTTAATAAACTGGTCATGAATCATTGTAGATAAAATAATTTTTTTAATGTACAGATTCGTACAAAGAATAATCTAATAACTGACCGAGGTGTGGTCTCTTCAGTTTCATCCTCTCTTACTCCTTCATCAATCTGTCTGCTTCCCCTTTTTTGTCAAGCACATCGACTTTGAGAGATAGAATTCTAATATCAGCTGCAATATCTTTAACAGCAGTCATCATAGTTGTTTGCAGCAAGTCGATTTTCCTTGAGACAGATGCCTCCATAGGTTCTACTCGCTTGCCAATTAAGTCTTGATTGAGGGAGAAACTTTCAGCTAAGCCTCTGTTCTTTTTAAGCTCGTCGATCACAAAAGAAATGGAGGTCACAGCCTCTTGAATAGATTTCAGTTTCTCCGAGTTGAATTCACTGGAGGAGTTCACTTTCAGGGAGTGAGCAAGCTGAGTGCATTGAATCTCCTTTATTTCTTGCATTATGTTGGACATATTGAGCTGAATGTCCTGAATCTCTTCAAGGACTAAATCCATGTCTGATGTATGAGAATATCTAGACGGCCCTGGTTCTTGTTCTTTGGAAGATTTATCAAATATGACCAAAGTCTTGTCAGAAATCTCTGTTTCAGCAATAGTCTGTTCTGGAACAACAGTTTCGGTGACTTCTTCTTGAACTATAGGAGGTTAAGATTGATTCTGAGCAGCAGATGAATTATCTTGCTGAATATGAGAGTCTATGGGATTTTCAGCTGAAGGATCATCAACTGGTGCTACTGATTGATAATCAACTGAGACTTGTGCTGGCTCGTCAGTTAGTAATTTTTCAATAAGGATCAACTGAGCCTCCACAGTGTCAGCAATCTCTTGATCTGGTGACTGAGTTGGTACGTCAGTTTGATTATAAGGTTCAGCAGAGACAACATGCTCAGCGGGCTTGTCAATAGGAGTCTCTTGAGCTGCTTGATCAGTTGAGTGATCAACTGATTCAGAAATGGGTACATCGGTTTGAGATTCTTGTACTACTGACTGGATAATTTCATCAATATTTGCGAGTGTCAAGTCAGCTTCTGAATATATTTGATGATCAGCAGCAGTAGATTGAGGCACATCTTGTACTGGCTCTTCAGTTGTAGCAGCAGCTTGTACATGGGATGGCTCTCTGTGTTGAGAAGGCGATTTATCTTCTTCATCTTCTGAAGTGCCTTCATGATTGACTAGTTCTTGATCCATCTCCCAAAATTTTATCTGTGATTGCAGAGCCATAAGATCAGTTTCTAGCTGCGTGAGCACAACTCGATCATTATAGGAAGTTGGACCAGTGGGAATATAGTTTCTTTTCAATTTCTCAATCAGTTGGCCCAATTCTTGGCTCTGATCTGATCAAAGAAATAGTTCTTTCTTCCCAAAGCCTGAATTATTGTACCAGCCTTGACCATTCTGATAACATTTGCCTCCAACTTGATGAATGTATCCAGCTTTGACTTCTTTTTCAGCTGTTTGGCAATGTGTACGTTCTGAACCTAGTCCACGCATCATAAACCTTCAGTTTTTATTCAGAAAAAGCATTGACCTGTTCCCAGATGAGGTCAATGTGAGTCTGAATGGCATTGGATGGCCTTGGCTCTTCAATCCACTTGCCTTTTGCTTTCTCATCAGTAAGAATATGTGGAATGTTCAGTCCAGAGTGAGTAGTGTCCACTCGTTCTTGAATGAAGATTCCCTTGGGTCGAGAAGGATCAAGGATCGAAGGTCGATTTGGATCAAAGGAGCTGCAACTTTTGTTGATTCCTTCTTCTTGTCAGTTGGAATAGCTTTCAAAGGAATAGCCTGAATAGGCTGTTGAGCATCTGATGACTTCATTCTCTCAGCTGGGATAGATGCCAACGTAGCCACTGGCTTTGTCTTCTAAGTCCTTTGCTTCTTAGTAATCAACTAATAAGGTGTTTCCTCAGAATCTAATCCACTGACAATCAGTTTTCTCTTGGTAGTCTTCAGTTGTGCTAGAGACTTGGCCTGTTTAACTGATTTGGGAGCAGGCTGCAGAGTCCCAATCTCCTTCTTGATCTTAACAAACTGATCATGAGACATGTCCAGCTTAGTCACTGATGGCTGAACATTTTTGGCTTTGAAAACTTTGAACTTTGATGATCTCTCTGAATCATCAGCAATCAATCCTTTGGCTTTCATCAAATAGCTCAGCTGAACAGCAAATCCTTGGACTTCTTGGTGGATTGGAACATATTTTTCAAAATATTGAAGATAAGGCGCTTCCAGTTAAGTCTTCGTCCAGCCATGATAACGGTGATGGCTTGAAATTTCTCCAAATTAAGGGCAGCAAAAGATCCCGCCTTCGCCAAAATCCCCTTGGCTACTATATCAGCCAGCAACTGAATTTCATGCTTCAGTTCTTTCTTTGGATCGGAAACCTTGATTTTCCGTCCATCAGCAGAGAATAGAGTTTGCATCTCTTCAACATCAGATGCCTTAACTTGAGTATGGTTGGTCAATCCATCAGAAGGCAACACGAACAGTTCTCCAAAAGAATCTTCAGAGATGGTCAACAACTGACCATTGACAGTAGAAATGATGTTTCCATCAGAATTGATCTTTCCATTGGAGTAGAAGTCTAGAAGTTCCTTTGGGTAAATATCCTGCGAAGAGTGTCCCAAAAATGTCCTTAGCCCAGCTGATTCGAGCTTCAGAAACAAGTTTTTGACATCGGCTTCTCCAACTGATAGAACTGATCCAAAGTTGATAACCATAGCATTTAGCATGTGTGCGGGAATTTGATTGGCCATTTGAAGTGAATGATTTCCTGCGAAAAAGAAAGCTTGAATTTGCTTGTGCTCTGAAAATTTTAGGTAAGCGTAAAGAAAAAGAACTGAAATGGAGCGGGCAAAGTACTTATGTACGTGACGGTTCAAATTATTGGACACGTGTTAGTCCAGGAAATTTGAATAAAAGACGTGTGTACGTGTGGTAAAAACGTGTGTTGAAAAAACATGGATTAAAAGGGTCCGCGTTATAGTCTGTCACTTGATGAGATATAGCATTAAATGCTTTGATTAACCAGTCACGTCACTGAATATGGAATAAAAAAAATGGTTAAAGTGTTAACTTATGTGAAAAGATTAGTGAAATGATCAGCTGAACGATCAGTTGTAAAACCGTGTCTTTTCAGTTGAAGATTTACTAACTGTTGTCTTCTCAGTTAACCTTTTAAACCAATATTCCCCCTTAATTAATGCATATAAAGATTAAGGGAATTTAAGCAAAACGAATTAAATAAAATCTTATGCTTAGAAGGTTAATCGTCTGCTGTAATGACGTTGTCCTTTTATCTTCTTTAACCTTGGACTATAAATAAGAGTAACTCGGTTAGTCTCAAACATATCAACAAGAAATATTCAGCAGCTAAAATGGCAGATGCAGGTAGTTCAAACATTCCAAATATGGCAGAAGACTTCATGAAGTCAGCTGTAGAAAAACGAAAAGCTGAGATGGAAGATGAAGTCTTCCATAAAATCCTTCACTTCTGGGAGGAGTTGCAAGGACTTCTGTTTCTATGGGAGAATGAGATGGCTACCACCCCCAGACTGTTGGCACAGCTTGAGAAATATCGGGAACGTGTGCTTGTTGCTAGTACAGTGGAGATCTTCGAAGGTGATAATATCTACCAGCTGATGCTCTACAAGGAAATGAGAATCCTTGAGCGTATAGCTGACTCCGATAGCTTCCTTAAGACTTCCACTGGTGATATAAGCCGCTGGATGGCCAAGTGGACGTCTTTTGTTCAGGAAGAGTTGTACGATGTAATTCGCACCAATTTCTTCAAATAAATAAAATGTTATTTTTGTTTATCTTTGTCTTCTATTTACCTGTAAAGATTAATCTCAGCAGTTGATTAGTAAAACACAAACTGAACATAATAAATGACAAATAACGAACTGACATCAGTTAGAAAGTACGAACTGATATGTAACGCAAGTTAATCGACAACTGACAAATTCGCAATAAAATTGATTATGATAAATCAGTTAATCCAAGTATATTGCGAAAGTGAGAAAACTTAGTCTCAGGCAACGGTTTGGTGAAATGTCAGCTGCTTGTTGTTCGGTTGAGACATATTTAGTCTTATGTCCTTCTTCAAGACATGATCTCTGATGAAGTGATTCCTGACATCTATGTGCTTGGTTCTGGAGTGAAGAACTGGATTATAGATGATAGCAATCGTGCTTGTGTTGTCACAGAATATGGGCAATTCTTTTGCGATGACTCCATAGTCTCTCAGTTGTTGTTGATTCCAGAGCAGTTGAGTACAGCAACTTCCAGCATCAAGATATTCTGCTTCAGTTGTGGACGTAGCGATGAATGTCTGCTTCTTGCTAAACCAAGAGATCAGTCTGTATCCTAGAAACTGACATGATCCACTTGTGCTTTTTCGATCAAGCTTACACCGTGCATAATCTGCATCTGAATAGCCAACTAGATTGACAGAGGAGTCTTTAGAATACCATAACCCAACATTCTGAGTGCCTTTCAAATATTTCAAACTACGTTTGGCAGCTGAAAAACGTGATTGTTTCGGGTTTGCTTGAAATCTGGCACACATACAGACAGCAAATACAATATCAGGGCGACTAGCAGTTAGGTATAATAATGAACTTATTAAACCTCTGTAAAGTGTCGCCTCGACTAATATTCTCCCTTGATCAATGTCTAGTTTAACTGATGAGCTCATGGGAGTACTTGCAGCTGAACACGATTCCATGCCAAATTCCTTCAGCAACTCCTTTGTGTATTTAGTTTGACTGATGAACGTTTCTGTCTCCAGTTGCTTCACTTGCAGTCCAAGGAAAAATGTCAGTTCTACCCATCATGCTCATTTCAAATTTATCCTGCATCAACTTAGCAAACTTCTCGCATAGTTTGGGGTTAGTTGACCCAAATATAATGTCATCAACATAAATTTGAACGAGTAAAATATGATCATTCTTAGAGAATTTGAACAATGTCTTATCAACTGATCCAACAGAAAAATCGTGATCAATTAGAAATTTTGAAAGTGTCTCATACCAAGTTCTTGGAGCTTGTTTAAGACCATATAAGGCTTTGTTCAAATGGTAGACATGATCAGGAAAATGATGATTGACAAAACCTGGAGGTTGTTCAACGTACACTTCCTCTTGCAACTGGCCATTTAGGAAAGCACTCTTTACATCCATTTGGTAGACTTTGAAATCCTTGAATGAAGCATAGGCAAGGAATATTCTTATGGCTTCCAGTCTTGCAACTGGTGCATATGTATTATCGTAGTCAATTCCTTCTTCTTTCCTATATCCTTGTGCTACCAATCTTGCCTTCTTGCGCACAACTGAACCATCTTCGTTCAGTTTATTTCTGTACACCCACTTTGTACCTATAACAGTTTTTGAAATTGGTCTTGGAACTAAGGTTCCAGACGTTGTTATGTGTAAACTGATTCAGCTCCTCTTGCATAGCATTTGTCCAGTTTGGATCATCATGGACTTCATCAGTTCTCTTTGGTTCCAATAGTGATACAAAAGCTGAATGAATAAATAAGTTGAGCATCTGATTTCTAGTTCTCATCGGATCAGATGGGTTACCTATTACCAATTCTGGAGGGTGTGATTTTTCCATCTATATTCAGCATTTGTTGTATCCATGTCAGCAACTGCTTCAGTTTGCAACTGGTTGTTTTCTTCAGTTTCAGTTGCTGCTGCATCAGTTGGTAGCTGATTATCCTCAATAGGCTCTGCCAACTGATTATCACGAACAGCTTCCTGTTCAACTGATTGATCCACAATTTCTGGTTCTGGTGTTTGAAGGATGTTTCGATTGATGTGATTTTCTTCTTCATGATCATCCTCCAAACTGATATCTGTAAATCTATCCACTAGATCAACTAGATCAGTTGGCTTGTTAGTTAGTACAGTTTCATCAAAAACAATATGTATGGACTCTTCAACATTTAGTGTGCTTTTGTTAAGCACTTTATATGCTTTAGTGACTGATGAATATCCCAAAAATATTCCCTCTGCAGATTTAGCATCAAAGGATTTTAAATGATTTTTGCCATTGTGAAGAATAAAACATCTGCAGCCGAATATTTTGATGTAGGAAACCACACTTTTTCGTCCATGCCAGATCTCATAAGGTGTTTTCAAATGATTCTTATTATTCATTGATCTGTTCTGAGTGTAACACGCAATGTTTACTGCCTCTGCCCAAAACCTTTGAGAAATGCCAGAATCAGCAAGCATTGTTCTAGCAGCTTCTTTGAGGGTCCGATTTCTCCTTTCAGCTACACCATTTTGCTGAGAAGTTCTAGCTGCTGAGTGCTCATGCTTAATTCCAACATTTTCTAAAAAATTGAAAGAATTTGATTAATGAATACAGTTCCTTGATCGACTCTGATTCTATCAATTTCAACTGATTTCTCATTTAATAGTCTTTTGAAAAGCTTGATAAGTTGTGCAGCAGTTTGGTCTTTGGATTTTAGAAAAATAACCCAAGTAAATCTTGAAAAATCATCCACAACCACCAAGGTGTATTTCATTCCCCCTAAGCTGGTATTGGACCAAATAGATCCATGTGCAACAGCTCTACGCAATGGGAAGAAGATTTACTGCCCTTGTTTTTAAAAGAAGATTTTACTTGTTTACCAAACTGACATGCTGAACAAATTTTATCTTTGGTAAAGTCCATTTTGGGCAAACCAGTGACAAGATCATGATTACTCAGATATGCAATGGATTTAAAGTTCAGGTGGTTTAATCTCTTATGCCACAACCAGTTTTTAGAAGATTTTGAAGCAATAAAACATACTGGTGCATAAGGTTGATCATTCCAACTGACTTTTTAATTGTTTCCACACCGTTTGCCAGTTTGGATGACCTCATCAGTTGAGTCTTTGGCTGAACAAGAATGTTTGTCAAACTTAACTGAGAATCCATTATCGCATAACTGACTAATTCTAATCAATTATACTTGAGATTCTCAACTAATAAAACATCATTAATGATAAAGTTACAATGGATAAGCTTACCCTTACCAACAATTTTACCTTTGGAATTATCTCCGAAACTGATATTTGGTCCAGTGTACTTGATCAGTTGAGATAACAGGTTTGCATCTCCTGTCATGTGTCGTGAGCATCCACTATCCAAGTACCAGATTGATTCCTTGCTTGTACATGTTACCTGCAATCACACACAAGATATAATTTTGGTACCCTTAGTTATTTGGGTCCTACATTGATTAGTCCTTTAGGAATCCAGACTTGGATCAGTCTAACTGACTGTCCAGTTGCTGTATTCCAGATGGTCTTTCTCGATTTGTGTGTGGTAGGTGTGTAGTGTGCAGATGAGACAACATGTGATTTAGCTTTGTTCAACTGATTGTTTAGCCGATATCTTTTCTGAACTGGCTTGTTGTTATTGTAATTGGAGTAGCCTTTTGAATAATTCTAGCTGAATCTTTTTGACGACTGACTGCGTGAGTCAGTTAAAATTTTTGGGCTATAACCAATACTATATCTTCTAGCCTTGTTCGTACTTTCAGTAGGCTGTTCAACCAGTTTACTTGGCTCAGGTTGTTCTTGTACCATAACTGATTTGACAAAGTGAATTTATTTCCCTTTGACCATATTCAGTTTTGGTTGAGTATCATTGGAAGTCATTTCATCTTGGTTACTGAACCCTAAACCTGTTTTATAAGTAACTGATTTCTAAAAGTCTTGTATATCAGTTAATGCAGCAGATGATTTGTTTCAAGCCTGAATAAGCTCAGTTTGCTTTGAATTTTCAAGCATTAACATCTGAATCATTGATTGATTCCTGCTTCTTTCAGCATTAAGCTCAGCAATCTCCCTTTGCAGACTCAACTCATCAACTGATTCCTCAGTTTTAGTTTTATTGTCTATAGGATTCAGTTTGCTTTGCTTTGGCCTTTTGAAAAGATAAGGCAAGCTTTTGATACTTATTAACCATGTCATGAAGAGTTGAAATAAGTTTATCTCTAGTGAAATCAGTTGAGGAGAAGTCAAATACATGTTGATTGCTTGACTCCACTTCAGTGTCACCAGCCATTAGACACTTCACTTCCTCCTCACCATCACTGGAACTGCATGAGGTTTCTGGCTCTGACTCTTTGCTGTCAGTTTCTGCCCATTTTGATTTACTCTCTTCAGCTAAGAGCACCTCATGCTTCTTCCTGAAAGACTTCTTATCATCCCTGGGTCTCCTTTTGTGCTCATATGATTTCTTCTTTCTTTCAGTTGAGCCTTGACTGTCCTTCATGGGTTTGGTACAGTCAGCAATGAAGTGACCAGGTTTGCCACAGTTGTAGCAAGCATTTGAATCTTCTTTAGAATTGTTTCTCTGATAATTCTTCTGAAAGTTCCCTTGGTTTTTCCTCATAAATCTTCCAAATTTTTTGATGAACAATGACATAGCGTCATTGCTTAGTTGATCAGCAACCTTCTCGGCTGAACCAGTTGGTTCTGTTCTAACAGCAACTAAGGCAGTTGTGGCTGCTGGAGTGGATGGTTCTCCTTCACGAGTTTGCAGCTCAAACTCATAGGCCTTCAGAACAGCAAATATATCATGAAGCTCAACCTTGTTTAGATCCTTAGATTCCCTCATTGCCATGGTCTTTACGTCCCACTCCTTGGAAGACCTCTGATCACTTTTAGAGCAACTTCTTTGTTGGTATACACTTTTCCAAGTGCATTGAGTTCATTGATGATACAGCTGACTCTTTCATCATATTCATGCATCGATTCTCCAGCTCTCATCTTTATGTTTTCAAACTTCTGAACAGCAACATAAAGTTTATTCTCCTTGGTTTGTTCATTTCCTTCACAAAGCTGGATCGACTTTTCCCAAATCTCTTTAGCTGTCTTGCACATTTTGATTTTACTGAACATTACTTTGTCCAACGTTTTGTACAGTATGTCCTTTGCTACATTTTCCAGATTTGCTTTTCTTTTGTCCTCAGCAGTTCACTCATCTCTAGGCTTTTCAATTCTGTGAGGTGCCCTATCTGTGATTGCAACTGCTATGTTGGCTTTCAGAATCTTTATTTGTCCGTTAGTGATGACGTACCACATATCATCGTCTTGTGTAGCTAAATGAGCCTGCATCCTGATTTTCAAATCATCGAAGTCCCCTCTGGAAAACATTGGGATCTTGTTGAAGGAAAACATGATCAATAGTTTGAGTAGAGATATTCTTTAGACAAGATACAACCGCTCTGATACCACTTGAAAGGATCAGTTAGAAGGTGGAAAGTGTTTAGAAAGGGGGGGGGGGTGTTGAATAAACACTACCGAATTTTGTATTCTTTTCGAATATTGAGTTCAGTTTAGTGACAAACTGACCCTCGGTATCTCGTCGGTCAATAACAATCAGTTTAACTGATAAATAGTTGCGGAAGTAAACTGACTGAAAGATAGAATAGCTGATAGTAACTGAAATTAAATGCACACAGTTTGTTTTTGGATGTTTAGAGAATGGAATAACTCCTACGTCACCCCTTCTATCACGAAGATAGGATTTCCACTAAAAGACTTTGATCGAATACAAACTTTGTACTGACCCACTTCAGTTTGGACTTAACACTTGCCAAAACTGAAACTCTTAGTATACAGTAACTTTTACAGTGCGTGACTGAACACAACACAACTGAATGAATCTAACAAAGATTTCAAGGTGCTAGCAAGCTCGTAAAGATAGCCTTGATTGCTACTGATAAATCTGATAAGAGTGAGCTTTGCTATCTGAATGCGAGTTGTGATTTTAGCATAGTAACAGCAAGCTTGAATGGAATAGTAATTCGTGTATATCGTTCTCAGATGATCTCTTCACCTATTTATAGGATTCCCTCTCGACGGTAATATTAAATAACGTTTGAATCGATATATCCTTTGATTGCCACGTCATTATTCTCTGACATTTATACACTGCACTCTGAAATACGGCATTCCACTACTAGTTGCAGTCTGTTTGTACTATTTGTCGGTTGTCGTTCTCGACTGATGACGTATACAAATGAGAGATTGGCTGAAATACACTTTGCTGGAAAACTTATAACAGATTGTTTCAACTGATCAGTTCCCAACTGATCAGTCAGTTATATTTCTGCTTCAACTGATGACGTGTATAATTTTTAGCTGGTACGCATTCAGTTGTGCACACTTGATCAGTTTGCAATCTTTAGCTAATAACAGTTGTAGGATTTTAGTCGTTTAGGCTCGTATGACATTGATCAGTTATTCCAATAGGTTCGAAGCTTAGTTTGTCAAATCACTGAAATTTAGTTTTCAACATGTTGCTTTAAAATGACGTTTTTATTTCAGTTATTGAGGGGGAGTTTCTTTTACCCTCGAATTGAAAAATTGTTTTTAAAACCCCTTTTTATTTCAGTTCTTGAGGGGGAGCTTTACAACAATGTTTAAATATATTATCCCTCGAACTGAAATTATCTTTTATCGCTTTATTTGTTTAAGTTTTGTGATCATCAAAAAGGGAGAGATTTTTGGAACATTTCATGTTCACAACCTTGATTTTGATTTTAAAAAAACTTATTATTTTTTTCTAGTGATTTAACTTAGTGCGCAAGAAGCTAGAACTGATCAGGTCTCGAACTGATCAGTTATTGAGCCTAAACTGAAGTTATCGAGACGTAAACTGAAAATACCAACTGATTGACCAAAATGAACCGGCTCAACTGATTTATCAAAGAACAGTTTAACTGATTTTGCAGCTGATAGGTGGTTCGGTAAAAGACCTTCAGAAGCCCAGGCTAGCTGATAAAGAATTCAACTGATGAATAACCCAGTTGACCAGTTCAAGTGAAAGAGTGAAATCAGCTCAACTGACGAGTCAACTGATTTCACCAGCCCAACTGAAGATCAGTTAGGAATCAATCAGTTGCAGATCAAGACAAGCTTATCTAAATGGATTCCAGCTACGCACAAAGATACAAAAGCATATGTACGATCAAAGGTACAATAACAGACGTTGCATCAAAGATTAAAGCCGAGAGATTCTTTGAGGCGTGTCAGAAATGTAATGCCAAAGATTCGACGACTGTCCTCACTATACCAAGACGAGTCTTTTCAGCGTGCTTATGTCCTCACTCACACGCACCCTGGGAAGCTTCCTAGGGCGTCACCCATCCCAAAATTTCCCAAGTCAAGCACGCTTAACTTTGGAGTTCTTATGTGATGAGCTACTGAAAAAAAGATGCACCTTCTTGATATGAGTAGTACATATCAAATCTTTTTAAGCCATCTTCAACTGTACAGTCCATTACATTGAACAGTCTCGTAATTCCTCTCATTCCGGTGTGAGATCGGTTCATTCATGTTCCCTCCATCTAGAAGCCTGCCAGGAGCCACTCATTGTCTGTGCAACCTCATGGCACCGGCGATCACCCCCCACCCTCTTCGGCCCCGGGCCTCACATGCCCACCAGCTTCCGCTTGGTTCGTCCCCGAACCACACCATACTAAGAGAGGTCGGCTCTGCTACCAACTTTAACGCCTCAGATTTGACGACTGTCCTCACTGTACCAAGATGAGTCTTTTCAGCGTGATTATGTCCTCACTCACACTCACCCTGGGAAGCTTCCCAGGGGTCACCCATCCCAAAATTGCCCCAAGTCAAGCACGCTTAACTTTGGAGTTCTTATGTGATGAGCTACCGAAAAGAAGATGCACCTTCTTGATATGAATAGTACAAATCAAATTTTTTTAAGCCCTCTTCAACTGTACAGTGCATTACATTGAACAGTCTCGAAATCCCTCTCATTCCAGTGTGGGATTGGTTCATTTATGTTCCCTCCACCTAGAAGACTGCCAGGAGCCGCTCATTGTCTGTGCAACCTCATGCACCGACAATCAGCCCCCGCCCTCTTCGGCCCCGGGCCTCACAGATCGTTTGCTAGGCACCTTGAGGTGCTTTAAAAAAATATTCTCTAAGAGCTGTTATAGCTCGTGTTCTAAGAATGTTAACACTGATGAATAAAATTGAGTTGGTTTTAAATACCGAGCGGAAGAAACTAAAAGTAATCCTTCATGAAAACGCTGTTAAATTTGAAAGCATTTTCACCATAATTGAACTGAATAACTGAAAAGCATGAATCAATTGTGACATATATCAGTTCAATTATGGTGAAAAATTGATCTGACGAATGCTCTTACTGATCAAATCAGTTTGAAAACAACAGTTAATCAGTTAAGTACACAAGATATGTTTATGGATGTTCAGAGACTTTAACTGCTCCTACGTCACCCCTTCTACCACCTCGGGTAGGATTCAGTAGAAGACTTTGATCTATACAATTTTTTGTACAAACCCACTGCAGCTTAGGACTTACACTACTGCCTAATCTGAACTCCTAACATAGATTGAAGGCAACACCTTCCAATCAATACTTCTTTAACGTCTGTGTGTCAAAGACTACATACACAAGTTTAATGTCTTTGTGCAAGACTGTATTTGAGTGGTGGTGTAGTGAGAACTGAACAAGGAATGCACCACGAAGGTGTTCTCACACACTGAGGAAAGTAAGCTTCTAAAATAAGCCGATATGACTTGAGTATTCTCTTTGGGCTGTTTGCTTCTTGTAAGCTGATAAGTAAATAAGGGTGCCCGTTTTCTTTGTATCTTCACACACTCTTGTATGTTCGTGTTATTTGCTGATGGTTTTGAGCTTGTATTTATAGAGAATTGAGACAATACTCCAAGATTTATCACATGTGATCATTGCAGCTTGAATACATTCCTTGATATATGTGTCTCGACTTTTCTTTTAACACCTCGAAAATTTAAAGGTCCATACGAACTACATGCACAAATTATTAAATTCTTTGTACTTTAATTAAATTGTTTTAATTGCATAAATTATTTATGTTGTACATATTTGCATGTTTAAAATTAAGGGTGATGCTTTTTTTTTTTTGTTTTTGAAAATAAGGGGTTTTGAGGTGATTTTATACATCAGTACGTAATTTTTATCGGTGTTGGTTTTTCAACAAAAATACGAACGTTTTGACAACCCGGCTAATAAATTCACAAACTTTATTAAAAAAAATAATTTTTAATATTTTAATTAAATAATAATGGGCCTAATTAACTTGTTAAATGGGCCAAGGCTTTTATTAGTGTGTTGATTATTATTTAAAGTGAAAAACACACCCTAAACCCTACACAAAAATCACACGCCACTTTCTGAAATTTTCCTCCCAAAATACCTCAAAACACATGGCACACCAACACAATTTGAAGAGAAAAATCGAGAGGTTGCAAGGAGGAATTCAAGCCAAAGGTCTTGCCCTGTTCTTCGATATCGTCAACGGTTTTTCGTGCGTTAAATACGCAAAAGCACGCCATATTCTCCTTTTACTTATCATCACACCATAGTAATTGTTTATGCATAATTTTTAAGGAAAAACATAGCACCCAAGTTTATATTTTCGTAACTACATGCCTATGTGTTCTAAACTTGTGTTTTTTATTCCAAAAGTCATGTTTTATGTGTTGAAAAAGGGCTGCCATGATTAGGACTTGATCAAGCATGAATTTACTCAAGTTTTAGGTGTAGAACCCGAAAATCAAATTACGTATAAGCTATGCATAATTGCTATTATTTAAAATAAAAAAATGATTTTTATATATATATATAAAATGTTTGATTCATTTTTAATTTGTTAAGTCATGATTATTTAAAACGCGGATGTTTAGTTTTATCTTTTCAGGATAAATACGCGGGGCCAGACTGGAGTTTAGAGATTAGACATAAGATTAATAATAAGAAAATATTCCTAAATTTAATGGAAGCTAAGGAATAATTTATTTTAATGATAAAGAATTTTCTTAGGAATTATTAGATTAAATGGATTAAAGTTATTAAATAATTATTTTAGGTCCAATATTTAATTAAAGCCTAAATTAAAATGTGTAACCAAGTGGGATAAATTAATCTAGGCCTAATATATTCAAGAAATTTAAAATCTAACATTTTAATAGTTAATTTTAGACCAAGCCATGCCATGCAATATTTTTATCTTAATTTGTTACTTCACTAAAATACATAATTGATGTTTAAAACTTTAAGGATTTAAAATTCAAGATTTAAACAATATTATACCATGCAAAGGCATCAACAAATTTCGGTCAGCCCATAAACAAATACAAATGCTTAGTAACTCCCCATTCAAATCACCCCTCAATGGCCTTTATGGGTATACATTCTCTCACCTTTAATTCACTAATTATTTAGTAAATTCAAATAGTGTAATCCACCACATTTCTCCTCAAACCACTAGTCTAGGAGGTTGGTTTGAAACGTGCAGAAAGAAATAATAAAAGGTTTCAGCAGCAAGGGTGAAAGAAACAATTCAAATGCCATTCAAAATTTTTCACTTGTAACTCCCATCTAAATGCATTTTATGACACATTTACCACCACTTGTAACTTCACCTTCGTTACCTGCATTTCCTACACACATATGCTAGAAAATATCAGAAGGAATCAGCTGCTGAAATCGTGAAAACAGCAACAGAAGAACAAGAAAGAAAATCCAACTCCGACTCCGCCGCGCCGTGTTCGTCGTATTGGTTTGTTTTCTTCAAAACAAATTTCCAGGCATGTATATGTTGTTTCTTTTTTCTTCAATCAAGTCATATAGATATTTTTAAACCATTATATAATCATGGTTCAATTAACAAAACGAAATGGACAGCAAACTTTCCAAGCAAAATCTTTACAGGCCTTCTCGGCCATTTGCTTCAAGCTTCACGGTTTGGTGTGTTCTTTTGATTTCAGGAGGTTGGGTCGGTTCCAGGCACTCAAGTCTGCTTCTAGGCATGATTTAGAGTGTGTTAGGGTATTGTTGGTTCGTTGATTTAGGCCCATACACTCAGGTTAAAGAATTGACAGCAACATTTCCATAAGTTACAGATTGGGCCACGATTTTTGTCATTTGGGTGTTTAAGGTGAGTGTTCGGATCATGTTGGTTCTAGGGACTGTAACCATGATTATAACCCTTCCTTAGCATGTATAGGATGTGACCATGTCAGTTTTTCAAGGCTTGGTTTAAGGATCCATCAAAAGTTTTACAACAACAAAACAGGTGCCATCGGTTTTTCATTTCTGGGGGTGTGAGTGAGCTTTCGGTTTTTGAGTGTTGGGTGGATTGTGGTTGGCTTCTATTCCATATCCATGGTTCACACAATACCTCATCATGTCTAGATCGAGCCATGGTTGATCATATGGCCACTGGAATGAAACAAGACAGCAAAACAATTCAAATAATCGCACAACACAGAATTTTGATGCTTTCGGTTGAAGCTTTGTGTTGTCCTAGGTATTTGCTTGGATTGTGGTTGGCCTAGTGCCCTCAGCCATGGTTCAAGCCACACCTTAGGATGTTGGTAAGAGGCTCTGGTCGGTGGTTCAAGCCCCAAGGGCTATTAGTTTCATAAATTGAACAAAACAAGCACAGCTGCTGGCACTGTGTTATGACAGCAGCATGGTTTCGGTTCAGAGGTCATGTTTGAGTTCTTAGTTGGCTTTTAGCCTATGGCCTTGGACTGGACAGTACCTCAATGAGTTAGCAAAGTCATGTTTTTGGCCGTTTGTGATTTGGTTGAGTGTAGGGGTTGTACGAGAATTTACGGTGCAATGTGCCAAAGTTACTCTCGAAAGAGTGTTTCATGATTTTGGCCTCCATTCACTAATTTAGTTTATTACAGCCTTATGGATACTTTTTTTTATTATTTTAGGTGTATTTTTATCATGGCTAAACAGTTGGTTCAATGTTGGTTCGGGTTGTTACGAAGCCATGGTTGGAAATTAAGTTGTTTGTCTCAGTTGGTCTCGTTTTTGGTTCGGATGTGAAGTTTTGACAAGTTAAGATTATTTGCATGTGACTCATGTTAAAAATTAGGTCGCAGGCAAGCCTGGGAACGATCCAACTCATCCGGTAAAAACAGGGTTATAATTATATTACGTGCATAAAATATGAAATGTTTATTTTTGAGATATATGCGATATGTCATGTGGCCACCTCACGTTTATGGGTTTGGAAGCCGGATGCGCAACCGGGGACCTCCCCACCCGGTGACTTACGACCGATTTACGATTATGTATGGGTACGGACATCCAGTCCAAGGGCTGTGGTGATCTCTACCGCCCAGTATACTGTGGTTTAGTTGATCAGACGTTCATGTTATGTTATGGGCCACTTGCTTGGAAATATTATCTCTACCAGAAAATTTTGATATGATATGTTATGACAGAGCTCTATCGAGCAAAGCTTTTACGTATGATTTTCAGATATGAACGTATTTATAATTTCTCATGACACGATTTTCACCTTATGCATTACGATGCGATATTTTTACGTTGCATGCGATTTTATGATATATTTACTTGTTACTCACTATATATACATGATGAGTCTTTAGACTCACTAGGACTTGATTGTTGTAGGTACTGATGAAGTCGAGACTGAGGGCAGTGATCAGTGAGCTAGCTTGGTGACGTATTGGTTCCATGGCTAGCCAGGGCCGTGGGAGGGTCAAGGGAAGAGTCCTAGCGTCGAGTCAAGAGGGATGGGGAGGAGTCCTAGCAAGCTAGGAATCCCACCCCAGGAAGCACAAGGAACAGCGCAGGTTGTGCTGTTGTGCAAGAAGAAAGAGGCTGGGCCAGGGGCTTTGGGCTGGTTCAAGGTCTGGGGCGGTTGGCTAGGTCCTAGCAACAGAAAAATAGAGTCTTAGTATAAGGGTGATTCTCGGCCAAGCTGCATGAAATCTGGTGCAGTGCTTCGGGCGCGAGTTCAAGGGGCTGGGTTGGTTTGGGCTTGATCTGGGCGTGGTCCAGGGAAGGTTAGAGTCATGAGGTGTCAAGTGGTTAAGGGCTGGAAGAGTCCTAGACTAGGTAGGAGTCCTATTGTTCATGGGAGACTCACACATTCACGTGCAGGATTTTGGGGCTAGTTCCAGGAGGGTTTTGAGCGGGCCAGGGCTGTTTCTTTGGGCTGGGCTTGGTCAATAGGGTCCCTAGGTGGGTTGGCTAGGTTTCGGTTCAAGGTGGCTCGGGCGTGGCTCGAGTATTTTAGGAGATGGCTCGGTGTGTTGGATAAGGTGTCAAAAACGAAAATTTAAGAACTAAAATTGAATCCATGGGTCCACGGGTGTGGCTCATGACTTGGAAGGGTAGAATGAATAATAAAAATGTTATGTTTAAAGTTTGGGATCAAAATAACGAGTTTTGGATTTATCCAGGATTTAATCGCGTCACGAAACGCTAATTAAGGAATTAATTGAAAAGTCTACTTTAAGCTTTATAAAATTATGGAAAATTATATTTAAGCTCAAATAATTATTAAAAGTCTAAGTTTTAATTTGGGAATTTTATATTAAGGTTTGATTTAATTCGGGATTAAAACGCAGTAATACGTCTTGTTTAAAGAATAATTGAAAAGTCCTAGATTTAAGCTAAATAAAAATATGAGAAAATTTATGTAAGCTTAAATAATTATTTGGGACATATTAGAGTCAACGGAATTAGGAAAAAGTCAAAAACATAAAATTTTACGTCTAGGGGTAAAACGGTCTTTTTACATCTAGAAATTAGTAAATATCATGGCAATTTCCTGAATGCTGTTTTATATGCTTAAATGATTATTTTTAATGTTTATGAATTTTTATATGTTAAAATAAGTATTTTTATTGTTTATGGATTTATTATATTAAAATGTTTATGTTTATGGATTTTTGGGATTTAATATGTTCAAATGTTTATGGAATTTTTATACGTTAAAACGTTTATTTTAAATGTTTATGATGTAGAATGTTTATTTTAAATATTTATGGATGTTTATGGTTTAACATTGGCATTTAAAAGATATGTTGCATGCTTGGTTTATAAGAAAAAACGATATTAATGCATGTTTTTATAAGTGATGAAAATACGAAATGTTGAAGGACGTGAAGGGATTGTGACTAAATATGTTGGAAATATCGTGAGGGTTATGGTCCCAGTGGGAGCCCGACGATCGTGTTTCCTTGGATTCGGATACGAATACAAATACGAATATTTAATACGTTGGCCAGAGCCTAGTTGACCGGTGAGAGTGTCGCTGGTGTCCCCCGCCGCCCAGTAACTATGGTTTTATCTTGATGGATCCATCGCCCTAATACGATTAAGAATACGAGTCACAATCACGATCTGATTTCAACAAACACGAATATGAATATGAATATGAATATTAATATGATGACACAAATATGAATATGAATATGAATATGTTTATGTTTATATGAAAATGTTTATGCAAAAGTTTATGAAAATGTTTATGTTTAAAGTTGATGCATCATTATGAAAAAGTTTTTATTTATATGCATCATGAAAATGTTTACGAAAATGTTTCTGTTTAAAGTTTATGCATCTTCATGAAAACGATATTTTAAGTACAAGTATTTTTCACTGTTGTATGTGATTTGTATACGCATTATGTTGTTATCAATATTATGGTGTGTTGAGTCTTTAGACTCACTAGTTGTGATTGATGCAGGTGATTATGATAATAATGTTAATGGAGGTCTTGATGGTTTACTTTGCTGGACTGAAGGTGCACATAAACCGAGGACCAACGCTAGTTTTCCGCACTAGTTATGATTTATGATTTTAAGTTATGATAAAAGATATTTTACGACGATTTATTTATGAGTGATTTTTGACATGTTATAGTATGGGCTATACTTTTCAAATGTTATTTTTAGATTTAGTAAAATGTTAATTGGTTGTTTTATTTTAAAATGGTTCCAAAATATTTTATGATTCAGCCGAATGCTATGTGAGGTTTGAAAAAAAATTCTAGTACTTTTTAAGAAAATGAATAGCAGACGTTTCACGATCCTTCACAAAATAAGAAGTTTGTGAACATCAAAATCAAGGTTGCGAACATGAAATCTTTAGATAGTACTGATGCTTTTGTACTATAGATAGTACAAATACTTTTGTGAACACTATTGTACTATAGAAAGTACAGATCCTTTTTTACCAATGTGCACAAATAGGAATCCATTTAGATAAGCTTGTCTTGATCTGCAACTTATTGATTCCTAACTTATGCAACTAACTGGTCATCTGAACTAATCTTCAGTTGGGCTGGTAAAATCAGTTGACTCGTTAGTTGAATTGATTTCACTCTTTCAGTTTAACTGGACAGCTGTGCTCTTCATCATTTGAGCATTTCATCAGCTGGCTGGACTTCTGAAGTTCTACTGCTAAACCACCTATCAGCTGGACAATCAGTTGAACTGTTTATTTGATATATCTGTTGAATTGATTCAGTTTGGTCGATCACTTGGTGTTTTTAGTTTGCGTCTCGATAGCTTCAGTTTGTTGGCTCGATAACTGATGAGTTTGAAGCCTAATCAGTTTCAGCTTCCTGCACACTTAAGTAAATCATTAGAAACAACACAATAAGTTTTGTTAACATCAAAATCAAGTTTGCAAACATGAAATGTTCCAACACCTTTTGGTTCAAATTCTTCTAGTGTGCGGAACATGGAAACCTTAGAATTGTTTGTCAACCAGTAGACCATCAAAATCAACTTTGCAAAGAGTTTTATAGTGAATGAAGAAATTTTTGAGAAGTGAAATGGGATTGTAAATGTAGAAGGATTAGGAATGCAAAAAGAAATCAAGAGTGTTAATCTGCAGATGGTGAGACTAACTGGTGGTGAACATGAAGAATATATACAGTACCATACGAACAAACATATCATGTCACGTGTCAGCATGTTTTTGGAGAAGGTTTGGAAATTCAAAAATTATTAATCGTATATTTAAGACATTGATTAATTACAAAAGGTGTAATAATCCACCCAGCTTAGGACTTACCCATTGCCTAACTGAAATCATAGACTAGACTGAAGGCAGCACCTTCCAGTCAACACTTGTTTAACGTTTGTGTCTCAAAGACTACATACACAAGTTTAATGTCTTTGTGCAAGACTGTATTTGGCTGGTGTTGTGTGTGCGTGTGTGTGAGAGAGAACTGAACAATGAACACTATCAAAAAGTGTTCTCACACACTGAGGGAATTGTGCTTCTAAACTAAGCTTGATAACACGATGAAGTGTTCCCTCTGAGAAAATTGCTTCTAGTAAGCTGATATGCAATATATGTGCCCTTTCTATTGTTTTCACACACTTGTTCTTCTTCTCGTTGTTGATTGTGTTGGTCTTCAGTGATCTTCTATTTGTAGGTGGGAAACTGATCGTACAATGAGACTCAACAATTGTATTCGTTGCAGCTTGAATGTGTTCCTTGAGATTCGTGTCTTGACTTTCTGAAATCTATGTTGAAACATTTTGTCTTTAAGCTTTTCTGCAACGTCCATTATTGTACTATAGATAGTACAAATGCTTTTGTACAAACGTGCGTAGTTGGAATCCATTTAGATAAGCTTGTTTTGATTTGCAACTTATTGATTCTCTAACTGGTCATGTGAACTGATCTAAAGTTGGACTGCTGAAATCAGTTGACTCATCAGTTGAATTGATTTCACTCTTTCAGTTGAACTGGTCAGCTGAGTTCTTCATCTGTTGAGCATTTCATCAGCTGGCTGGGCTTCTAAAGTTCTACTGTTAAACCACCTATCAGCATGGACAATCAGTTGAACTGTTTATTTGATATATCAGTTGAACTGATTCAATTTGGTTGATCACTTGGTATTTTCAGTTTGCGTCTCGATAGCTTCAATTTGTTGGCTCGATAACTGATCAGTTCAATCTTCCTGCGCACTTGGGTAAATCATTAGAAACAAAACAACAAGTTTTGTTAATACCAAAATCAAGCTTGCGAACATGAAATGTTCCAACACCCTTCAGTTCAAATTCTTCTAGTGTGCGGAACATGGAAATCTTAGAATCATTTGTCAACCGGTAGACCATCAAAATCAACTTGCAAAGATTTTTACATTGAAGGAAGACATTTTTTAGAAGTTAAATGAGATTATAAATGTAGAAAGATTAGGAATGCAAAAAGAAATCAACAGTGTTAATCTGCAGATGGTGAGACTAACTCATTGTGAACATGAAGAATATATACAGTACCATATGAACAAACATATCATGTCACGTGTTAGCATGTTTTTGGAGAATGTTTGGAAATTCAAAAATTATTAACCGTACATTTAAGACAGTAAATAAATTGACATGCATAAATTAAATATAAAAAATTGAGAAATTAAAATTTTTGAGAATAAAATCTTGACCGACCGTAAACTGATTGCTTTGTGATAGGGGTAATAAGTTAGAAATTATATGATAAGATCATATTGATCGTAAAACCGAGCTTCCTATCAGCATGATTTTAGGAATATGACTATTTTATTATTAGCTCGATCTGAATTCCCCCAAATAATGTGCAACGATTTAAATTCAATCAACAAGACCAATAATCTTTCTAAAGAAAAAACTTAGTCTCGGGTAAAGGATTTTTGAAGATATCAACCACTTATTGATCTGTTGAAACATGCTCCAATATGATGTCCTTATTCATGACATTATCTCTAATAAAATGGTGTTTGATGTCAATGTGGTTTGAACTCAAGTACAATACTAGATTATAAATGATAGCTATTGCACTTGTATTATCAAATAAGATTGGAAATTCATCATTTTGAATACCATAATCTCTTAATTGTTATTGAACCCAGAGCAGTTGATTACCATAACTTCCAGCGGCCAAGTATACTGCTACATATGTTCATGTTGTTATAGAAGTATGTTTCTTATTGAACATGAGATCAAACTATCACCTAAGAACTGAAAAATTCCACTTGTGCTCTTTCTATCTATCTTACAACCCATCTTCATTTAATTTGTTTATGTAAAACCATCTATTTCCAATCATTGATTGATGTGTTAGTCTTGGAACCAAATGTCATACTTTGTTTATGTCAAAATAATTTAGTTCTTCTTGCATTTTTTCTATTCAACTGATGTCCATCAGTGCTTCCTCAATTCTCTTGGGCTCCAGTTGTGAGATAAAAGCAGCATGTAAGAACTGATTTAGAATTTGGTTTCTTATTTTTAGTGTGGCATGGGGGTAACCATTTACCAATGATGGTGGATGTTTCTTACTCCATCTATAGCATGGACTCAAAGGGTTATCATTTATATTGTTTGGAGTAGGATTAGTTTGATTTAACTCAGTTTGGTTCTCATAAGTCTTGTTGTCAACATTCTCAACATCACCAGTTTAGGTCAAGTCGGCTTGGTTACAATCAGTTTGATCATCAATAATCTCATCTAATCTAATTGATTGATCTAGTATCTCTAGTTTAGTGACTAATGAGTTTTTTGTTAATATTTATCTCAACTTCACTTTCATTATCAAGATTCAAATCTTCTATCTAATTTCTAAGATCAGTTCCGTCAGTTTTCTTATCTATCAATCTATTTCATCAAAAACAACATGCACAATTTTTTCAACATTTCAAGTTGTTTTTTTAAAAATTCTAAAGGCTTTACTTCTTGCAGAATATCATAGAAAAATATAAACATCTGATTTAGCATCAAACACAGTCAATGATTTTTACCATTATTATGAGTGTAACATATGCATCCAAAAATGTGAAAATATGACAGATTAGGCTTACTCCGATTCCATATCTCATATGGAGTTTTACCAACTTTCTTATTGATAATTGTTCTATTCTAAGAGTAGCTTGCAATATTGTTAGCTTTTTCCCAAAATCTTTGTAAGATTCCTGAATTGAAAACATAGTTCTAGCAGCTTCTCTTAAGACTATGTTCCTTCTTTTGACTACTCCATTTTGTTCAGGAGATCGTGAAGCTGAGTATTCATGATGAATTACATGTTCTGAAAAATAGTACTCAAGGGTTTAATTTGTAAATTCAGTTCTTCGATCACTTCTGAACTTGATTACTGAACTTGATTTCCCATTTTGAACGCACTTAAGAAATTTAATCAGCTGGGTACTAACAAGAGTAAATTTCATTCCCTCTAAGCTCATTTTAGGAATTGGACCAAAAAAATCCATATTCATCTAACTTTTAGCTTGTTACCTTTATTTTTAAAACTTGATCTCACTTGCTCACCTAATTAACATTTAGAACATACATGATTCTTGACAAATTTTAATTCAGGCAAGCCATCGACCAAATTCAGTTTACGCAAGTTGATAAATAAAATTAAGGTGATTCAGTCTTCTGTGCCATAACGTTTTCTTATCGTGATTAACAGCGACAAAGCATGTCAGTGAGATGATGCGACTTTGATTTTTACACTCCAAAGAGCAGGTTGTCTACAAGTAGTATAATTCGGTGAGTCCGAATATCGTATCCACAGGGAAGCTAAGGTAATTACAAGTCCACTACAATGTCCTTTTGTTTTGTTTTTTTTCTTTTAATTTTTGAATCTTTAATTGATAATTTTTAATTGTTCAAATTTTAATTTATGTAGTTGGGATTAGAGGATCCACTATTGGTATTTTAATAAAGTCAACATTAATGAGCATAATTGAAATCCACTTAATAAAATGGTTCCAATATATTAAATAATCATATTTATATTATCTTATATATTATTATCTTATGAGTATATAATATATACCAAAACTTATAAATGTTGTCAAGTATTTATTGTGCTAAATATATATATTTGTAAACATTAATCAAGGTTCCCACTTTAAATGGTTGGTAATACAAAACTAACATTTAAATGGTACCAAGAAATTAATATTATGATAAAATCATATATAATAAATCAAGGACATCCACTTTAAATGGTTGGTAATACCAAACTAACATTTAAATGGTTCCAAGAATCTTGTGTAATATATAACAATAAATCAAAACTTCCACTTATAAGTAGGGTATAATAATGCTTAAAAAAATAAATATAACATAAACAATAAATAATTATTAAATAATATAAACTTAGATTATTACCTTTTAATAACCTCATTATCATACCAAGAGCTTCACCATTTCATCTCAACTTTGAGAATTTAGCTACTCATTATTCAAAGTATAAAACTTTGAAAATGAAATTAACATGCTATTTATATTTAATGGAAGAAATAAAGGAAAAACAAATAGAGAAATATTATGAACTTAAAGCTTTGTTCATAGAATGAGGGATATCTTAATACATTACAATGCATCCCTATTTATAGCCAAATTTGGGGAAACAACCACAAATAAAATATTAATTTTTTACACATAAGTTTTCATTGGTGTTCCAAGAAATTATGTCATCATACACATCACTTTTGAAAATCTTCTCATCCAAATTTTCTTTTTCACATAAAACAAAACATGTAGATAATTGAGTTGTTTGAATTTTGGTATTTTTTTTAACGATTTGACAAAGTAATTTGAGAGATATAATCAAAATTCTAGAGCATGGTAAAACTGCCACTCCTTTGTAACTTTATTTGTTGCTTAATTTGATCCCAATTGCTGAGAGGATTTTTATCTCATGCTTGCCACCAATATTGTAGATATCAACATCAACTTTCTGCATGTTTGCCACCAATATTGTAGATATTAACATCAACTTTTTGCAGGTCCAAGAATCATCTTAATCTCATTTGCAAAGACAAGGTTATTCTTGTTTTATCGGACCTGTAAAAATAGTAAAAACTTATAACTTATATTTTATACAATTTATTATAAAACATATAATATTTAAACATTTAATAAAACAAAAACTATAAATTTATATTATATAACATTTAAGTAATATACAATTTTTTATGTTTATCATGAGAATAAATAGTTACTACTCAAGTCAATCTTATAGGTATTTTCGTTTCTAATTCCTGGTGGTAGAGTTTGATTTTTGGCATCCATAATCGGATAGATATTCTTATGAAATTAAACTAAGAAGCCATTTTTATCACATAGTTGACTTATGCTAATTAGATTGTAGCGCAAGTTTTCAACAATTAACACATCATTAATAGTAATGTTTCCATGAGTAATCTCACCTTTAACCAAAGTTTTACTCTTAGCATTTTCACCAAAAATGAATATGAGACCTTCACTTTTGATCAGTTTGGGTTGTAGTTGGATTTACCAGTCATGTACCTTGAACATTTATTGTCGAAATATCAAAGTGATTCCTTCATTGATACTTTTCTTATAATCTGCAATCACAAATAAAATTCAACTAGTATTCAATCCTACTTGGGTCCAAACGGGATTAGTCCTTTAGGAACTCGCACTTGTATTAGTTTTACAGACTGGCCTCTTGGTTTGTTCTGAAAGGGCCGTGCATAAATATGTGTGTGTAATGCTCTGTGTGAATTAAATACATGTTGTTTGCCTTTTCTATCTTCGTTGGTCAGCATGTATCTATTCTGAACAGGCTTGCAGTTATGATATCGGTAGGACTTACTATTCACAAAGTTATGCCTTACTAAACTGGATATTTTATCCGAGTAGTTAGGCTTGTAAAAAGTCCACTAATTTTAAACCTTAAAATCCTACTAATTTTTTTTAACATAAAATTCGAAATTCATATTTAAAATGAATTAATATTCCAACATCCAAAAATAAACATCTAAAAATTTAAAGTGAATAAAATCCCTAACTCGTCAAATAAAAAAATTCCTACGTCAACCATTAACATTATCAACAATAACTTCAAAATAAAGCATAAAAAAATCTAATTAAATCATTAACAAAATCTTTAAAACTTTGACTATCAAGCTAATGCGGAAAATAATGTCCCTAGTGAGTGTACTGCCGGACTCGATCCACTCAAGCGTCAGCGCCTCCCTCAATCTCATCCTCACCTACAACATTCAAACATATTGAGTCTAATGATTCAAAACGTTCTAAACATGAGTAACAAATAATACATATACAAGCACATGCATTAAAAATCATACTTTTATTCAAAATAAGCTAGCATAAATTTTTAAGCATCATAAATCGTCAAACCATAAATCTTTTTATCATTTATCGTTTTGGGTGAAATTTTATCTTTGAAAGTGACTAGCTGTATCATGTGGTCGACTGATCAGTCGTAGCTCATCATTGCTCATTGGGACGGGCATTAGGCACCGACATAAATGGAAATACGATCGTTGGGCTCCTCTAGGCCTTCTCCCGTGAACGGGCTCCCTCTGGGACCTTCTCTCTCATAATATTTTCAATAGTCATATATCATATCCTTTTTATTACAGTCAATTCACATGCTTCGAAATATTTTTCTTGTTTTTAATAATAAAATATCGCGTCCTTTCCAAATTTGTAAAATAGCATTTTAACAGTAAAATTGCTCAGCTTTATCATAAATCATAAAATCATATATTTTCATCATAAGCATTTTAAAATATCATTTAGCAGGCGTTATAATTCTTTGGGACACTGTCAACCCTTTTTGTACTAACCAGGTGTAAAATGATCGTTTTACCCTTGGACCCTAAATTTCCCGATTTTGACCTTTTCGCTTTTATTGACTCGAGACTAACCCAAATAATTATTTAAGCTTACATTTGACTTCTAATATTTTTATTTAACGTAAACTCGGGCTTTTTGATTTAATTCCTTAATTAATAAACCGTGAAACGTTTAAATCCCGAATTAATTCAAAACCTAATATTTTCTTCCCAAACTTTAAGTATAGACTTTTCATACCTAAACCTCCCTCGTGAACCATGTATCGACCCCCGAGGACCATGGTTCGAGCCCTTCCCTTCACCAAGCCATGTTCGAGCCCTAAAGTCCCTAGGAACCGTCGGCCTCACCCAAACCACGAGCCACTCTCGATTAGCTCTGACCCTAACGCTTCTGGACCCTACTTGAACCCTCTTGGACCAGCACCCCAACCCAGCCAATGCGAATCACCCTTGCACATGAACTCCTAGCCGCGACCCTATTTCATTGAGCTACCATGGAACATCCTGCACCAGCCCGAGCCCAGTCCCCAGGACATCCTCCATAGACCCTACTCGACCAGCCTAGACCATCACTAACAAAGTCGGGCACCCCCTTGAAGAATCCAGTCGATGCATGAACGGGTTAGAGTCCTTGTGTGCGTGGACTCCCCCTTCACTGCATCCGCCGAGTCCAGCAATGCTAGGACTCTTCCTAGCATCGAGTCACGTCTAGCATAGGCCCCTGCCCAAGCCCTGACCGAGCCCTGGCGCCCTGCTCCTCCAAGCCGTAACCTTCCCCCAATAGAAACCCTAGAAAACCCTAGGTTTGTTGCCTTCTTTGCCATGCTCGTTTCCAACACACATATTACCCCCTAACGACTCTTTTTTTGTCCCTTAAACACATTTATTTGCAGCGTGTCCTTAGGAGTCATAACGTTTATCAAACAAGCATAAAATTATCAAAACTTTGAAAATAATTGTCGAAACATTGAGCGATTCATACTCAAATATTTTCCATGCAAAAATACTTAAAACAAGCATAATATGATTTGAATGGTGCGTCAAAGAAGTTTAGAAGCGTTCCTTTGTATTTTAGAACGCTTGAATATATGATCGTTGGCGTGGGGTGCAAAGAAGGACGAACGGGCGATGAAGACTCCTTGGTTTTTCCTCTCCAAATTTTCAAAAATATGTTATGTGTTTTGTGTGAAGTTTTCGGCTGAATGAACTCAAGAAAACCTTTGTTTCAATTTTATAAATTTAAAATTTTCATGTTAGCGGGCTTAGGTTTTGGGCCTTTGTGTTTATTAGCAATTGGGCATAATAATCTTAGTTAATTTTTTCCCAATAACACATATTTAATTGTAAAATAAAAGTTTACAAAATTTAATTTCCAAAAATAATATTTTTGGGCCTCTAAAAGTCATTCGTTTTCCAAAACCGACTTCTTGGATAAAAACGAGTTCGTATCGTAAAATATAGACTCAACCATTTTTAAAAAAATTTAATCATATTAACAAGCCTTCAAAACATTTATTGAAAATATTTTATCTTGGTCGTCCCCATTCTTCCTTTCCCCAACTATTATCGAATATTCACATAAAATCTTCAGTTCTCATGATATCATGCAATCTAATAATTTAATCATGCAATTAGACCTTTAATCATATAATATACTTCAAGTAAGCATTAAAATCAATTAAATAAAACATTAAGAAATTTAAATCATTTGCATGCATGTGATTTACATGGGTTGGCTTTTTGGACGTTACAAATCCCCACCCCCCCCATATAAATAAAATTGTCCTTGAAATTAAGACTTACCGAATTGTTCGGGGTAGCGAATCCTCAACTCTGACTCAGTCTCCCAAGTGGCTTCTTCGTACGAGTGATTTAGCCACTTGACTTTGAACATTTTTATTACCTTGTTCCGCAACCTTCACTCTTGACCGTCAAAGATTTGAGTAGGCCTCTCCTCATAAGACAAATTTGGTGTAAGTTGCAGTGGCTCAAATTTCAGAACATGTGAAGGGTTTGACATGTACTTGCGGAGTATCGCTATGTGGAAGACATTGTGAATTCCTACGAGATTAGGTGGCGACGCCACTCGATATGCTATTGCTCCCACTCTTTCAGGCATCTCAAATGGTCCGACGAATCTTGGACTAAGTTTGCATTT
Source organism: Primulina tabacum (assembly GCF_025594145.1). Taxonomy (NCBI): domain Eukaryota; kingdom Viridiplantae; phylum Streptophyta; class Magnoliopsida; order Lamiales; family Gesneriaceae; genus Primulina; species Primulina tabacum. The sequence goes on along the minus strand of NC_134551.1, from coordinate 37,592,168 downwards.
CTTGTCAAATCTCATAACACCTTTCATATGTGCTATATTTACAAACACATGATCACCTACTACAAACTCGAGATCTCGTCTTATTTGTTCTGCGTTGTTCTTCTGTCGACTCTAAGCAGTACTCATTCTGTCTCGGACCTTGGCGACCATTTCTGCGACGTGCTGAACTATCTCGGGTCCCATCGTAGCCCTTTCTCCTACTTCGTCCCAATTAATAAGCGACCTACATTTTCTTCCGTAGTGTGCCTCGTAGGGAGCAATTCCTATGAATGACTGATAACAATTATTGTAAGTGAAGTCCACTAGAGGTAGCTTCGGTTCCCAACTTACTTGGAAATCAATCCCACATGCTTGGAGTAGATCCTCTAAAATCTGTATGACTCTCTCAGACTGACCCTCTATCTGAGGATGAAATGTGGTGCTGCATAGTGGTTTAATCTAAACGTTGTATGCATACTCATCCAAAATGCTGAAGTGAATAGTGTGTCCCTGTCCGACACTATAGATACTGGAATCTCATGATGTCTAACTATCTCTCGAATATATATCTCTGCATACAGTGTCATAGCGAAATTCGTCTTAATATGTAGGAAATATGCTGATTTAGTAAGACGATCCACTATCACCCAAATGGCATTGAGTCCTTTCACCGTCTTTGGCAATCCTGCCACGAAATCCATTGTAATATTCTCCAACTTCCACTCGGGAAAGGGAAGTTGTCGAAAAATTCCCGTCGGTATTTGATACTCTGCCTTCACTTGTTTACATGTCAAGCATTCGGATACGAAGCACATAATAACTCGTTTCATTCCTGACCACCAATATAAAAGTTGCAAGTCTTTGTATATCTTTATACTTCCGGGATGAATAGAATAAGGGGTATTGTGAGCTTCAGTCATAATGTAACTCTAAGTGAATCACCACTAGGAACCCATAGTCGATCTTGATATTTAACAATATCATTCTTGATTGAATATAACATGTTGCCCCTCGATTTATCTCGTTGTCACCATTTATGCAATTACTCATCGTTAAACTGTCCGGCTCGGATTCTATCTCGTAGAGTGGATTGTACTGTCAAGATAACGAAATTAGGGGCCTCTCCCCTAGTATAAACTTCAGGATAAAACCGCTGAATTTCCACTTGTAGAGCCTTCTGCACTCATAATGTGGCCAAGACAGTCTATTTCCTACTCAAAAAGCTGTCCGCAACTTCATTAGCTTTGCCGGGATGGTAGCTTATGTCACTATCGTAATCCTTTACAAGTTCTAGCCACATTCTTTGTCTCATGTTCAGGTCCTTTTGAGTGAAGAAATACTTAAGACTTTTATGATCCGTGTAGATTTTGTATTTCTCACCATTGAAGTAGTGCCTCCAAATTTTCAATTCAAATACGACAGTTGCAAGCTCAAGATCATGCGTCGGATAATTCTTTTTATGTACTTTCAGCTGTCTAGACGCATATGCTATGACTCGCTCATGTTGCATGAGCACTGCACCAAGTCCAAGTTTCAAAGCATCGGTGTACAACACATATTCTCCTTGTTCTGTCGGCATAGCTAGAACTGACACGGTAGTGATTGCTTGCTTCAACTGATCAAAGCTATTTTGACATTATGGTCCACATATAAATTTCGCATTCTTCTTCGTCAATGATGTCAATGGTACTGCAATAGACGAAAAACCCTTGATGAACTTACTATAGTGGCCAACCAAACCCAAGAAATGGTGGATTTCCGTCACACTTCTAGGCACTGGCCATTCTTTCACTGACTCGACCTTAGATGGGTCGAACTCTACTCCCTCTTTTGATACAATGTGGCCTAAGAATGGCACCCTCTCTAGCCAAAATTCACACTTGTTGAACTTTGCATATAATTTCTGATCTCGTAATACTTGCAAGGTCATCTTCAAGTGCTGATCATGCTCATCTTGGCTCTTGGAATAGATCAAAATATCATCGATAAAGACAATAAAAAACTATCGAGGTATGAAAGGCATCACTAAAAACTCATAATGCCCATAACGCTTTCTTAAAGCCGTCTAGTGCACATCCGCCTCTTTGATTTATACAACTCTTTGTACAAACCCACTCAGTTAGGACTTACACTACTGCCTAAACTGAACTCCTAGCTATGACTGAAAGCAGCACCTTCCAGACAACATTTCTTTAACTTCTATGTGTCAAAGACTACATACACAAGTTTAACGTCTTTGTGCAAGACTGTATTTGAGTGGTTGTGAGAATTTGTGTGTGAGAACTGAACAAGGATGATCTCACACACTGAGGGAAAATGACTTCTAAACTAAGCATATAACACGTTAAAGTGTCCCTCTGGGCTGAATGCTTCGGAAAGCAGATGTGCAATGTGTGTGCCCTTTCTTTTCTCTCTTGAAGAAGCTTTTTGTATTGAATCTTGTTCTTTTTCTTCAGCTTCATCTTGTGGTATATATTTTTGAGTCTTCACTAATCTTCTCTTTATATAGGTGGGAAAATTGAACATACAGTGAGACTCATTTATTGTATCCGTTGTATCTTGAATTCGTTTCTTGGACTTTATGTCTCGAATTTTCAATTGCCCTTCTGAAACGTTTTGTCTTTAATGCTCTGATGCAACGTCCATTATTGTCCGTGGACTGGACAATGGCTTTGTACCTTCACTTACAGCTGGACTCCACTGAAAGAGTTTGTCTTCATCCATAACTGAAAGATTCTGAGTGATGCTTCGAACTGGTCAGATGAACTGATCTTCAGTTGGGCTGGTGATATCAGTTGACTCGTCAGTTGAACTGATTTCACTCTTGTTCAGTTGGACTGATCAGCTGGGTTCTTCATCAGTTGAACACTCCTTCAGCTGGCCAGGTTTTTTAGGTTTTCCTGCTGAACTACCTATCACTTGGACAATCAGCTGATCTGATCAATTGACGTAACAGTTAGATTGATTCAGTTTGTGCGATCAGTTGGATCTTCAGTTTGCGATGTAAACAGCTCGTGAGTTATTTTAGATGCTGCACACTAAGGTAGATTATTAGTAACATAATTAACAAATTTTGTTATCATTAAAATCAAGATTTCGAACTTGAAATGTTCCAACAATATCCCCCTTTTTGATGATTACAAAGACTTGAGCAGTTAAGCGCAATATATTCAGTTTAAGGGTCAGTATATTCAAACATCAGTAAAATCTCCCCCTTTATAACTGAATTTAAAGAAGTTTTTGAAAACAAAAAAAACTCCTTCTCGAAAACTGAATTGAAAAACGTTTTAAGAGGGATAACCAGAATTTGAGAAAATACTTTTCAGTTGGTGAAAAGGAAATAATTTTTCTCAACAACTAAGTTTTAAAACTGATTGACAAGAATTTCAGTTTGAGAGAAAAACGAGAAACTCCCCCTCAAAAACTGAATAAGAAAAAACCGTATCTGAAAGATATTTATATAATTATTCATTTAGAGATTATAATCATTCAAGCAATGTAGATAAGAGATCTGGAAATATCCATTCAGTCACAACGAAACACAGCTGAACAAATATGATGTTTATTTAAATAAATTTCCTTGTATTTACATCTGAGTACATACATCAGTTGAAAAAAAAGAATTACTACAACAGTAGCATATTTTAAACAACATCAGATATCAGTTGGTTTATGCGATAGAACTGGATATACCATCAACTGGTTGCTTGACTGCTTGAAATGCTGCATCGGTTGTGAGTTCAATTTGCTAGAGAAACGAGTTAAACTGCTTGAACTTGACTTCTTCGCAGACTAACTGGTCGAGCAGACTCTGACTAGGCTCAACTGATATACAGCTGGTGATTTAATCAACCAACGTCCCAGCAAGGATGAGTTTCGTCTGAAGAATAGCTGACCTGGTAGGCTTGCAACTGAAAACTTGTTCAACGAGCAATTTAGTTGTGCATCTTTGCAGATGATTCTCAGTCCCTTGCAGGCTGATTAAAACCCCTAAGCAAAGAGTCTAAAGAAGTGACTACAACATTAGTTGCAGAGCCAATACTCTTAACTGTTTACTAAAGAGCGACATATAAATATTTTCAAATAATTTTGAAAATAGTATGAAATACTTTTAAATAAATTTTAACACTATTTTAAAGTAAAAATTTTAAAACACAGTTTTCTTCAAATGCTCTTCTTAGAACAACATGCTCTGATACCAATTGAAAAGATCGTTTGCTGAGCATTTTTCGGATGCTTCAGACAAAATATTCTTCAATGAGCTGCAATAGCTCGTATTCTAAGAATGTTAACACAGATGAATTAAATCAAGTTTGGTTAAAAACCAAGCGGAAGAAACTTGAAGTAATCCTTCGTGAAGAAAACTGTTATATTAGAAAACATTTTAACTTATGTAAACTGAATAACCGAAAAAGGGTAGATTAGCTTTTGCATTCATCAGTTCAGTTATGGTTACAACTGAACTGACAGATACTCTAACTGATCCAAACAGTTTGAAAACAATAGTTAATCAGTTAAATACACAAGATATGTTTATGGATGTTCGGAGACTTCAACTGATCCTACGTCACCCCTTCTACCGCCTCGGATATGATTCACTAGAAGACTTTGATTTATACAACTCTTTGTACAAACCCACTCAGCTAGGACTACACTACTGGCTAAACTGAACTCCTAGCTACGACTTAAGACAACACCTTCCAGCCAACACTTCTTTAACGTCTATGTGTCAAATACTACATACACAAGTTTAACGTCTTTGTACAAGACTGTATTTGAGTGGTTGAAAGAATTTGTGTGTAAGAACTGAACAAGGATGTTCTCACACACTGAGGTAAAATGGCTTCTAAACTAAGCAGATAACACGTTAATGTGTCCCTCTGGTATGAATGCTTCCGAAAGCAGATGTGCAATGTGCGTGCCCTTTCTTTTCTCTCTTGAACAAGCTTTTTGTATTGAATCTCGTTCTTTTTCTTCAGCTTCTTCTTGTGGTATATATTTTTGAATCTTCACTGATCTTCTTTTATATAGGTGGAAAAACTGAACCTACAGTGAGACTCATTTACTGTATCCGTTGCATCATGAATTCGTTTCTTGGACTTTATGTCTTGACTTTTCGACTGCCCTTCTGAAACGTTTTGTATTTAATGCTCTGATGCAACGTCTATTTTTGTACTTGGACTAGACAATTGCTTTGTACCTTCATGTAAAGCTGGACTCCACTGAAAGAATTTGTCTTCATCCATAACTGAAAGATTCTGACTGATGCTTCGAAATGGTCTGCTGAATTGATCTTCAGTTGGGCCGGTGAAATCAGTTGACTCGTCAGTGGAACTGATTTCACTCTTGTTCAGTTGGACTGATCAGCTGTGTTTCTTCATCAGTTGAACACTCCTTTAGCTAGCCAGGCTTCTGAGGTTCTCCTGCTGAACCACCTATCAACTGGGCAATCAGCTGGACTGCTAAATTGACGTAACAGTTAGACTGATTTAGTTTGTGCGATCAATTGGATCTTCAGTTTGTGATGTAAATAGCTCGTGAGTGATCCTAGATGATGCACACTAACGTAGATTATTAGTAACATAATTAACAAGTTTTGTTATCATCAAAATCAAGATTGCGAACTTGAAAAGTTCTAACACTTTTTCTTAACAAACAGTATTGGCGCGCCCCATTGAGAGAAACTCGGGCGAATAAATCCCTTGTCTATCAGCACTTAACTTTTCTCTTTTAATTCCTTCACCTTGGCAGGTGCTAGGCGATACGGTGCCTTATAGATCTGCACAATACCAGGCATCAACTCAATTGCAAATTCCACCTCTCATTCGGGTGGGATACCAGAAACATTGTCAGGGAAGACGTCTTGAAATTCCTTGACAACCTACATGTAAAGGCCTAAAATCCTTACTTGAAAATTTGCGGAAAATTTAAAATTTTTCTTTTTAAATAATTAAAATTGTCCTCCTTCATAAATGAACTTATAAATAAAGTTTGATGTTCAATGTGGCAGCGGAAGAATTAACATTTTTGAAATAACAGTAAAAAGTTTTTCCAACAATAATTAAAACGTTTGAGCCATCAATTAAAAATAAATGCTGAACTGAGGTCCTCGGGTCCTACTACTGCCGACTCGAGCCTGCTCACTGGTCCCCGCCCTCGGCCCCGGCATCATCAGAACCTACAACAATCAAGTCTAGTGTGTCTAAAGACTCAACATGCATATATCGTAAATAACGAGTAAATACTATAGTAAAATTTCATGGAATAAAAATGTCGTGTCATAAGGCATATCGTAAAAAGGGTCGTGTCATGATTAATTATAATACGTGCATAACTGAACTGTAAATATCATGGTAAAAATGTTTGCTCCTTGGAGCCCTGTACTGAAATAGCCTGTAATAATTTTCCTGGTGAGATTATGGTATACGCAAGTGGCCCCTGCACTGAAACTGACCGGTAACTAGCGACTGGATAATAAAATGCTCCCATGACCGGTAACTGGCGACCGGATAAAATAGTAAACGTCTGATCAGACTGTAGCCACAGTATACTGGGTGAAACAAACTCAACTGACTGGTAACTGGCGACCGGATAAAATAGTAAACGTCTGATCAGACTGTAGCCACAGTATACTGGGTGTAACAAACTCAACTGACTGGTAACTGGCGACCGGACCGGTCGCTATACTAGGTGAAACAAACTCAACTGACTGGTAACTGGCGATCGGACCGGTAACTGGCGACCGGACCGGTAACTGGCGACCGGATTTAGCAATAATCCCATGATTGTGAAATGGCCACAAGCAATATCGCATAATCTCAAAAATGAACATTTTATATATTTATGCACGTAATATAATTAAATGACACAATTAAATATCCTGTAATAATTTACTGCTTGGATTGGATCGCTCCCAGGCTCGCTGCAACCTAAATATGTCATGAAAAATATGCAATAGATTTATGGGACCAAACTATGCAATAACATTCTAAAATGTGACAATTACGCCTACCGACTTCGTATTTAATCATGACTACGAACCAACCCGAACCAACACTGACCCGTCATTAGTCATGATTAAAATACGCCTAAAATGATAAAATAATGCTCCTAAAATGGTGAGGGCCGAAATCTAGGTGAATGGAGGCCAAAACAAGAAACGCTCTTCCGAGAGTCAATTTGGCACATCGCACCGTAAATTCTCGTACGACCTCAAAAATGAACCGAATTACAAACGGTCAAAAACATGACCTTCCTAACTCAATGAGGCACTGTCCAGTGCAAGACCATAGGCTAAAGGCCGACCGAGAACTCGAACGAGCCACTGAACCGTCACAAGCAAGTTGCTGTCCAAAAATACAGCAGCTGTGCTTGGTTTGCTTGCTTCGTTTGCGAGGCTAATGGCCATTGGGGCTTGAACCTCCGACCAACACCTCTTACCAACGTCCCAAGTAATGATTTGAACCATGGCTAGGGGCCCTAGGCCAGCCACAATCCTCACCATTCTAGCAACCAACCAAAAACTCCTACCGAGGACACTCATGCGTGCGTGTGTGGTGTTGTGCTTCGCTTGCTGTCTCGTCTCGTTCCAGTGGTCATTTGATTGACCATGGCATGACCTAGACATCTTGGGGCATGGTGTGAACCATGGCTAAGGGCTTTAGGCCAACCAAGATCCACACCATTCCACCATACTCGAACCAACACATGCTGTCAAACTCAAAGGGGCCGAGAAGGGGAGGGGCTGTTCTTGCGTTTGATTTAAAAACCGATTAACCATGGACCAAGACACAAAAAGGGTGACTTAGTCCACGTCTTAGATATGCTAGGGAAGTGATCTAATCATGGCTATAGGCACCTAGGGCAGCCAAGATCCGATCTATTCCCTTATGACCGAAACATCAGATTTTCGAACACAAATGGAGTTGCTGTCATTTTCGAATTTCCAGCAAGCATGGGGGCTGAAACAATGGACTAAAGTGATCCTAATCCATCCTAGAACATGTCTATATGTTGCCTTGGGAGCCTGGAATCCGAACCAATACCTGAAACCACAACATCAAAGAAAACCGTGAAGCTAGAAAAGAAAGGGGCCGAAATTCTGCATGTTGTTCTTTTCTGAAAGTGCTGATGTATTTCGGTTTTTACATGAAAGGGGGATCATGAAACATAAAAATATGATAGTATGACTTGATTGAAGAGTCAAGGAAGAATATATGCATGCCTGGTTTCGTTTGAAAGAAAAATGAAAAGAAGAGACGATCCGGCGCGGAGGAGGTAGAGCGCTTTGCTACTTAGCTTGATTCTGAATTTTTCTCTCTTGTTTTCCCTTAGCACCTCACGATTTTTGCCTCTGAAATGACTCTGAATTTTGAGCTTAGGGAGAGGGGAAGATGGTTAGGGGAGTGAGGGAAGTGAGTGCAAAATATAAGGGGCAACTCAAGACCAAGTCTCCCTCATTTTGAATTTTGAATTGTTGTTTGATATCAAATGAGTTGATGGATGGCTCTAGAAGGTGGGGGCCGAAATCTTAAGCTTTCTAGACTAGGATAATGCTCAATAATTAATTAATTAAGGTGGACTAATCATAAAAGAAAGATTAGCATGTTAACACCAAAAAGAATGGGTCAAAAGGGTGATGAGTTGGCATGGTAATGCTTAATCTATTAAGGGGCCGAAAATACAATAAAATGAAGGGGAGAAATTGTTTAGTTACTAAATATTAATACCTTAAGAGCCTTATCTATCCCTTAATTAATTTATTGAATTAATCCCTTAATTAAGTAACTCAAATAAGTTTATTTTCCTACTCACCTCAAGTAATTAAATTAAATCCTCAAACTTCCTTTTTAACTTAAATGAACTTACTTGCTAGCTAAAATAAATTCCGAAAATGTTTTCTAAATCTTAAATTCTATCTCAAAGCTCCAACTCCAGTCCGGCCTCACTGAAATAACTGAAAGAATAAAATTAAAACTACTGAAATGAAATAATTAACTTTAAAGAAAGGCACTTTAAATACTCATGCAACAAAAATCATTTTAATTTAAATACTAGAATTATGCATGGTTTATACGTAGTCTAAGTTACGGGTTCTACAATCCTTCCCCCCTTAAAAGAAATTTCGTCCTCGAAATTAAAACTCACCAAATAACTCGGGGTAACGATCTCTCATCTCCAACTCAGACTCCCATGTAGCTTCCTCCTCTGAATGGTTGAGCCATCTGACTTTGACTCGCTTAACCAGCTTGTTCCGAAGCTTCTTCTCCTGCCTGTCTAGGATCTGCACTGGCCTATCCTCATATGATAGGTTCGGAGTAAGCTGTAACGGCTCAAAGTTCAGGACATGCGAAGGGTTCGCCATGTACTTCCTCAGCATGGAGACGTGGAACACATTGTGTACTCCGGCCAGATTCGGCGGAAGAGCCACACGATAAGCTAGCGTCCCAACTCTGTCGAGGATCTCAAATGGTCCAATGAATCTCGGACTGAGCTTCCCTTTCTTGCCAAATCTCATGACACCCTTCATAGGTGCCACCTTCACAAAGACATGGTCGCCGACAGCAAACTCTAAATCTCTCCTCCGCTGATCGGCATAACTCTTCTGTCGACTCAGAGTAGTCCTCATTCTATCACGGATCCGGGCTACTACATCGACAGTCTGCTGAATAATATCTGGACCCAACTCTGCTCTCTCTCCTACTTCATCCCAATGAACAGGAGATCTACACTTGCGGCCATATAGTGCTTCATACGGAGCCATACCAATGGAAGACTGGAAGCTGTTGTTGTAGGTGAACTCAACCAATGGCAAGTTCGACTCCCAACTCCCTGAGAAATCAATGACGCAAGCACGGAGAAGATCCTCAAAAATCTGAATGACTCGCTCTGACTGCCCATCTGTCTGCGGATGGAAAGCTGTGCTAAACAGCAACTTCGTACCCATAGTCGAATGCAAACTCTTCCAAAATGAGGAAGTGAATCTAGGATCTCTGTCAGATACGATAGAAACTGGAATACCATGGAGTTGGACTATCTCTCGGATATACAGCTCTGCATACTGAACCATGGTGAAAGTCGTCTTAATACGCAAGAAGTGCACTAACTTGGTAAGACGATCTACAATCACTCATATAGCATTCGATCCTCTGGCTGACCTCGGCAATCCGGTCACAAAGTCCATGGTAACATTCTCCCACTTCCACTCGGGAATAGGGAGAGGCTTGAGCAAACCTGCTGGTCTCTGATGCTCCGCTTTCACTAATTGGCAAGTCAGACACTCGGACACAAATCGCCTGATATCCTTCTTCATCCTTGGCCACCAATACAATAGCTGCAGATCCTTGTACATCTTCGTACTCCCTGGATGAATAGAGTACGGCAACGTATGGGCTTCTGATAAGATATCTGCTCGGATAGAATCACTGCTAGGAACCCATATCATGTCTTGGTATCTCACAATACCATCACTGAATGAATACAAGACACTGCCCTTGGCCTCATCCCTCTGCTTCCACTTTGCTAACTGCTCATCTGATGACTGACCACTGTGAATACGGTCCAGAAGAAAAGACTGAATGGTCAAGGTAGATAGACGGGGAACTCTACCTTGAGGATAAGTCTCAAGATCAAACCTCTGCATCTCAATCTGAAGAGGTCTCGACACTGACAAATGAGCCATCACTGCGACATTTCTGCTCAATGCATCCGCAACTACATTAGCTTTACCCGGGTGGTAGCTAATGTCACAGTCATAATCCTTAACAAGCTCCAACCAACGCCATTGACGCATGTTCAGCTCCTTCTGCGTAAAGAAATACTTGAGGCTCTTGTGGTCGGTAAAGATCTGGCACTTCTCTCCATACAGATAATGCCTCCAAATCTTCAAGGCAAAAACTACTGCGGTCAACTCTAGATCATGGGTAGGGTAGTTCTTCTCATGAGTCTTCAACTGTCTAGAAGCATAAGCTATCACCTTCCCATGCTGTATCAATACTGCGCCAAGACCGAGCTTCGAAGCATCGGTATACAGAACAAACTCACCGGACCCTGACGGCACGGCCAAAACTGGTGCTGAGATAAGAGCTTGCTTCAAAGTATCGATGCTCTTCTGACACTCCTCGCTCCAAACAAATTTCACATTCTTCTTGGTCAGTGCTGTGAGTGGAACTGCAATCGAAGAGAATCCCTTAATGAACTTCCGATAATATCTTGCTAAGCCAAGAAAACTGCGGATCTCTGATGCATTTTGCGACACAACCCAATCTCTGACTGCTGCAACTTTCGCTGGGTCTACCTCAATACCACTGCTGGATACAATGTGGCCTAAGAACGCCACCTTCTCTAACCAAAATTCGCATTTACTGAACTTTGCGAATAATTTGTGCTTTTGCAATGTCTGCAACACTGTGGCCAGATGCCTGCTGTGATCCTCCCGATTCTTGGAGTAGACGAGAATGTCATCTATGAATACTATCACAAACTGGTCGAGGTATGGCTAAAATACGTGATTCATGAGATCCATGAAGATCGCTGGCGCATTCGTCAAACCGAACGGCATCACAAGAAACTCGTAGTGACCATAACGAGTCCTGAAAGCTGTCTTTGAAACATTAGCATCTCTCACCTTCAACTGGTGATAACCGGAACGCAGATCTATCTTAGAGAAAATCGAAGCTCCCTGCAACTGGTCAAACAGATCCTCAATCGTCGGAAGTGGGTATTTATTCTTCACTGTAACCCTGTTCAACTCCCGATAGTCAATACAAAGTCTCATAGAGCCATCCTTCTTCTTAACAAACAAGACTGGCGCGCCCCAAGGTGAGAAACTAGGCCGAATGAACTCCTTGTCAAGAAGTTCCTGAATCTGCTTCTTAAGCTCTGCCATCTCTATCGGTGCAAGTCGGTACGGTGCTTTTGAGATCGGAGCCGTACCTGGCATAATCTCTATGGAAAACTCCACCTCTCTCTCAGGTGGTATACCAGAGATGTCCTCAGGAAAAACGTCTAAGAAGTCTCTAACAATCGGAACATCTGAGGCTGACTGACTGGGCGCCTCTGGGACAGATACAAAGGTTGCTAGAAACGCCCGACACCCTCTATGCATGAGCTTCCTAGCCTGAACATATGGAATAATACGTGGTAGAGGAAAGTACCTGTCTGACTCAAATAAGAACTGCGTCATTCCAGGCGGTCGGACTAGAACAGATCTCTGCTGGAAGTCAATCAAAACTCTGTTCCGCAGTAGCCAATCCATCCCTAGTATAATGTCAAACTCTGGCATCGGCAGTACGATCAGATCCGCATAAACAAGGTTGCCATGGAGCTCAAGATCTATGTCTCGGATCACATTGGTGGCGGCCATCTCCTCGTAAGATGGCAGTACTACGGAATAGGCTATATCTAGCCCAATGGTCTTAACTTTGAGGAAATTAGCAAAGACCTCTGAAATGAATGAGTGAGTGGCCCCTGAATCTATCAAGATCTTCGTAGCGAAACCGGATATAAAAATTCTCCCTGAAAGATCGGAACTCTAAGTTGAACCCAATAGTTACAAAGACTAAACTTATAGACATGCAAAGGTTGAAATTCTTCTAACTTAAATTTCCAAAATATTACAAAGTAGAGCATGCAATCCTAACGCAATTCTATGTTCAAAATATTAACCCAAAACATTAAGTTCCAAATGCAGACTTAAAGCTTAAGGTACCATTCATCAGCATAGTATCGGGGTTCGTCTCCGTCGCATGGAGAGCAAACACTCTGCCCTGGCTAGGCAGGTTCCTTTGAGGGCACTGCAGAAATAAGTGGTCTGGACTACCACACCTATAACACTTTCCTGAGTCAGTACAAACATGCTCCAGGATGGCGACGTGAACACTTAGGACAGACTGAGCGCTCAGGAGCCCTCGGGGCTGGGCGTCCCCGCTGCTGCTGCTGCTGGCCTCTGTTTCTAGGTGGCCCGTGAAAAGGCCTCTTGTTCTGTTGCTGATGCTGCTGAGGAGGAGGGCGGTGCGGTAACTGGGCTGGTCGCTTTCCCAAGCGATCTCTCTCGATATCACGCTGATCCTGCTCTGCGGCTAGGGCTTTGTAGACAGCGACCTCATAAGAAGTAGGGTCAGACACCCTAACATCACGGCGCAAGATCGGCCGTAGACCCACCAGAAAATGCATCATCTTGGCTCTAGCATCGTTTGCGATCAGGGGTACAAAATGACAACCCCTCTCGAACTTACGGATGAACTCCATAACAGTCATATCTCCTTGCCTCAAGCTCATAAACTTAGTGGACAACCTGGTGCGCACTTCCTCAGCAAAGTATTTGGAGTAGAACACCTCCGTGAAGCGTACCCAACTCAGCGTAGCCATGTTCAGGGCTACCGATGCTCCTTCCCACCATAAGCGGGTCATCTCCTCCGAATAAGTATGTGGCACATCGGACTCTGTCTGCATCTCCAAGCTCCATGAACTCGAAGATAACCTCGAGGGACTTGATCCAGCCCTCAGCAATCATGGGGTCAGACGTCCCAGAAAACTCTTTCGGACGCATCTTCATGAATCTTTCGTAGACAGCCTCGGGCCCTGTCGGCCTGGTCGCCACAGCATTGTTCCCCGCAAACTGTGCGAAGAACTGAGTCATCCCAGCTAACATCTGGGCATTCATGTCCGGTGGAGGTGGAGGTGGTAAGTCTCTCTCCTGCCTCGGCTCCTCTCTGCCCTCTCGGCGAGGCTCATCCTCAGTAGGGCGCTCAAGGGTGCGTCTAGGGGGCATACTATTCCATACATAACCCATACGTAACTAACATGCATAATCCCATAATTTATTTAAATTTAAATACTGAACAAATAAAATGAATCTGGACATAAAATGCTTCATGAAATCATGACGTTAAGAAAATAATTCATGCTTTAAAGAAAATGCGTAAATATAAACTTACAGGCCGAAGACGTGACTTTGTGAGCTTCTCGTGGTCAGTAGTAGTACAATCCTATACAGAACCACCGCTCTGATACCATCTGTAAAGGCCTAAAATCCTTACTTGGAAATTTGCGGAAAATTTAAAATTTTTCTTTTTAAATAATTAAAATTGCCTCCTTCATAAATGAACTTATAAATAAAGTTTGATGTTCAATGTGGCAGCGGAAGAATTAACATTTTTGAAATAACAGTAAAAAGTTTTTCCAACAATAATTAAAACGTTTGAGCCATCAATTAAAAATAAATGCTGAACTGAGGTCCTCGGGTCCTACTACTGCCGACTCGAGCCTGCTCACTGGTCCCCGCCCCGGCATCATCAGAACCTTCAACAATCAAGTCTAGTGAGTCTAAAAACTCAACATGCATAAATCGTAAATAAAGAGTAAATACTATAGTAAAATTTCATGGAATAAAAATGTCGTGTCATGAGGCATATCGTAAAAGGGTCGTGTCATGATTAATTATAATACGTGCATAACTGAACTGAAAATATCATGGTAAAAATGTTTGCTTCTTGGAGCCCTGTACTGAAATAGCCTGTAATAATTTTCCTGGTGAGATTATGGTATACGCAAGTGGCCCCTGCACTGAAACTGACCGGTAACTAGCGACTGGATAATAAAATGCTCCCATGACCGGTAACTTGCGACAAGATAAAATAGTAAACGTCTGATCAGACTGTAGCCACAGTATACTGGGTGAAACAAACTCAACTGACCGGTAACTGGCGACCGGACCGGTAACTGGCGACCGGATTTAGCAATAATCTCATGATAGTGAAATGGCCACAAGCAATATCGCATAATCTCAAAAATGAACATTTTATATATTTATGCACGTAATATAATTAAATGGCACAATTAAATATCCTGTAATAATTTACTGCTTGGATTGGATCGCTCCCAGGCTCGCTGCAACCTAAATATGTCATGAAAAATATGCAATAGATTTATGGGACCAAACTATGCAATAACATTCTAAAATGTGACAATTACGCCTACCGACTTCGTATTTAATCATGACTACGAACCAACCCGAACCAACACTGACCCGTCATGTAGTCATGATTAAAATACGCCTAAAATGATAAAATAATTCTCCTAAAATGGTGAGGGCCGAAATCTAGGTGAATGGAGGCCAAAACAAGAATCGCTCTTCCGAGAGTCAATTTGTCACATCGCACCGTAAATTCTCGTACGACCTCAAAAATGAACCGAATTACAAACGGTCAAAAACATGACCTTCCTAACTCAATGAGGCACTGTACAGTCCAAGACCATAGGCTAAAAGCCGACCGAGAACTATAACGAGCCACTGAACCTTCACAGCAAGTTGCTGTCCAAAAATACAGAAGCTGTGCTTGGTTTGCTTGCGTCGTTTGCTAGGCTAATGGCCATTGGGGCTTGAACCTCTGACCAACACCTCTTACCAACGTCCCAAGAAATGATTTGAACCATGGCTAGGGGCCCTAGGCCAGCCACAATCCTCACCATTCCAGCAACCAACCAAAAACTCCTACCGAGGACACTCATGCGTGCGTGTGTGGTGTTGTGCTTCGCTTGCTGTCTCGTCTCGTTCCAGTGGTCATTTGATTGACCATGGCACAACCTAGACATCTTGGGGCATGGTTTGAACCGTGGCTAAGGGCTTTAGGCCAACCAAGATCCACACCATTCCACCATACTCGAACCAACACATGCTGTCAAAATCAAGGGGGCCGAGAAGGGGAGGGGCTGTTCTTGCGTTTGATTTAAAAACCGATTAACCATGGACCAAGCCACCAAAAGGGCGACTTAGTCACGTCTTAGACATGCTATGCAAGTGATCTAATCATGGCTATAGGCCCCTAGGGCAGCCAAGATCCGATCTATTCCCTTATGACCGCGACATCAGATTTTCGAACACAAATGGACACAAATGGAGTTGCTGTCATTTTCGAATTTCCAGCAAGCATGGGGGCTGAAACAATGGACTAATTTGATCCTAATACATCCTAGAACATGTC